>NC_133770.1:80999435-81065153 GCF_003597395.2 Chelonoidis abingdonii
AGCTGTTGTCCTCAGCGATCCCATTAGTTCGCACTTCGTGTTGAGAGACAGTGCCTGATGGCAGAAACATGCCACCGGGGTCGCTGGGTACAGCCTCACCCCTCCTTTGTTGAGGGAAGCCAGAAACCCTTTGGCGCGTTTTCTCGCCGAGTGCATTGAGCAAGCATATAGCACAGCATCATGGACCTGAGAATCACAAACGGTATCTGACCGTGTCAACACCGTGCTGTACTCTCGGGCTGACTATACTGAAGAACTGACGCAAAGGCAGAGGAGAGGAGAGGCAGCTGATTAGCTGAGCGGTCGATGGACCGATGACGAGATGGAGGCGATAGAAGGTCCATAACGTGGCCCAGCGTTTTGGACGCTACTGCTCATTAAGGGGCTCTACTACAGGTCCATTGGAACGCCGAATTTGGGCACCGGAAGACAGAGCACGACTGTGGACATGGATGTGTGCAGGTGAGGACGATGCGCAGGGGCTAGGAACTTGTCGCAGGCGCGTAAGATTTTCTTAGAACTTTGTGACATGCTTTCCCGCGCGAAACGCCGGTAATACAAAACTGAAGCAGCCCACGAGGGGAGAAGCGAGGAATAGCGCCGCTGGAAGGGCACGCCAGACAGCTGGGACGTCAGTCGGGAATCAGGGGAGTGGCAATCGTACGGGGGGGTGGCTGCAGTGATGCCGTTAGCCAAAGCAATCGTTAATGCTGGCGCTACGGAAAAGGTTGTGACTCCTGGGAAACGTGCAGGTGATAGTGGATGCTTTGCTGCATGGGTTTTTCCGAACTGTGGTGGGGCATAGTGGAACCATCCCTATTTTGGCCAGACACCAAGGGCAACCCAGTACGTGAACCGCAAGGGGTATTTTTCAATGGTGCTGCAAGCACGGTGACACAAGGGACGTTTCGACTGCACAAGTCCACGTGGGATGCCGAGGAAAGGTTTCGAGACGCGTCGCGTCTTCAGGAGTGTACCCTTTTAAAGCTGCAGCAAGGGGAATTAGTTCCTCAGCAGAAATAACGTGGGAATGTTCAAATGCTTCTATAGTATCCTGTGGGGACCAGCCTACCCTGAGTGCCATGGGCTCATGGAAGCCATACACTGGCAGCCTGGACAGTGGTCAGGAGCTGTTCAACTACAGGGAGCAAGTGCGGATGGTGGTAGAATTGTGCTTTGGCCGTTTTAAAGGTGCTGGCGATCATTACTTACGTCGTCAGACCTCGAGCCAAACATGTCCGCTTGCTATTGGCTGTTGCTGTGGCTCCAAAATCTTTGTGAGACTAAGGGGGGACTTTATGGCTGGGTGGGAGCTGAGCGCAAATCACTGGCGCTTGAAGTAACGAGCAGCCCAGAGACAGGCGTTAGAAGAGCCCCTGGAGGCGAGCGCGATCAGAGAAGCTTGGAAAACAGTTTTCAGAACGCCCAGGGTAGAGTGGTGATGTTTGCTTCCGACTTTGATGAAACCTCCGCACTTGAATGGATTATTCAGTGTAAGCACCCACCCTCCCCTTTGTCATTAACAGGTTGGCGAAGGGAAAAATTCTGTATCGTTAAAATGCATTTATTATTCATTAAAAGTAATATTTCTGTAAAAAACATGAGTTTTTCCTTGTATTCTAGAATTCCTGTAAGCACAACCCTCCCAATTCGATGTATTCTGTATACAAAGGAACTATAAAAAAAGGCGAGAATTAGGAAGGATGTCCATCGACTGCTGTCTTGGAGGAGGCGAAGGGAGAAGGATACTAAGCGAATTGTAGCGGTAATACAGCGCTTATTCTTGAATCGCGGGGTTGGTGGAGAGTAGCCGGGTGCGAAAGCCTTCACCGCGCGTTCTTACAATTGGGTGAGGGAGTATGGGACGTGGGCTTGCAGGGAGGTTATACGCGGGGCCTAGTGGCACTACATGCTACTGCTGCTCGTTCCTGAGAGAATGCTCCACATGCGTTTGGAGGAATTTCAGTGAGAACGAGCAATCCGCGTTTTCTCTCCAGACGCTGGTCTTTCCTGCCTAGCCTCTAGATGTTCACTGGCATCTTTCCTATACTTTTGGTACACATCCTTCCAATCATCTCTGTTTATCCCTCTCATTGCGGTTACGTAAAATAATTTACTGGTGCACATTTCATTCTCGCGTCTCTTCTTTCGCCGTATCACAAGCACACGCTCGTGATGGCATAGGACTTGAGAAATGTTGCAGCTGGGCATGGGGGGAAGGCAACCAGGTGATAGTAGTGGCAAATACCTTACAGAGGCATGATTAGTATCTTTCACATAGAACACTATCCATTCGAGCAGCATGTGATCTCTATACAAGGTCGCATTTTGTACGTTTAAATATTCATGTGTCTGTGTGACTGGTGTGCACACACCAGCGGCGTAGGCAAACGTGACGTCATCGCGGCGATGGTCAGGTGAGGCTTTAAAATTTTGAGCTTCTCCGCCGTGTCATGATAACAGTGAGCTATATATCTTTTCTCCCTGTGAAGAGGAGCTGCAAAGCCAAACCCCCTTATGCAATCACAAGGCATGCGCCTATTATATACGATCACGCAGTAGTGATCATCACTCACCCCGACGCGTTGCTGGAGCAGGGAGAATCCTGCTATCCAGACGCATGAGAAACTCGTCGCTATCCCTCATCCATCCCCCCGTTGGCCAGTCGAAAATCGCCATGGTTGCCCTGTTTACAAGTCCTGATGTTCTAAAGGTAACAATGGATGATATCTTCCTGACAAATAGGACGAGGAGGCAGATCGTTGTTCTGCAATGCCTTCAGTGCAATGCCTTCAATGCTGAGACAATGCTGCAAGAATAGGCGAGGCGGGAAAGATGACCTACTATGGGAACCGAGAAGGGCTGTCTTGGCAGAAATGTTCTCATATAGCATAGAGGGTTTTATGAGTTGTCCACGATCGATTCTGGACATTATTTGGAGGCATTTACTCCATCGCCAGACATGTTACGAAATTTTCCTGGACAGATGGTTGCGACTGCACAAAAGGCCTGGTTCATGCGATCACAAAACCGTCTTGTTTTAAATCCGTGTTTGTAGCAGAATTGAAAGGGACACTACCGGAGGTGCTTCATGGCTTACTGTCTGGTTCGTGCTTGGGAGGAGTCGGATCGTATTCTTGGGTTAAAAGGATCTGGCTGTTGGGTTACAGTGACTGCGGTGGCTATCCACACGGTATTTCATCCTACAAATTCGTCTCCCATCTTTCCCTCGGCTACATCTCAGAAAATGTATTACAAACCGCAAGTCTGAATCCAGGACAGGGGGCACTGGTATACGCTGAACCCAAATCTTGCATGTAGTTAGATCGAAGCGCATGTTTCGGCTCAGAAGCCTGACCTTCCGTTGCTTCTCTGGCTTTTCTGGTAAACCTTGTCCAAGTTCTTCAGTTTCACTCGAGCACGAAGGAGTCTCTGCGTGTGAACTTATAGCCATAGACTTTGAAATTCTTCAAACTTTTCATTGTCTTTGGAAGAGTGACTGTGAAGCACTGAGTCCTCACACAGATAGCGGCAGATCCAGAACCTCCTGTGTGGTGCAGCTGGCGCTCTTTCTTCGAATATAAGGAGACTGCATTGTGACGAGTGCAAATGGAGCTCTGTGTGGTCTCTGGTGTTGTGGCTCGACTCCTCACGGTGGACATCGGAAAGAATTTCAAAGTCGCGGGATACGGCTTTTCTGTTTACCTGGCCAGTATCACAGTTTAGTGTCTGATGCTAATCATGAGTGCCCTGTGAAATGGTTCTGAAACCTCAAATTGGGATGGCTCACTTGGGGCAGAGTCAATCGCTCACTTCTGGTTCTGAGAATTGAGTATGTCGCCTGACTGTCATAGGCCACGATGCCTGTCCCGCAGTGACCCCCGTTTATGTACAAATAAGTCTAATGGTTTTTATTCTGTACTTCTCACGCTGAATGACAGAAATGGGGGTGGCTGCACGGTAGGCTCATGAGGTGGGAGAAGAGTGAAGATGAGTGGGTTCTTGTCGGGCAGACCGTGTTTAATCAGCCATGGGTAGGGCTTAACACGAGGCTCTTCCTTCAGTAGAGTGCGGGTGGGTTTGGCTATTGTAAAAAGCGCACAGTCCGGCCTTATGACGAAAGATCCGTTGTTGTGCGTGTAGGTGCAAGGATTCGTCTGCTGCTTTGATTTCTTGTAGTGGACGATCTCTATTTTAGACACATAAGGGAGGGAAATTTGATCAGCCAGTGAGTAATCATAGTTTGCTATTGCGTTGCAGCCCGCGATTTTAGCAGGGGATCATGAAGCCCAGTGGGGGGACAGTTTAAAAGAGAAGGAGAATAAGTTTCATGTATACCCACAGTGCACCGCTCCTGAAATCGATGGTAGCCTTGGACCATGGACACAAGCAATCGATTTTGTGATCGCATTGTGGACGCGCAAAACCGATTTTATAACATCGGTTTCGTAATATCGGTTTAAACTACTTCGAAATAATCGTGCAGTGTAGACGTAGCCTCAGTTCCTTCTTTTCACCCTTGGCCTGAATTAGTTAGCTCCAAGGTGCATGCAGTTAAGCCTTCATTGAAAGAATTTGGTAAGAAGAGCCATGGTAAAGTGTTTAAAGGAAAATTTAAGCATCCTCCCAAGGAAAAGAGCGATACATCTCTTCATAAATACTCTTTAAAAAAAAAAAAGGTCAAAATTGCCTTTCTCCTCCAAGTCAAGCAAGACTCCACATCCTGGTACGGGTACAGATGTTGCATTGAAGGAGCAAGGTACTGGCTCGATGTCAAATGGCTCTGTAATTGTGCTTGGCGCTGAGTCTTTTGGTATTGAGCTCCCCTTGGCACCCTCCCAGTGTACACTGATTGGCTCCTCATCATTGGCACTGACTGTTTCTGCAGTATAGGGCAGGTTGGTACAGAGCACAACATTGATGGTGTCAAGTATGTCCCATGGTTATAATGCTCTCCAACCTTCAGTGCTGATTTGATACACGGATTTGAGGGTTTCTAATGAACCTGAATGCCCCTTATTATCTGGAGGCTTAAATTTGCCTCTGGTACTAGAATCAATGCCTCCCTTAGCACTGTTTTCCTTTCTGGTACTGACTGTAAGACAGGATCAGCCTCATACCACTCATATCCCTGCTGATCCTTCTCTGGAGTCTGATGTATCATATCCATCACTTGACTCTCAGCATAGCAAGAGTGACTCACCCACATACTCTCCTAGAGCTCATTCCACAACTTTAAGCTCTGGTAGAGGGTCTAGGTTGTTCTGTCATTTAGAGAGAGAGTTCCCATATGGCCCAGGAGCCTTCTTTCCACTCATACAATGTCCCTCAGGAGCCATACTGGGGTTCCTGTACAAGCACTCTTCCCAGGTACCCTTCCAGACAGTAAAGGGGAGAGACATCAATCTGGTCATATGAATCTCCTGAGCAGATCTAACAAGAGGAAGAGGCCTCAGAAGAGCAAGATCAACCTTGTTGAGAAAGTTCAGTTTTCATAGTCCTCTGTGACATTATCTGATTAAAGTATGACCATATAGATCATTGTTGCAACCTCTGCTATATATTTGCAATAAATCTTGTACAAAATGTGACATGTAGTTTTGTACTTGAAGTTATGAATATTGGCTCTATACTTGTATTTCAAATGTTTGCCTCTGGGGTAACGCCTGCAAAGTAGTTAGCCAGCACATCTTGGAGAGACTGTTCAAATTAAGTGGCTCATCAAGAAACACTTGGCTTGACAATGGACCATGGGAGACGCCCATCTACTCGGAATGTCCTGCAAACAGTGCTGTTTGAGGTAATGGCTTCTACTATGTCTAAACCTTCATGCATGGACATGTGACTTGCCCAAGTGACTCCAAACACTATCTTGTCACCTGTAATTTTCCACTAGCTGTTCTGAGGTTTTTGTTTAAAACAATAGGTTTCCCTCCACATGGCAGAAAATATAAAAGGCCCTGGAAACCTCTCCATTTTGCCTCTCTCCTGCTCCAGCTTCTTTACTGCTCAAGTCTCTGTACTATGAACTTCTACTAATAGGAGCATTCTAACCAATGGACTGAGGACCTTCCAATGATTTGGAAACAGCCAGAGTCTTGTCTTAAGCCACCAGTTTATTCCATCACTGCTACAAGCCTGAACTAAGAACTTTGTAATTACTGTATGTATTTGATTCCTTTAACCTATTTTAACTCTCACCTTTCTCTCTTTTTTTTTATGAATAAACTTTTAGATTTTAGATACTAAAGGACTGGCAACAGTGTGATTTTTGGGGTAATATCTAAGTTGTATATTGACCTGGGTGTGTGGTTGGTCCTTTGGGATCAGAAGAACCTTTTATTTGATGAGATTGGTTTTAAGGAACCACTCATCTCTAAGTCTGGTGTTTTTGGTGGTAATACAAGGACTGGAATGCGTAAGGAAACTTCTACGACTTTTTGTTAGCCAGTGTGGTGAAACAGAAGTTTACTTTTGTGGCTGATTTGGTATGTCCTATGGGGGATTAGCCACCAGTCTTGGGGTGTATCTGCCCTATTTCTCCGCAGTTCATCCTGAATTAGGCATCCTCATTTGTGACCCATAGAGGCACGGTTATATCCCTTCTCCTCTTCTCCTGATGAGGCAGTGACACCGGCTTCACTTTCATTACCTGATGACTTTAAAAACTTTCAAGGGCTATAGGAAAAAGTAGCAGCTTCACTTCAGATTCCTTTAGAGGAGATTCAAGAGACTCAAATTATTGGATGTCCTTCACAACACTATGCTGGGAAGGATTGCTGTTCCTATTAATGAGGCTCTTTTGGACAAAAACTGCTGTTGTTCGGACTTCAAAAAAGACTGAAACAAAGTATGTTTCTGTTAAAGGAGCCAGGTACTTTCTCCCTGTACCTTGTAGTAGCTGCAGTTAATGAGGGGTGTTAGTGGTATTGTTTGTTCAACCCCCTATGATGATTCAAAATGTTTAGGCCTATTCAGATGGAAAAATGGTTCTGCAAGTTTGCAGTTCTGTATATCTAATAACTAAGTTCATATGGCAAATGATGACTATCTCAATTATAATAAATTAATGGATTTTATTGACAAGTTGTTGCAGGAGCATAGGAAACAATTTTAATTACTAACAACGTAAAGATAATTAATGGCAAGATCCTTATTACAAGCATCATTAGACCCGGCAGATACAGCTTCATACTCTGTGGCAACTTCCACTGAAACGGGTTTTGTCCTGACTCCAGTCCTTGGGCATTCCAAGAGAAGTCCAGGCCAAAGTGGGGGACCTTCCATATGATCTTATAATCTTTTCAGTGAGAGAATGGAAGAGTCTCTCCACACTTTTAAAGACTTCTAGGCCACTTGATATTCTCTAAGTATTTACAGCTCTGCAATGAAAAAAATACGCAGTGAGCCTCAATCTTACCCAAGACAGAGGTTAACTGCACCCTCTTTTTATCACCATCTGCTTGCACTGTATCCTAGTAAATGTCAAAAGACGCAAAAGAGAAGACCACCTGATGCTTCTACTTTCTCATCACAGCGGTCACCAGCAAGCATCCCTTTTGATGGGATTTTCAAGAGCTACAGAATGACCGTCCCTCCAGATTTTACTCCCCCGTTCTTCCCTGATTTTCTTCATATATCTTCTTTCCCATTTTCAGAGAGCTTGGAATGCTATTTCATCAGACAAATGGGCATTAGCAATTATTACAACTGACTATGTGATTTAGTTTCACACTGTATCCATCCCCACCCACCTTCCTTGTCCCTTTTCAAGGATCTCTTTCGTGAGAAGGTTCTCATCCACAACATGGATACTCTCCTTCAACTGGGCACAATAGTACCTCTTCCTCCTCAATATGGAGAGAGAGGTTTTTATCCCCAATATATTTCTTCATATCCAAGAAAAAAAGGAGATGGGAAGCTGATCCTGGATTTCAGAATACTCAACACTTTCATTAGCCATTTGAGATTCAGGATGGTTACCCTAGCCTTTACTATATTGTTGCTATATCTGGGAGGTACGTTTGTTGTTCTTGACCTCAAAGATGTTTATTTCCACATTGACATTCGTCCTACACATAAGAGATTCCTGTGATTAGTGATAAGCCCAAATCGCTATCAATAAGGATTCTTCCCTTTGGTCTGTCAGTGGTACCAAGGATATTTATGACGTTAGCAATGATAGCGATATGCCTATGACAACAAATTATAGTGGTCTATCTATATCTGGTCCACTGGCTAGTCAAAGGAGTGTCCTCACAAGATGTTCAAAATTCCATGACAATGGTTCAACTCTTTCAGATGCTTGATCATAGGTTAAATTAAGAAAAGTTTGATAGTAATACAGTATACAGAGTTTTATTGGAGAAAAACTGAATTCCTGGACAGCCAAAGTGCACTTACCTCAAGACATGTTCCAGGCTATGTCTAGTCTGATAAGTCAGCGTAAAGTGAGCTGTTGAATAATAGTAAGATCTTGTCTCTGTCTACTGGGTCACATGGCCTCTTGCACTTTTGTGATGCAGCATGCCAAACTACATCTCCACTGTATGCAAGTTGGATTGAAGACGGCATACACCCTGATCGTACAAAGTCTGGATGTACTTGTGGAAGTTCCACAGAACATCCTATGCATCCTTGGTTGGTGGAAAGATGGCTTTCCCTCTTCCAGTAGGAACAATAGTGATAGGTGCATCCTTATTGATTTGAGAAGTTCATCTGGGTGGTCATTTAGCTTAGGGAAAATGAATTCCAGAAGAATCTTTTAGAGTGGTAGCCGTGATAGTCTGTATCAGCAAAAAGAACGAGGAGTACTTGTGGCACCTTAGAGACTAACAAATTTATTTGGGCATAAGCTTTCGTGGGCTAAAACCCACTTTATTGGATACATGCAGTAGAAAATACAGTACGAAAATGTATATACACAGAGAACATGAAAAAATGGGTGTTGCCATACCAACTCTAACGAGACTAATCAATTAAGGTGGTCTGTTATCAACAGAAGAAAAAAAACTTTTGTAGTGATAATCAGGATGGCTCATTTCAAACAGTTGACAAGAAGGTGTGAGTAACGATAGGGGGAAAATTAGCATGGGGAAATAGTTTTTACTTTGTGTAATGACCCATCCACTCCCAGTCTTTATTCAAGCCTAATTTAATGGTGTCCAGTTTGCAAATTAATTCCAGTTCTGCAGTTTCTCGTTGGAGTCTGTTTCTGAAGTTTTTTTTGATTGGAGAATTGCGACTTTTGGGTCTGTAATTGAGTGACCAGGAGTTGAAGTGTCTCAGACTGGTTTTTAACTGTTATAATTCTCGACGTCTGATTTGTTTGTTCCGGCTTAGGGTTCTTTTTTTTTTTTGTGTAGAGACTGTGCCGGTTTGGCCAATGTACATTGGTAAGAGGCATTGCTGGCACATATGCATGTATCCACATTGGAGATGTGCAGGGTGAATGAGCCTCTGATGAGTGGCTCATGTGATTAAGTCGGATGATTGGTGTGCCCTTGAATAGATATGTAGACAGAGTTGTAATGGACTTTGTTTCAAGAATAGGTTCTGGGTTGTATTTTGTTGTGTGGTACTGGTGGTATTTGCTTCAGTTGGGGGGCTGTCTGTAAGCGAGGAGTGACCTGTCTCCCAAGATCTGTGAGAGTGAGGATCGTCCTTCAGGATAGGTTGTAGTTCCTTGATGATGCGCTGCAGAGGTTTTAGTTGGGGGTTGAAGGTGACGGCTAGTGGCGTTCCATTACTTTCTTTGTTGGGCCTGTCCTGGAGTAAGTGACTTCGGGGTATTCTTCTGGCTCTGTCAGTTTGTTTCTTCAATTCAGCAGGTGGTTATTGTAATTGTAAGAATGCTTGATAGAGATCTTATAGGTGTTTGTCTGAGGGGTTGGAGCCAATGCGGTTGTATCTTAGAGCTTGGCTGTAGACAATGGATCGTGTCGTGTGGTCTGGATGAAAGCTGGATGTAGGTAAGTATAGCGGTCACTAGGTTTCTGGTATAGGGTTGTGTTTATGTGACCATCACTTATTTGCACTGTAGTGTCCAGGAAGTGGATCTCTTGTGTGGATTGGTCCAGGCTGAGGTTGATGGTGGGATGGAAATTGTTGAAATCATGAAGATGTCATCAATGTAGCGCAAGTAGAGTAGGGATGTTAGGGGACGAGAGCCGAGGAAGCGTTGTTCTAAGTCAGCCATAAAAATGTTGGCATACTGTGGAGTCATGTGGGTACCCATAGCAGTGCCGCTGACTTGAAGGTATACATTGTCCCCAAATGTGAAATAGTTGTGGGTGAGGACAAAGTCACAAAGTTCAGCCACTAAGTTTGCTGTGACATTATCAGGGATACTGTTCCTGATGGCTTGTAGTCCATTTTTGTGTGGAATGTTCTACATCCATAGTGACCAGGATGGTGTTTTCTGGAAGATCACCAATGGATTGTAGTTTTCCTCAGGAAGTCAGTGGTGTCTAAAAGATAGTTAGGAGTGCTGGTAGCGTAGAGCTTGAGGAGAGATTCTACATAGCCAGACAGTCCCGCTGTCAGGGTGCCAGTGCCTGAGATGATGGGGCATTCAGAATTTCCAGGCTTATGGATCTTTCATAGCAGATAGAATACCCCTGATTGGGGTTTTTGTGGTGTGTCTGTGCGGATTTGTTCCGGTGTTTTTTCAGGGAGTTTCTTGAGCAAATGGTGTGGTTTCTTTTGGTAACCCTCAGTGGGATCAGAGGGTAATGGCCTGGAGCTGAGAGCCATGTAAAGTGCATTTCTTGCTGATAATTCATGAGTTTGTTCAGATTATGTCAAGAGAACACAACTGCAGTTTTTTACATAAACAAGCAGGGTGGAGTGAGATCATTCCTTGTGTTGTGCAGAGTACTGGAACTGGTGCAAACTATATTGCAGCAGTCTGTTAGCTGTTATCCAGAACACGTAAGCAGGCAATCTCAGCATGCATTCTTCCATAAATGGGAAATCCACAAATTGGAGATTTGGTTCATTTTCCACCAGAAGGGCCAGCCAGCAGAGGCATGTTTAGAATAGATAAGAACAAGAGATGTTGTATATTTTGTACCAGAGGAGGTCAAAGCCCAGGTTCCCTGGCAGATGCATTCCTAATCCCGTATTCACATATGCCTGTCTTCCAATTCCATTACTTCTGAGGGTGTTAAGGAAAATCAGACAAGACAAGGCAAAGATTATAAACTTTTGTGTGGCTGAGGCAGTACTGTTCCCCACAGCTTTTTCATTTGTCCATTTGCCCTCCAATCTGATTTAGGGTGACCAGATCATCACACTAAAATATTGGGACACATTGGGGTGCCATCAGCCCCGCCTACAGTCCACCTCTGCTCCTCCCAGGCTCCACTCCCACTCTGTCCCAGGTCCTGCCCCCTCCCTATTCCCCCCCCATTGCACCCTTCCTCATCCCCCAGCCTGCTTCTGGCTTGCTGCATCCCTCTACAGTCTCCCACCCACTGGTCGCCTGCCACTCGCCTCTTCACCCCCCCCCGCCCACCACTTACCCCTACGGTGCCGACTTTCCCTCTGCCAGGTGAGTGCTCACCCACCCCTGCCTCTTTCCGCCCTTGCCCCACCCCAAGTCCCCGCCCCTGCCTTGCCTCTTCTCCACCTCCTCCCCTGAGTGCACCAGGTCCCTGCTCATCCCTCCTGGAAAGCGCTGAGTGCCGGCAAACAGCTGTTAGATGGCAGGAAGCGCTGGGTGGGGGGGGCGGATGCAGTGCCCTGCGAGGGGAGGAGGCGGCGAGGAGTGGGGCAGCTTGGCTGCAATTTTTCCCCAACCCAGGAGCACTTACAGAGTCGGGGCCTCCCTCCTGCTCACCTCCTTACCTGAATATCGGGACAAGTGGCATCCCGATGGTACATTGATTGGGACAAAGGGTTAAATATCTGGACATCCTATCTGATTGCTTCTCATGCTGGATCTTGTGTCTCAGAATGAGGGAATGACCCATCATTCTGATCTGCCCTCCCGCCATTTAACTGCTTGGTTTTTGGATTGATGTCAGAGCTAGAAAAATCATATTCTTGAGAGGTACAAACCATCTTGAGCAGCAGTGGAAAAGATTCTGCAAGAAAAGTGTACTGTGCAAAGTAAAACAGATTTGCCAATATTAACTGGCACCTCCAGAGTCTCAGATACCTGACATTGTAGACTATATCTTTCAGCAGAAGACCTCAGGTCTTTCACTCAGCTCTCTGAGGTACACCTAGCAGCTATTAGTGCCTTCCCCCTCACCTTGGATAGCTGTCCAGTATTTTTCTACCCTTCCTCATCTAGGTTCCTGAGAGGTTTAATGAAAATATTTCCACCCATAGTAGAACCTGCCCTAATATTGGACCTTATTGTTATTTTGATGGGTCTGTATGAATCCTTGGCTTCATGTTTTTTTCTATATCTGTCTGTGAAAACCTTTTTTGTAGCAATAACATCTGTGAGAAGAGGTGGGAGAGTTAGGGGGTCTCATGGTTGATTTTTTTCCTCCGCCCCCAGTCCCACAGTCTTTTTACTGGGACAGAGTTTCTCTTAGTACACAAAATAATGTCCAAATTCCACCTGAATTGGATTATACATTTTACTGAAATTTTATCCAACCCCTGCTCCCCCTTCATTTTGATAAAGTCAAGTTACGTACTTTAGATTGACGCTAACCTACTTCTGGAGAATGAAATAATTCTCTGGGTCTCCAAAATTATTCATTTTGTATGGTGAAAGAATGAAAGGAGTTCAGATATCCACACAGAATCAGCAAAGTGGATTTTGCATTACTCTGTGCTATGAATTAGCTAAATTAGTTCCTCCAACCAATATTAATGCTCATTCAACAAGGGCTCAAATGACTGCGGTGACCTCTCTGAAAAGTGTTGTCTGTAAGGCTGCCACATGGAGTTCAATACATGCCTTTACAAGACACTATGTTTTGATGTAGGCATCTTCATCAGACATCACTTTTGTGGAGTAGTTGTTCATTTGTCTTAAACAGGACTCCAAGCAGCCCTCACTATAGTTAGATGCCAGCACGCGAATCACTTAGTGTGGCATACGCACAGAGACGAGCACTCAAAAGAAGACAAGAAAGTTACTTGTCTATACAGTAACTGAAGTTCATTGAGATGTGTTGACCTGGTGTATATTCCATGGCCTGCTTTCCTTACTCTCTGTGATCTGCAGTAGAGAAGGAACTGGAGTGGTGGTTGGGCCTGTACTGCCCTTTAGACCTTCGGTAAAGGGTACAAGGATAGTTAGGGCACATGGCTGGACCAAACAGACACTACTAGCAAATAATCTCTGATTTGGGCCCATGTGCACCTGCAAGTGGAATACACACAAGGATAACATGTCTTGAAAAACTCCAGTGATTGTATTTCCCTTTTTTTAAGAAAGCCCATGCCAACGTGAAACTTTTAAATTAAAAATAAATGTACCTTTGGAGAGGGATCACTTCCTCCTTTTTTTTGTGATAACCCTACAGGTCAGGTGGACCCCCTACCTTTCATGAGTTCTTGAAGTTTTTATGATGTGTCCATCATATTGGTTTATTAACATATCGCATAGGTTGGAGACATGGCTGACCAAAGAATCCCCCAAACACTTGATATTAGACTGCAAAACTTCACTGTAGGGCTAAGAGAGATAAGATGGTTGTTGGTAGCATAGTGGATCATTGAAGGGAGAGGTTAGGGAACAGTAAGAATCTGAAGAAGAATGAGACATGAAGGAAGAAAGTATTAGAATGTTAGGTAAGGTTTGCAACTTGATTATCTAATACAAGTAACCAAGTACCAAGATAATACTCTGACAGTAAACCAATATTTTGATGTAACAATTCCTTGTAGTCAAAATTAATAGTGTAGATAGCATGTCACTTTAAAAATTGAGGATGCAAATATTATTCCCAGAATTCAACATTTAAGTCTGTTGCTCTTACTTTCCCTGTATTAGGAAAACTGGTGTAGTTTATTATAAACACATATAGGGTAGGCAACAGAATCATTAGGATTTCAGAAATGAATGGAAATTTTAGTAAACTTCTTAAAATTAGGACAGTTCTTTCCCTGAAACATTTTCTAAGTGATGGATAAAAGTGGTGTATTTTGCAAATAAAAATTAGTGAAGTAATGTCGGACTAAGTAATTTGCATTTAGCATCATTTTTATAACGATTATTAAAGCGAGATTTGAGCTAAAGCTTTTGGATAATGCTCTAATTATTTCAATATCTTTTTTAGAACATTAACTTTTGAACTTTAAAACAGATTTATCAGTAGCATAGTAATAGCTCTGTCATAAAGTTATGAGTTGAAAGAATTTGTATTCACAAGATTTTAGATACGATATGAAATATCTATCTTCTGTATTGCTAGGAAAGGTGACACGAACATTTGACTTTCACAAGCTACCTTTTGACCCATGACCCACTGTGATTATTTGCTCTGCTATACATAAATATAACTTTAAACCATTTTTATGCAATTGGATTTATATTAAATGTATATGATAACGGGGAAAAATGTTGGAAACAGGGACTTTATTTTGCTTTTGACACAGGTAGAAAATCAATTGATCATTAAGACTTAAGTTGATGTTGGATTGTGGCCACAGACTAGTTTCTAGGCCTGTCACATGTAGGTAGATCATTATGTCAAAAGGCCTGATCCTGCAAGCCTTACTGTTATGAGGAGCCTGCTAAAGTCAGTGAAACTATTTGCATAAATAAGGATTACTTATGTTGTAAGTATGCGTTTTATAGGAGTAGACTGAAACGTGCTAACTGTCCTCCATGTGCCAGGCTGTCAGTTGCAATGTTTATTCTCTTGCTAGTCTCACTTGATCAGGTGTTTACAGAAATTAAATTAAATGAGGGCCCAGTCCTGCAAAGTGGTTAACACCTCTTAGGAGTTGCTATGGCTCTTTAGCCTCCACTGACTATAATGAGAATTGTATGTAGTAGTGTTCTAGCTATGTGAGCTGGATTTTTTTACCTGGGTAAAAAAGCAAAATAAGGTCCCTGTTTCCAACCCCTTTCCCTTGTACGATATAAATTTAGTAGAAATCCAGTTGCATAAAAATGGTTTAAAGTTATATGTATGTATAGCAGAGCAAATAGTCACAGTGGGCTATGGGTGAAAAGTAGCTTGGAAAAGTCAAATGTGCATGCCACCTTTTTCTAGCTTGAAACCTTCTCTCTCTCACCAACAGAAGTTAGTGCAATGAAAGATACTGCCTCATCCACCTTGTTTCTATAATGAGAACTGTGGGTTCTCAGCACTTCACAGAATTGGGTCTTATTGGGTGATAAGTATTACAATCATAATGTTTAATTATGTGCCTTTTATATGTTCCTTACTTTATGTTGCCTTTCTTTAAAGGTGCCCAGCTGTTGGTTAAACCTTTGGTAAAAGAAGATGGAGGAAAAACAGATGGAAATCAAAATGTATATCTTGTTGGAGCCTCTCACATAAGGCTGCTGCTGGGAGCTGAAACTGTGGGATTGGTAAAAGAATGTAATGATAACTCAATGAGAACCTTTACATATAGCAGTAGAAACACCTTCAAAGATTTTGCAGGTAAAGTGCCTTAGGCATTTTAGAACTATTCCTGAATCATTTAAAAAGATGTGGTCAAAGATTGTAAGTGCATAAGTACACAGTTTATCTAGTCAAATATTTTATTGTCTTTCTGTTTCTTGGAATAGTAAAAGCTAACAGAAGTAGCTAGAATAAGCCATTGTCTACATAATCCTTTGGACCTTTGAATTGTGGAATTAATCTGTATTTCCTATCTCTGGATGAATCACATCTTGTAATGTGCCTGTGCTTTTACTTCATGCCTTTTTGCCTGATGTATCTCTATGTTCATTTATTGATGTGAAAGTTTATAATTAAGTTAACAAGAACCTTAAATTTGTTAGTAATATGTACATGATTAACACTGTCTAAAGTATTAGTTAATATTATTGCCTCCTTTTCTGATTAAAAAAGTCATGGAAAGCAAAATTTTGGGGTTAACTACATCTCAGTTAGCTGGAAAAAATGGAACTATTTTGATCCATTATGTTTGTACATCAAGCAATTGGTCACTAGCTTGGGAATGATAGATTTCATGTTTGTATTTTTTAGTTTGGGAGTTAATCAGGGAAAGGCCCATTCTTTCCTTTGTGTTTGAACACTGTGGGCACTACCAAGAATAATAACGCATTGTTATAAGGATACCATATGTAATGATTCTTTCTTAGGGGGTCTTAGCTCCATAGTGCGAGATTGGCAGAATGCCTGCTTTCCAAGGAAGTACCAGAGTTCCATCGTAAATTAGCCTATTGTCTTATCAACATTTTTCACCTGTCCGTTTCAGTGAGGCCCTTCTCTGTATTTTCTGTGTCAAAAGGCTCTTGGGGTTCTGTTTGTCATAACTGAAGCCCTTAAACGTTGATTAAATTGTTTGCATGTTTTGATGCCAGTTTGCTGGACAGTTCTGTTACCAAGATGACCATGTCCAAATAGTTGTTACAGTGTATTTCTTTTTATGGTCTGGCTGTCCTGAAATTGGAAGACGATGCCATAGTCTAGACTATGGAGCTGGGAATTGTAGAGCACTTTGAAGTGTTGTGCTTCAGTTACCCTGTGTAGACTATGCTAGCATGAATTAAAAGGTACCTACTTTGCATTAACATAAATTAGAAATGCAGTTGGATGGTATCTTCAGAGAAGGGAAAGTTATTTGTAATTCTACTTCTCTGAAGATATAGTACCAACAGGATTCCCACTAAACCCCCTTAGAGTTTGAGATTTATTTTTTAAGGTTTCTCATTACTTTGGTCATGATTTAGTTATTTTAAATTGGTTCACCATTCTGTTACATTCACCTGCTGTGCAATAGAAGGTAGTATTTATATCCAGCAGGACTGGTGTGAAATAGTTGTTAGGGGGCCTTTTTTGTGTGCCAACATACAACTGCTGCCCTCAGAAGTCAAAATTCTGTAAGAGCTGAGAAGTCCTGCCTGATCTTTTGTTATGGTGTTAAAACCTGGGAGTGAGACATTGTCAGAATTATATCTTCAGAGAAGCATAATTGCAAGTGGGTAATATTCTCCCTTTTAACGTTCTCAAGTCATATAGATAGATTAAATATGCAGTAGCTGAAATGTGTTTCTTATCATTGAAGGCTTTTAGGAGGCAGGAGTTTTCTCTCACAAATGTGTTATTGAATAATATTGGTGTACAGCATTTCTTTTCTGAACTTGTTAGTCATTAGTGCCTGTTTTGTCCCTAGTGTTCTAAGCAATTATCTCCATTAGATTTTTTTGGTATGCTAAGGAAAGGGTATTATGAACCATTTTTTTTTCTTATTTAGAGGACAGTCACAATTTCCTTACAATGGCAGAGAGTCAGTACATTATCAAGCACGAACTTGAAAATTTGAGAGCCAAAGATGAAAGAATGATTCCTGGGTACCCACAGGCAAAGCTGTATCCAGGAAAATCAATTAGTAAGTGATTTAGTTTATGGTATCCTTCATTGATTGCTTTGGCTAATATTTGAAACATATTGCTCATCGTGAATATGTAAGATAAAGGGGATGTTCACAACTTCCTGTAGCCATGAGTAATCCTTCAAAAGTTAAAAGGACTCCAGTACTACTCCACTGTATCTTTTTTTATTTTTCTTCATCTTTAAGAATTGGAGTAGTGTAAAGAAATGAAGGGTGGTGTTTTTTTGTTTTTTTTTAATAAACTTCAACTAGTGGTCTTCTGAAAAGATAAATGGATGGATAAATGCTGGATGATAGTTGGGAAGCAAATTTTTAATTATTCACATTTCTAATCAATTTAGTGATTAGATTCTTTAATCTTTTTAGTTTAATATGCAAACCTTATTACCAAAAATTTGAGTATTACAATAAATAGAATTTAAAAGCATATTGAAGATATATATGTAGTGAGACGAATTCTTGCCTTTTGAGGATCTGCATGCAGAAATGTTAAATTTTCCCAAATATCTGCAAAGCATAATGGATTTGTAACAGGGTGGCATCCACCTCTTGCAAGTGCCACCTTCTGGTCAGGTATGTCTGCAGTCTTTCAGATTATGGTGAACCCTGTCAGTGATTTCTCAGGTGGTTTTTGGCTGAGTCATACACATTGTATGTGAAACAGAACATCCTCCTTCTGAGATGTACAGTCTTTAACTTATCCTGGCTCTAGTATGGGGCTGGACCCCCAGGGCATCCTCCCTGGAAACACTGTCTCCTTATGGCCCTCCCTTGGCTTGGTCCTTACTTAGTCCCAGCAGCCAGCCAGGAGCTCCTTTTTGTGTCCCCCAGTCCCTGCTGGCAACTATCTTGGACTCAGTCCCGGCAGCCAACCAGGAGCACCTTTCCTTCTCAGGTTCTCAATCACACTGAGCTGTCCGTGGTCCTGCTGCTCTTTCAGCCAGCTAGGAATGCAGTCCTCTCTCATCCAGCTTCAGGCAGCAACTGACTACTACTCTGTTCTGTAGCTCCTTTTATATCGCCCTGCTGGGCCCTGATTGGCTGCTCTCTGCAGACTCTCTCATTGGCTGCTTCTCCGCAACCAGTCTAGGCCGCTTGGAGGGCTTCTCATTGCAACAGAGAATCACCCTACCTATGAGTAAAGACAGAATACTCTTTCAGTATAACAGAGAGTCAGAAAAGGTACTCTGTATCCTTTCACTGAGGAGATGTCTTGGAAAGCAGGGATGATCTCAGGAAAAATTGGATCCTGGTTCCTATGTAGCCAGCCATCTCTGCCGCGTACTGAACTTTGGGGGGAAACCTACTTTATTAAGTAGAAACTTAACTAGTAATAAGTGTAGACCCATGTTCAAGTTTTATGATTTTGTTTTGTATTATAACGTTTGTTTCCACCACCCTTTCTAGTTAGGTTTATTTAAGAAAGAATGGAGAGCTATGTTTGTTTTATTATAAGTGCTCACAAGTGCTGTGCAATTTTACAGGAGCAGTGATTTAAGGTAAAACTGCTTATTGGGGTACACTGGTCCTTTGGGGGCAGAGGATCTGAGATTTCTCTGAGTAGCCAGTGTCGGGTAGGATATCACAGGGGAACAATTCAAAGAGATTCAGGGATGGGGGGTGCATCTATTGTTAACCTGCAAGGCAAAGATAGGGCTGCCATAGCCCAGAGGAGAGTGCTTGAGTGACTGAAAGGCTGCTAGTATTGGGAAGCTAACACCCAGCCACTATGGCATGTTTCAGTCTTGTGTGCCACAAGAACCATCACAAAGCACACTAGTGGGAAACTTAGCAGGTGCAGCTTGAATAGCATCTATTTACATTAATTAATTTACTCACCATTTACGAAAAAATACTCATGCTCTATGTGTAAAAGATGACAACTTGTAACTTTGTTTTTGTTAGCAAATTACAAACAATGTGAACTATATTAATTATCCAGGGAATAGATGTTATATGTTGTTGCTTTGGAAGGATTGTGTGCTAAAGCATCTTATTTGCTGTGGTTCACTTTTGATAATGATGTGTTTGGTTTGTTTCCTTATGAAAGTATCAGAAAAAGTAATAGTATCAGACCACTAGTACCACATTACTGAGAAAGGAAGTTTGGTTTCATCTGTAACTCTTTAAATCATCTTTGGTAGATCATTTTTCCTCTGACTTGGGAGCTCTTCTATTTTATGGGGTAAGGGAGCAATAAGAGCGTACTATTTTTAGGAAAGCTGGAACTAGCCCATTGGCACATAAGTTGTTTGCTAAAGAAATGTACCATATCTTTTAATATCTGTGGATCATTAGAGTTTGTTTTTATATTTCAATGTTAATGTCTACAGAATAGAAAGATTTGTGTCTTTTAATAGCTCAAGAAATGTGTATAGAAAGTTTAGTTGCAAATATCAGAGGTGAGTCTGAGGGTATGTCTACACCACAGTGACACAGCTGTGATGCTGTAGTGCTATAGTTTAGACGCTTCCTCCATTGATAGAATGAGTTTTTCCATCAATGTAGGTAATCAACCTCTCAGAGAGGCAGTAGCTAGGTCGATGGAAGAGTTATTTGCCTTTAAATCCATTTTCACAGTCTCATTCTAAAATTCCAACCCCCTGAGCACCTTATATTGATGTGCACATAGCATAAATAGTACTTGCTTTCTGTCATCAAAATTGAATACAAATTTATGATATCATAATATGAGATTTTTTCTATAATGAAGAGAGCATTTGTATTTGGCTACTTTGCAATTTAAGAGGAAATTTCCCACAAGCAATGGAATAATAGTTAACCCCCCCAACTATTTCTTTTAGTTTGTTTTGATAGTCTTAATTTTTAAAAAATATTAATAATTTTTGGTGCTCATGAAAATAACAATAAGTTCATCAGCTAGAACCAGGCACAATGGCAGGTGCTGTTAAAGCTTCCCCACAAGGGTGTATGACTGCATTTCAGTTCTGACCTGCTACACCACCTGCTGTTGAAGCCATAGAAACTGCCAACCTGTGGAGTAGTTTGTATGATGAGATGGACTATCAAGTTTCTCTTAGAGATAACATTTAAGTCCGGGTCTTTGTCGGGACGTTAACCAATTATGCACCTTCTATATTATATAATGTTATATTAATATATAAGAACTTTTAAATGCACACATTATGTTTATTATAAGGATTTAAGTAGCAAATTAGTTGTTTTTTCAAACTTTTTTAGGCTTACTAGTTATAATGTAACCCAATGCAAGCATGGTAACTGTACTATGACCTTACAGGAGCCATGTAAGCATAGCTTTCCCTATTTTCTTTCAGTGAGAAGATTGATGACCAGTGGTATCCTACTTCAGATTTTCCCACTTCATGATACAGAAGAATTGAAGAAGCTCCGGTACACCTGGTATGGCCAGGTTAAAATTAGTTATCAACCTTTGGGTATGTTAGCACTTATTTCACTGAAAAAAATAAAATGTCTTGAAATCAGAAGTGGCTCCAGTGGTGGTGAGCTTTTGAGAAGCTAGTTGTCCTTTTCTAATCAAGAGAGCTGTCTCTGAGTACAGACTTCCGATCCTGCTGACTCACTTTATCTAAACTATTTCCCTGAAACTTTTGGATAATTGGTGTTGCATGGCAGCAGGTTAAGGGAAGTTATGAAAGTGTGATTTTCTTTGGGTTAATGAACTTCCAAGTCCATTAGCCAAGACTTTGGAGATTGAACCCACTGGTAACACAAGGTCTTCTGGTTTGTATCCCTCTTTAACACCCTCCCACCCACCTCGGGGGAAAAAAACTTGGAAAATTAAATGTAGGAAAGAATATATTTAATGCAGTGTTAAAGTTACACAGTTAAAACACTCAAAAGTCAGGAAATGCCGTAATTAATTATAGCTCAGTTTGAGCAATAACAGTTCAACCATCTTTGAGTATGAGGAGAATGTTGGGGGAAAAACATTTTCTTCATCATAAAAAGTAATTCTTACAAGTGTATTTTTAACAGCTCTAGTGCCAGTGTAGCTGAGGAGAGAAAGTTAAAATCGGTTCTGGTGAAAACTGTTTTTGATTGCTGTTCTATTCTGATTTTTTAATCATGCCCATCACAGTGGTATATGAGCACCCAGTTATGAGGGTTTGAAAATTGTACTTCAGGCATTACTTAGCATTCCTTACCAATCTTTTAAGTGATGGATGCATAATACTATTTATACATACATGGAAACATAACTACATATTGTACTGAGAAGGAAAAAAATGCTCTTTCAGTTGGATACTATAGTTATAAGGTGTGAATTGTATGAGACAAAGCTTTGTCATGGACTTTGTTTTTCTGGCATACACAGAATACTACAAAATAGAAGATGCTACATTTATATCTAAGATTGTAGAAAAAATGTTTGATATTTGAGAAATTATATGCTAATATAATAAAAGATTAAATTGTAATGTATACATGCAAATACATGGGGTCATGGAAGATTGGATATCCATTCTTTAAATTCAGCATTTTTATTGTACTTTTGAGTAGTTAACTGTGTGTAAGCTTAACAAGGTCCCTCAGGAACTGAAGAAACTTAAATGATAGAAATTCCCATGATTGCTTCAGAACATTTAATCTCTCAACTAAAATAAAAAAAATCCACATAGTTAGAACAAGTCTTTGCCCAAGCTAAAGAACATCTTTTGGGCTGGGTGGTTCTCAGTGATCTTTCCACGTTAAGCTCAGTCTTTCATAGCTGCAGCAGGCCTCTGCCTAGGCTAAGCTTTTTCAGTCTTTTTCAGGGCTGGAGCAAATCTTTCCAGCTGGGCAGGCTTCTAGGATAACCTCAGTCCAAGGCTAACAGGCTGTTGCAAAGCTGAGGCAAGCTTTATAGATTCCAAGTCTTGCTCCCCACTAAACTCCAGCAAACTCCCCCACCACACACACACATTAGACTCTGGTCAGCAATCACTCTGTCAAAATGTCATTTCATAAAGACAATATTTTAATACATGTAAGCAGAGGCTCTGCTAAAAGTCTGCATTAGCCGTAATTTTGGCATTTCTTTTGAATGCCTAACTCTTCAATCTTAATTTTGTAATAACACAGTGTTTTGCAATCAGTAATGCTTTAATTGATGATAGCATTTTGTTTCTACTAGATATTTAATGCTATAGTTGTAGATGCTGAGATAAGCTGTAGTTACGGTTTTCCTACTATTTTTTTTTTTCAAATGTACTTTTGGTAGTTTTGGAGGTGTGATAAGAATTACAGAGAAGTAATGATACTGGTTTTCTCTGTTTAGGAAACTGAAATTTGGGCCATTGTCTTAATCTGAAACTTCATTTCATATTACATTGAGATCTATGTTGGGAATTATTTAACATAATCAAATAAGGGCTTGTCTACACTACCACTCAGGGTCGATCTAAGATATGCAACTTCAGCTGCGTGAGTTGCGTAGCTGAAGTGGACATACTTAGATCTACTTACTGCGGTGTCTTCACTGGGGTAAGTCGACAGCTGATGCTCTCCCGTCGACTCTGCTTGCGCTTCTCATTCTGGTGGAGTACTAGAGTCAACGGGAAAGTGCTCAACGGTCGATTTATCGCACCTATACTCGATGCAATAAATCGACCCCTACTGGATTGATCACTGCCCACCAATCACGCGGGTAGTGTAGACAAACCCTCTGATGGTTTGGTGAAATGGATAAGTTGTTTACTTAGTGGTCATATCTGAAAGTAAATCTTGTCTTCAGTGCAGCCAGTATGACATGGGAACCTAATGTTCACTCCTTCTTTTAGTGTGCCAGTCAGATAACTCTTTTGTGTCTTTATAAGATAATGCAGTTCCTGTTGGAAGATTTTAGTACTTCTGTCTCAGAATATTTTAAAAAGCCTTGTGTGCTTTGAAAAATAAGTTCTTTTGGTGTTTTCCCCTTTGCCTTGGCTTAGGTTTTTTTTTCTCTCTCCACAGATCAAATCCGTTGCTATTTTGGTGAAATGATTGCTCTGTATTTTGGCTTCTTGGAATACTTCACATTTGCTTTGGTTCCTATGGCTCTCATTGGGATTCCTTACTATGTGTTTGCATGGGAAGACTATGACAAGTATGTGATGTTTGCCTCATTCAATCTGCTTTGGTCTACAGTGATCCTTGAAGTTTGGAAGCGCTGCTGTGCTATTATGACTTACAGATGGGGGACACTGTTGATGAAACAGCAGTTTGAGGAACCGAGGCCAGGATTTCATGGTGTTTTGGGAATCAATCCTGTCACTGGCAAGGAGGAGCCGGTATACTCAAGTATTAAAAGACAGATACGAATTTATCTGGTGTCCTTGCCATTTGTGTGCCTTTGCCTCTATTTCTCACTGTATGTCATGATGATTTACTTTGAGTTGGAGACTTGGGCTCTGGATTTTCATGAGGAGAATGAGTCTTATTTTAGCAAATTAATGCTATTTTTGCCCAGCATAATCTATGCTATTGTGATTGAAATGATGAACCGCGTCTACCGTTATGCTGCAGAATTCTTAACATCATGGGGTAAGACATGTCTATTTTTTCTTTCTACTTTTCTTTAGATGAGAAAATAAGAAGTCCAAACATTTAGAATAAATGTATATAAACGCATTTCCTAGTGAGGAAGGCATTTCCTAAACTTACTGCTGTGTACATAAAGAAAACTGTTTGGACAAATCCACAGTTTAGTTGTGTAGGAGCATCCACCCCACAGTGTCAGAGAAGGAGTTAAAAGCAGCCTAGGGAGGCTGTACAGGGAGCAGCCAATTGGCTGCTCCTTGCAACCGCTCTCCAGTCAGGGCCCAGCATGCCCATATAAAAAGAGCTGTAGGGCCAGATGCTGTGAGGTGCTGCAGGAAGCCCAAGGAGGGCTAGCACCTTGGACAGGGTAGCTGCTACCACAGATCAGGGGAGCTAGAGAGAGAGCTTCTGGCTGGCTGCTGGGACTTGCAAGCTTGAGGCCCTGAGAAAAGGGCGAAGAAGGTAGTGGGGCCGTGGGAAAGTGGCCCATGGAATTGAAGCAGCACTGGTGAGTTGTTAAGGAGAGGCTGCTAGATACAGGGTTCCTGGGGTGGGATCAGAGTAGTGAGTTGCCCTGGGTCTCACTCTTCTCTCCCCATCCCCACTTGCCGCTGGGAAGTGTCTGAACTGTTGGATAGTGATACCTTCCCCCCGAAAGGGGGAAGCACAGACGATGACCTAGCCAAAGGGCTGAGTCAAGAAGAAGACCCTGCGGTTTGGGAAGCTGAGAGAGGAGCCGTAGGCAGGAGCAGAGACCAAGTGCTGGTGTGCAGACCGTGGTTGTGGGTGTTGGCCTTGAGCTAATCTCCAGCATGACCAGGAGGAGGCACCAGTCTATTGATGGGATCTGCACCCTGGGACAAGGATATGTTATCAGGACGACTTCTTTGAGTGCTTGATCATATATATACATTTTCATTCCAGTCTTAGTGTGCATTTGCCTCCCACACTTAAGACTTTTGGCCAGAAGTGTCCATTGGATCCACTCATGTTCCCTGAGTTCCCTTGTGCTCCTGTACCAATGGTATAAAGGACAGTGCAGGACCAGTTGCCATTTGGTTCTTTCTCATCCCCTGTGTGGCTTGAGAAGGACCTCCCAGTGTCTCTCCCTTTGTTAATGATTTTTGGAATCAATTATATATTAGTGTTTTTTAGTTAGTTGACCATTGGCACCTTTCCATTTTATGATAAATTATAATTAGTTTTTGGGAAGTCTTGTTAATTCTTCCTTCCCTTGCATACGTTCCCCACCAGACTTCCTCTGGTACCTGGACTTTTTAGGAAGTCACATAGAAAGTCACTTGGATTCAAATACTACCCCTCTTGCGAGGCAACAGTTCTAGTTCTTGATGGGCATATGAGGTGTCACAAAATCGTAGGACTGGAAGGGACTTTGAGAGATCTTCTAGTCTAGTCCCCTGAACTCATGGGAGGACTAAGTATTATCTAGACCATCCATGATAGATGTTTGTCTAACCTGCTCTTAAAAACCTACAATGGAAGAGGTTCCACAACCTCTCTAGGCAATTTATTCCAGTACTTAACTATCCTGACACGAAGTTTTTCCTAATGTTCAGCCTAAGGCTCCATTAACAAGAACAATTTTTCTCCCTCCTCCTTGTAACAACTTCTTATGTACCTGAAAGCTGTTATCATGTCCCCTCCTCAGTCTTCTGTTCCCCAGACTAAACAAACGCAATTTTTTCAATCTTCTCTTATAGGTCATGTTTTCTAGACCTTTTGTTGCTCTCCTCTGGACTTTTTTGTCCATTTGTACACATCTTTCCTGAAATGTTACACCCAGAACTGGACACTTGAGGCCGTATCAGTGCAGAAGAATCAGTGTGTCTTGCTTACAACGCTGCTGCTAATACATCCCAGAATGATGTTTGCTTTTTTTGCAACAGTGTTACAATGTTGACTCATATGTAGCTCGTGATCCACTACGACCCCCAGATCCCTTTCTGCAGTATTCCTTCCTAGGAAGTCATTTCCAATTATCTGTGTGTGCAGTTGATTTGCATTTGTCTTTATTGAATTTCATCCTGTTGTCTTCAGACCAAACCATTTCTCTAGTCTGTCCAGATCATTTTGAATTTTAATCCTATCCTCCAAAGCACTTGCAACCCCTCCCAGGTTGGTATTGTCCGCAGACTTTATAGGTGTACTCTCTCTGCCATTATCTAAATCATTGATGAACATTATTGAACAGAAGCGGGCCCAAGATCAATCCCTGTGGGACCCCACTCTTTTAGCTTGACTGTGGACCACTGATAACTACTCTCTGGGAATGGTTTTCCAACCAGTTATGCATCCACCTTATAGTAGCTCCAGCTGGGTTGTATTTCCCATAGTTTGTTTATGAGAAGGTCATGCAGGACTATCAAAAGCCTTACTAAAGTCAAGATATACCACATCTACTGCTGCCCCCCACCTCCTCCTCCGCAAGCCTTGTTACCCTTCAAAAAAAGCTATTAGTTTGGTTTGACATGATTTGTTCTTAACTAATCCATGCCAACTGTTTCTTATCACCTTCTTATCTTCTAGGTGTTTGCAAATTGATTGCTTAATTATTTGCTCCATTATCTTTCCAGGTACTGAAGTTAAAGTGTGTGGCCTATAATTCCCCAGGTTGTCCTTAGCCCCTTCATATATATTTGCACTATATTTGCCCCTTTTCAGTCCTTTGGAATCTCTCCCATCTTCCATCACTTTTTGAAGATAATCTCCAGAGGCTCAGATATCTCCTCAGTCAGCTCCTTGAGTATTCTGGGTTGTATTTTATGTGACCCTGTCGACTTGAAGACATCTAACTTGTCTATATATTTTTTAACTTGTTTTGTTCCTATTTTAGCCTCAGATCTGACCTCATTTTCACTGGTGTTCACTATGTCAGATGTCCAATTGCTACTAAACTTTTTGGTGAAAACTGAGATAAAAAAGTCTTTTAGCACTTCTGCCATTTTCACATTTTCTATTATTGTTTTTCCCCTCTTGTTGAGTAATGGGCCTAACCTGTCCTTTATCTTCCTCTTGTTTCTAATGTAGTTATAGAATGTTTTCTTGTTACTCTTTATGTCTCTAGCTAGTTTAATTTTTCTTTGTGCCTTGAGCTTTGTAATTTTAATCCCACATGCTTATGTTGTTTGTTTATATTTATCCTTTGTAATTTGACCAATTATCCACTTTTTGTAGGAGTCTTTTGAGTTTCAGATAATTGATGATTTCCTGGTTAAGCCAGGGTTGTCTCTTGCCATACTTCCTATCTTTCTTACACAGCCTCTCCCCTAGTAGTTTTCTCCATCTCTGAAATAAAATAATAGTCTCCAGTACATTCCAATAACGTGTTGGATAATGTGAGTCCTGCTGTGTTATTTTCCCAGCTGATGTGTGGGTAGTTGAAGTCCCCCATCACCACTAAGTCTTGTGCTTTGGATGATTTTGTTAGTTGTTTAAAAAAAGCCTCATCCACCTCTTCTGCCTGGTTAGGCGGTCTATAGTAGACCTCTACCATGACATCACCCTTATTTTTTACCCCTTTTATCCTTACACAGAGATTTCAACAAGCCTGTCTTCTATTTCCATCTCAACCTCAGTTCAACTGTATACATCTTTTTTCCCTGTTTGTCCTTCCTGAGCAAGCTGTATCCTTCTATAACAATATTCCAATTGTGTATTATAGTACCATGTCGCTGTGATGTCAACAATGTCACAGTTGTGTTTATTAATTAGTATTTCTAGTTCTTCCTGCTTATTCCCCATACTTCTTGCATTAGTATATGGAAATCTAAGATATTGATTTGATTTCTCCTCTGTTCTCTCTTGTCTCCCTTATCCCTGCTATAATGGCTCATGTTCCCCCCAGATGAGGTATTATGTACCCTCTTGGAGAGTGGAATTCTCATCTGGTTCTGAGCTCTCTAGTTGTGGCTGCTGCAAACAAGAAAAATAGTGCCTATCTAAAATGACCTGATCTGAAAAGGAACGAAGTATTTCAGTCTATTTGGTAATAAGAATTATTGTGTATGAGCTTGTACTTTGAAATTCCAAACTATCAAGTCATGCTTGCTTTATGTGATTTCCTTTATTATAATTAAGTTTACAACCTTTATTAAAAAATTACCACAGGCGCATAGAGAGTAGTTAAGGTCCCTAATTACTGAAGTGCCGTTGGTGGCAAGAACATCCCTGCAGGTGGCACTGGGTGCTTTGCATATATCCCCTCATGATGGCAACATCAGTGGTAATGAGGTGCTCTATTTGGCTCTAGAGTTCTGGGATCTTGAGAGAAGTACGCTCTGCAGTGGAGGATCTTCTGTTTGAGGAATGGAATTAATCTGGTGTAGAAAATGTTGCCCTTCATTCCTTGAAGGATTCTTATATCACATTGTGCTCTCTGGGAGTGTATATGCCTGCAGATAAAGAAAACACAGAACCCACACTTACTTAAGGCAGAGAAATACTTCATGCACTTTCAACTTTGGAAGACCTGCATAACTGCCTAGAAATTAATAACTCGAAAAGAGAGTGTCCTTTTTGGCACCTACCTTGGCCTCTCAGTCAGCATCTTCTAGCAAACAGTCCTTTTGATGGGATGATCAAGAGCTGGATACTGACCGTTTACTTGGTGAGAAGGTACAGAACTCCATCCAAATTATTCTTCAATAATTTATGTTGCTTGGCCTAAAGGTCAGAGAAAAGTCTGTTTTGTTATCAACACAGTGGATAGATATTTAGGGGCCATTCTAAACTCCAGGATGACCAGAACATAGTCTCCTCAGGGCAGGTTTGAGACTGCTCATCTCCTAGCTTCAGACAAAACCTTGAACAACAATAAGAACTAGTTCCATCTGCTGGGTCATATGGCATCCTAAACTTTTGTCATGCCAGAAGGCACTTATGCTGCATGCAAGGCTGGCTGAAATCTCAACATTCTGAGCAAAGAACCTAGATATGGCTCTGATGGTTTGAGGATGTTCCCTCCTCCCTGAGTTGGCAGAAAGACCACCAACAGAGCAACTTTCTCCCCACCTCTTCCAACCAAGATGATACTGGTGAATGCTTTATTACTGGCTTTGCTCACTACAGGTACAGGGCAAATGGACTCCTCAGGGAAAACACTTGCACACAATGTTCTGTAACTCAGAGAAGTTCGCAAAGTTTGCATGGAGTTCTTAAGTCTAGTACAAGAACACTCCATTCATATAATGATAGATGAGACAACTGCCATGTTTTATATAAGCAGAGTTGGGGGAGAGAAGGTTTATCATCTCCTTTATGCAGGGACGTGGTTTAGTTATAGAATTGGTGCATCCAACATCTGATAACACTCATAGCAGTTCACTTTCCAGGTCTGCAAATCACTCTGGCAGACAGTCTGAGCAGGCATTTTTCATCGGAACATGAGTGGATAATTCAGTGATTCAATTGATCTTCAAGAAATGGCATCATCCATCACTTTTATTTGTGATGGACATGAACTAGAAATGTCACACTTTCTGTTCCAGAGTGGGACAGAATCCAGGATCCCTATTGGATATGTTCCTCATTCCTTGGTCTTGTGCACTGTTGTATGCTTATTCACTGACTTTTTTGCTCCTGGGTATACCTGGAGAGATCAGACAAAATGCAGCCAGAGTTGTTCTGATGTCTCCCACCTGGGTGAGGCAATTCTGGTATCTGGAGCTGATGTGCTTGTTGAGCTGTCCTCCAATACTTCTTCCACTATCCTCAGACCTGCATCCCAGACTGAAGTCACCCTTCATCTAACAGGTTAGTTTCTGAATGGATGTCAGAGATACAGAGGTTATGTTCAGTTGCTATACAGAGAACTCTAAATAACAGCAGAAAAAACTTCACCAAAAAAAGATCTACTAAGTGGAGAACATTTTTGACTTGGTATGAATACCATGAACTTCTTGAGATGCCAATCCTAATACTCTTGTCTATTTGCATTAAAGAATTTTGAAAGTTTCAGTTAGGTCTGTCAGGGTGCACTTCACAGTTACTAGCACTTATCACTAATCTTTATGAGGTATAACATCTTTCCTTATCCCACTATGTCCAGATTCCTTAGGGGTTTGTTGAAAATGTTTGTCTTATTTTGGCAGGTCTCATGGATACCCCATTTGAGCCCGTGGCATCATGTTCTTTCTTACTTATCTCTGTGAAAGCCTCCTTTCTTGTGGGAATCACATCAGCTAGGAGGGTGGGAATCATGGGGCTCTTATGGATGACCTCCTGTCTACTATTTTCCATTTTAACAAGATATTTCTTCAGCCACAGTCCAAATTTCTGTCAAAAGTAGTGGCCGGTTTCTATTTAAATGATGTCCTGCATTTTACCTACATTGTTTTCTCCTGAAGCCCTATTCTAATGATCTAAGCTGTGTACCCTTGAAGTGCGTAGAACCGTAGCCTTTTACTATCAGTAAATGAAACATTTTTGGTCCTCTCTTAGGTTATTCTTGTTCTTTCCGGGAGGTTAAAAGACTACCCCATTTGTACTCAAAGATTACCTTAGTGGGTTTCAGGGCATTTTAGACTCTGTTATGAACTAATCAAATTAGATCCACCAAACTGTACTAAAGCTCATTCCATTAGGGCACAGGCAGCCTCAGCTGTTTTTTTTGAGAAGCATGCCCATAATTGACATCTGTAAAGCTGCCACCTAGCAATACATCTTTTTACTAGACATTATGCTTTAACAGAAGCATCCAGAGCGGACACTTCTTTTGGTAGAGCTGTTTTACAGTATACAAGAAATGTTGAGCATCCACCACCTTATCTAGGTCACTGCTTGGGAGTCACCAAGAGTGGAATATATACATATTGTGACAAAGTTCCTCCTTTACCTTGGTGGGTCCTGCGCTTATTGGCGGATTTGCTCACTTCAGTGATCTTCCCCTCTGGTGGAACCCACAGTCTGGGTCAACTCCTCCTGTGTCTGATCAATTTGCGGGTTTGGCGGAACCCAGCCACCACTCTACCCGGTGTCCAGCCACAGGCCTGTGAGATTGCAGTGTCATTGCCTCGATGTAAAGGCTGCACGACAGCTACAACCCTGGGATACATACCATGCTCTCCCAAACACCGCTTCTTCATCTGCACACAAGGACATTCCCTTCACGGTGTCGTCGAACTAATGCTGATTGTCTGATAATTCCTCAACTCACCAGCTAGCGCACCCTCAGTCTCAGCTCCTTGGCCTTTGCTCCCAGCGCCTCTACATGGCGCTTGCCTGTCCTATGGCTCCTCACTGCTACTGAATGAGCCCTTTTCTAACAGAGTCCCTATTAGCATCTGATTGGCATGCAATGTTTAATCAATTAGCTATCTCCACTGCCTTCTAACAAGATTCTTAATGCCCAGGTGCCTTGATTAATCTGGAGCAACTGCCATTTGGTTACCAGGGTACTAGGGATTTGTTTAGCCTGGGACTAACATACCTGTTCCTCAGTACTTTACTGTAGCCATCTGGCCTTGCCCCATCACAATATGTATGGACAAACATCTGAAGAAAAAGTTTAGGAGATATATGCTTTTTAGTTTTACCATACAATTGGTAAAAGTCTACTTCAGAAAAATCTCATACATACACTGTATTCCACTGAACAAGAAAAATTACCTATACAGCAACCAAAGTTCTGGGAAATTTAGATGTTGTATTATATATAATATTCCACTCCTGGTGCGCGAGCATCCAATACACTCAAGATCAGTCTTTTGTACAGCTGCATCTACTGAGTCTGCGCATGCACCCCAAATGCCCTAATGCTCCTGTTCCAAGACCATAAATGGTGGTGGCAGCCAACCACAACTCATTTATTTTTCTGCCACAGAATTCAGCTGTACAATAGGACTCTGAAGCAGAAGGGAAGAAGGGTGGGTCGTGGAACACATATATATGGACTACATCTCGAATGACACCATCAATAAAAAAAACTCTTAAATAACTTCTTCTTCAAGTGTTTGTTCATACATATGTATATATTCCACTCTTGGTGACTCCAAAGCAGTGACCTAAGTAAGGTGGTGGGTGCTCAACAGCATCTTACACAGGGCTATTTGGTCCAGACCAAGATTCCACTTGTCTATCAGGAGATTCTCCAGTGGGCTTCCTCCCAGAATGCTGCTGATTTGTTAGAAATGTCAGATGCCAAGAAATGTTTAGTGTCCTGCTCTAGAGCCTTCAAGAGATTGGAAGTTACGGAAATCTTTAAAGGAGTCAAAATATTATAGCAGCAATGCTAGAGAAGGAAAATAATTCCAGTAGATTACGATGGTTTGGGGGAAGGGTTGCACTATGAACAGAGAAAACTGAATGATTTTTTGAGAGGTTTTACATTGAATTAAGGATGATTTAGAGGCCTGAGAAGAGGAGTATTATAGAGGATGAAGTTTGTGTTTAGGTGATTATTTTAATAAAGTGGACCTGATGTTTTGTAATCAGTACTGCTATTAAGTAAAATGTTTTGTATTTTGTTTTTCTGACCCTTCTCTTCATGCTCCAGAATTAAGTAATGTATACACTGTATTTATGCAGATTTAAACAAACACGTGCAAGAATGCATGTTCTGGGCATCAGGGACCCTTGCCATCTGTTAAAAGTAGAAAAATAAATAGAAAACCAAAATAGCAACACATTTTCCCCACATACTTAATCACTAGGCATCAAAAATATTACAAACCAAATAAAATCTCCCCATTCCTCAAAGGAGCTCTTTCCCTAGCCATCTGAGCCCTCACAAAATGCCTGCCCCCCTCCCCAAAATATTAGAATTGTGACCTTTCTGTAGAGAATATCCATTTTATTGTCCTTACTGAAAACCACAATTGAGCCTGCATAATTAAAAAAACAAAAATGATAGCTTCAGATTTAGAAAAAACCCTCAGATGATTCATGCATAGCCACTCTTTAATTGTAAAGTGAATTTGTACTCTGAGAAGTGAGTATGTACAAATACATCACCTTATTTAATTATTGTTTAGGTAGGGACAAAGAGCATAAAGGGAAGGAGCTTGTAAAATGGTTACAATAGCAAAACAAAAAGGAATAGGAATAGGAAAAAATACTAATATACTTGATACGCATCACGATACTTGAAGATGAGCTAAACACAGCCCAAACTTTTCACCACAGGCTCTTGCTTAAATATTTCTCTAACTAGAGGAAAAACGCTTGTTTGTTTTTATTACACAATAGTGTCTAATAAGTGTTCTGTGCTTTGTATTGTATCTCAACTGATTGTTTTTAATATTTTAGAAAATCATAGACTGGAATCGTCACATCAGAATCATCTAATTGTGAAGGTCTTAGTGGTAGGTATGTTTAGTGTGATGTTTTATTTAAGGAGGCAATATATAATGTGTTAGACCCTTGTTTCCACAATGGTCAGCTTTCAGCTTCCCCATATTGAATTTCTTCCTTTCAAGAGTCTAGATGTGTAGATTTTTCTTTAGATGATCCTTGCTGCACCTGGAAACTATTGCTTTAAAAGGATAAGTTCAAATATATGTATTAAGAAGCTCTTGTTTTCACTGATTCATTCATCCAAGAATATTACCAAATGCTTGATGTAGAGGCTGATTGTGCAAACACTTTTCAATACATTAATGTACTTGCATAAGCAGTCATAGGAGTGTAGTTATTAACGAGCATAAGGGCACGTCTACACTGGAAAGTTACACCACCGACCAACTGAAGCGCTGGTCAAAGGGGAGAGCTTGGCTGAAGGGCAACCAGCCAGCCAGCCTGTAGTGAGAAGCATCTAAGTTTGTAAGGTTACTGAAAGTGTTAAGATCAGCTTAGAATGCGTTTTGCTTTTATTTCATTTGACCAAATCTGACTTGTTATGCTTTGACCTACAATCACTTAAAATCTATCTTTGTATTTAATACATTTTGTGTGTTTATTTAAGCTGAAGCAATGCATTTGGTTTGAAGTGTGTCAGAGACTCCCCTTGGGATAAAAAGCCTGGTGCATATCAATTTCTTTGTTAAATTGACAAACTCATATAAGCTTGCAGTGTTCAGTGGGCATAACTGGACACTGGAAGACAGAGGTTCCTAGGGTTATGTCTGGGACCTGAGATATTGGCTAGTGTCATTCGGTTGCACAACCCAGGAGCAGCTTACATGCCAGAGGCTGTGCATGAACAGCCCAGAAGTAGGGGTTCTCACAGCAGAGCAAAGCAAGGCTGGCTTCCAGAGTCAAGAACTGGAGCGACCTAGCAGATCACTGGTCCAGATAACACCAGGTGAACGTCACAGTGAGTTTTGATTTTTGTGGTTTTTTAAAAATTCGGTTAACATTTGCTAATTTTGTAGGAGTTCTTTATTTTTCTGTAGCCTAAAATACAGCTCTGGTATTTGTGATGGAGGTCACTCTTGTATTGTTACATTATGCAGCTAGAGATGGCTAGTTTTCTTTGGTTATGAAAGACTTACCAAAAAGATATTATACAAAACCATGGGCTGCCTTATTGTACATAGGCATCACATTTATGCAGATATAGTTTTGCTTCTACAGGTGTTTGTCAGAAAATAGGAATGTTGGGTATTTTGTGTAATGTGTGCACAAAATAAAATATATATACATTTTATATTTGTGTGTGCATATATTTAGTTTATATAATAATGTACAACCATATACCTATACAGAACCCTCAACAGATTCGTTCTCTTGTCTTGCAAAATTTACAGATGACAAATGTTATGGCAGATTGGTACTTACAAATTGCAGAAGGAAAAGAGTCTAGGGGGCTCCAGAAGAGGCGTGGAATAAACAGACCTCCCTTTTCTCCCCAAAGTCTGCCAACACTGATGACAAACAGGATACATTTTTGGGAGGTGATCTGCTGGGCAATCCATTGGGAGTTGTATATATATATCCAGAAAATGTATCCTCCTTGCCACATATATCCTTTCATTTAAGTAAGGTTCCAAATTCATGCATACAGTTGTCACCCTTTAAAATTCATTCTTATTTTAGAGCCAATATTAATTCCAGTGGTATTTCCAATTTTAAATATATGGAATATCTGTCAAACTTGTGTAATCTTTTAAAACTGGTTGAACCTAAAGTGCAACTGCTGTATATCTCAGGTACATACACCCAGCAGGTGTATATTTCTAATGTATTTCCAAGATTGTGACATAACTTAAAGAAACATTGTCATCTCAGTTTAGAACCAAAATTTGTCCTTCAAATCTCTCTTCAAGACCCTCTTTTATTTTTGTGCCTATGTGAATCTGCCAACTGATGAAAGCTATGTAGATGGCTGTAGGGATTTAATATTTATCTGCTATATTTATTTACTTACATTCTATAAGTTTAAAATAGCTGTGCATATATGGCATAAATCAGGAAAGGATGTAAGCACATTAAGTGCTTTCCTGAATAGGGATGCTTTCCTGAAAAGCTTTTTTTTAAAAAAAAAAAAAAAGCTGAAAGCTGGGATTTATAACAACATGCTCTTATTACTGTTTCTTCTCCTTTTGAGTTGTTTGTTTATACGCCTTCGTTGTGTCTGGGACAGAAGCTACCTTCTTACTCTATGTTTGTACAACAGGAGCTTCTAGGAATTAGCACATTGAGAATAGGCTCAGATTTTCAAGGTAGCCTAAAGTGAAATTGAGCTGTCTAGTCTCACTGAGAAAAATGCAAAAGTAATGTAGGCGTTGAAAAGTAGGTTAGAAAATCTAAGGTGTTAGTAATACAGGTACTGAACTTCGTAAATGAAGATTTTTATCTGAACAATAATTATTTAATTGAATTATCTGTTATGTTGGGTGCTATTTATTGATCATAGTCTACATTTTCTCCCTTGAGCTTGCTTTTCAATAATACTATTTACATTTTTTCTTTGCAGTTCAACTTTTTAAACTGCTTTGCCTCCCTCTTCTACATTGCTTTTGTCCTTTTTGATATGAAACTTCTGCGACAGGTGAGTTCTGGAAATTGTAAAATATCTAAGAAATATAGAGTTAGTTGAAATAGGAATTCAGAGGGGTTCTATTGCTTTTCTAATATAGGATATATGTTCACCCTCTGTTAATAATTTCTGGCAAATCCAGTTATCTGTATTTCCGTGCCTCTAATATATTTGCAAAATCATAACAGTATGAAAGAGGCACAAATAAAACCTACAAATAAGAAAATATTTTCAAACAATTTGACCTGCAAAGAAGAAGAAGATGGTGGGAGATTAATATCTTTTTTGATATATAAACAAGGCCTGAAACCCTTTTTCTCTTGCCTTTTTTTTGTTATGCAGTAGACTTTTCAAATCTTGTCTGCATTGTCTTTCCTGAGGGACTGTGTTGACGACTGGAGAACAGTAGGATTACGACTACCATAAAAACCAAGCATTTGGAAAGAATTGAGGGGGAAATCATTTTTAGTCACTTTTTAAAACTCACTCTGTTTTTATTGATATCTGTCTAACTTAAATGGATGAAAAATTAGAAGAAAAGATGTTGTTGTTTAAAAATTTAAAAATCTTTGATTTGAAGCTAATAACCTTTGAACTTGAGTTCTCTGGTCCTCCAAGGAGACCTCCAGAAAAACCAGGAAAGACAACGCTTGATATTGCTGATATTTTAATGTAAAAAGCAAGTGGAAAATAAATTAAACAAAACAAAAATAAATCCAAACAAAATTTTAGGTTTTCTTTATACAGTAACTCCTCACTTAATGTTGTAGTTATGTTCCTGAAAAATGTGACTTTAAGTGAAACGATGTTAAGCAAATCCAATTTCCCCATAAGAATTAATGTAAATGGGGGGGGTTAGGTTCCAGGGCAGCTTCCCCTACTCTGCATGCACCAGGGGTGAGGGGCTCAACCCTTCCCCCAAGTCTCCATTCTTGACTTGCCTCTTCTCCCCCGCACCTCCTCCCCCTTTACTTCGCCCGCTGCGTCCTGGCTCCTCCCCCTTCCCTTCCCTTCCAAATGGTACAAGGGTGGGGAGGGATAGCTCAGTGGTTTGAGCATTGGCCTGCTAAACCCAGGGTTGTGAGTTCAATCCTTGAGGGTGCCATTTAAGGATCTGAGGCAAAAATCTGGGGATTGGTCCTGCTTTGAGCAGGGGGTTGGACTAGATGACCTCCTGAGGTCCCTTCCAACCCTGATATTCTATGATTCAATTTAGCTGATTGCTGCGTTCAGGAGGGAGGCGGGAGGTGCGCGAAGTCCTTGTTCCTCCCTTCTGCCCGGGGCAATCAGCTGGCTTGCCACGTTCTCCCAGGGAGGGAGAGGGAGCCTGGGTGCTGAGTCCTCACTCCTCCCCACTCCCTCCTGCCTCCAAAACACTGCAAGCCAGCTGATTGCTGCCTGCAGGAGGCGAGGGGAGGAGAGGGAAGCTGCTGGTCTGTTGGTGGGCAGGAGGCGCAGGGTAGGAGGGCAGCATAGGGAGGCTGCCAGCTGTGGAGAAAGCAGGCAACCAAACAACGCAAGCATTGGAGCATTGCACAACTTTAAATTAGTATATTCCCTAATTGGTCATTAAGCAGGATGACTTTTAAGTGAGGAGTTACTGTATATCATAAAGAACCACAAACATTTTTTTGTCTTTGTGGGTAATTAAGTGGGTAAGTAAATTTAAGCAACAATTTAAACTTACAAATTAGAAAATGTCTGCAGAATTCTTAAAAGCAGAAAGTGAAGAAACAAAGGCCAATGTTGAAAATTGTTGGCTCTTGCAGTTGAGGAGCTCCTACTCACCCCGCTAATGGGAGATTGGAAATGGAATGCTGCTCTCATTAATTACAGTGTCACTTAAGATTTTCTTGTGTTTGAAAATGTCCTTTGTTTTGCCTGGTGTGTTGGTTTCTGAGCTGCTTGTCCTTGGAGCTACAAGAATTCCTCCATTTCCCTCTCTTTATTTTCCCAAACTCTAGTGACCTATTGTCTGAAAAGGCCACAATTTCGCTTGCTTTGGAGCCCATTAAGCTCCATTATTAGTTTTGTCAGTGGGGTTGTTACACATTGGCAAAGCATTCATTTTCCCCACATGGGACTGAGTGTACAGTCTGCTCAGCACTTAGTCCCTACCAGCCCATGGCAAAGACTGGGAATTAGATCCACCTCATGTGTGTTGTGGTATTCCTTGACCATGTGACTGGCTTGATATTTGCTTTTATTGTTGTTATAAATAACCATTGATAATGTTATCTAAATGCACAAAATAATAAATAATTTTAAGATATATCACAATTTTGTTAAATAAATGTTGTTTTGTTTAATTTTCTTAAGAGCTTGGCCACTCTGCTGATAACTTCACAGATCCTTAATCAATTTGTAGAAGCCTTACTTCCTTACTGGCTCCAAAAGAGACATAATAAGAAAGTGAAGAAAAGAGTGTACTCCATAAAAGTGGATACTGATCTTTCATTATTTGAGCAAGTCAACCTGGAAAAAGAAATGGGCACCTATCTTGTAAGTATCAGAGGGGTAGCCATGTTAGTCTGGATCTGTAAAAGCAACAAAGTTGAACATATGCTGCTTTGGTACAACTTTTGACATTTACTGCTGACAAAAAGGGGCCATATGTTAATTTTAGATAACTGTAATGTAGTGGCTTGTGAAGAGAAGGAACTGTTTTATTTTAGAAGGGAAATTGAAGATGTGGTGTAAACATTTTGGGTTTTGTGCATTAGTCATGATGTGTCCCATACAAACAAACCACAGAACCATGGAGAAAGCTAAATTGCTAAAGTAAAACTGCTTCAGTCTGTTCTGTCTCATCATAAAGTAGGGTAGTAAGTTGCTACATCAGAAATATTTGGTCATTTTTTTACTAGCAGTAGGTAAAATAGCTTATTAGTCTAAGATGTGTTGTGTGAATAGATATTGAAAAAATCATGTTGCAATTTTAAATAACCAAGGGATGATTCTAGAATACATTATAGTCAATTCTTTTGGTGCCTTTGGTACACAGTACACTTGTGTGTCCTCTAGGAATATGAATGTTCTAATTACTACCACTTCATAATTACCACCGTTAAAAATCAAAGGTTATGTCTAGAGCAGGGGTTCTCAAACTTCGTTGCACTGCAACCCCCTTCTGACAACAAAAATTAGTACACGATCCCAGGAGGGGGGACTGAAGCCTGAGCTTGCCTGAGCCCTGCCGCCCTTGGGGGTGAGGGGGAAGCAGGGCGGCCAAAGCCCAAGCTCCACCATCCCGGACGGAGGGGACCAATGCCAAAGTCCAAGGGCATCAGCCCTAGGCAGTGGGCCTGTAACCTGAGTCCTGACACCCTTCGGCTTCAGCCCCGGATGGTGGGGCTTTTGGGCTTCAGCTTCAGCCCTGGGCCCCAGCAAGTATAAGCCAGCCTTGACCCCTTTGAGGTCCTGACCTACAGTTTGAGAACGCTGGTCTAGAAGGTGTAACCAATCTCATAATTTAAAACTTCTTTACTTTCTAGTTATTTCGACCTTTTTCTTGTTCTATGTCCCTGATTATGCTTACTAAAGATGCACTCATCCCTGCCACCAGTGCAATGATATTCTCCAAAAATACCTGTGCCAGTGGTTTCCTGCTCATGAGTCTTTCGCTTCTAACAAAAGCCTATGAAGGAACTCCCATTGTTCAAATAGTCTGAGCTGTCAATGCACCTCATTCACCCTTTTCCTAAAGTCAATTCCTTTCTAATTGCCTTCAGTAGAGCTGCTACTGTGACTTCTCAATACTTTGGCAATTGGTCTGGCTCACAGCATCTCTCAAAATATGCAGCATTTCTGGGTCTTCCATATCCTGTTAGTCAGATTCTTAATTAAAAGAAACCTTTCTCGAATTCTGGTCTCTGTGTGTGTTTCATTTTGGGTACACATGCATACCAGGTGCCCGAGACTGGAGGAGTTTTTTCAGCAGTGTCTGCCTCTTGGTCTGTGCCAACATCATTTACCTCTTTGTGCTCCAATCTGAGGGTTTAAGGGGTGGTTTAGACTGAATGCCTCTCCAGTTCCTTCTCTACCGCTGCATGATCTGAGACAGAACTTCTCCAGTGTCCTCTGAGTCTTTTTCTCTTTGAACCAGTAAGTATTGTAAATATTTAATTTTCGGTCATTTAAATAGTTTGTTAGTTTAGTATAGTATTAGAGTTATGTCATTAGTTCTTATAGTCTGTGGTGGAGGGCCTTCCCCTCATCCTCCATACTAGGTCTATTGTGTCCCAAATCCCGACTTTAAGAAATCTCTGTCCTACTCTCGGGTGTTCCCAGTTTCAGATGACCAGCAGCAGTGTCTATATTGCTTCAGAGGAGCCCTAGTCATTTCCAGCTGCAACTGCCACTCCAAACCGGGAAAGGCAGACAGACTCAAGAAACAGCTTATGGAGCATGCCATGAGGCTGCAGTCTGACCCAGCCTAGACAGGCCCCTCCGTTTAGAGTGGCTAGAAGTGCCAAGAAACACACTGCCAAGCTCATATTGGATGCAGAGGCAGGCAGGAGTAGGGACAAGGACTCCTCCTATAAATCTGCATATGAGAGTACAAAACTCTCACAAGTTGGGGAGCCCCCCTGCATTCAGATCATCCCCCGGAGAAGAGAGCCTTTTCTCTAACACCATCTCAGTCAAGAGATGCTCGTGGATCTTTGAAGATCTGTAAGGAGGCCTCAGCAGATCTGCAGGCTCCAAAAGACAAGATGGTACCAGTGGGCTCAATCCTACCACTGGCACCAAATGAACATAAGCACCGGGACCACAAGTCCAAGCAATGAGCAGCACTGTCCAAAGATAGTCATACGTTGTTGACTCTGCCAGACTCCAGCAATGAAAATAACATACTAAAGCAACCTGATACTCTTCTCCTGATGATGCAAAAAGAAAGAAGCCCTCATCTTTCTGAAACTAAGGAAAGTTTCACATCACTAGAGGGCTTTATTATACTTCCTGATCAGGAGTCTCCTATTAACTCAAACTTAATTCTCATCAGCGAAATTTTGACACCATTGGTTCTTGGTTGGAGTGACAGGAGCCATTTTCTGATCTATTCTACCAAGTGGGATCCATCATCGTTACTGTCCCGACAGCATGACTGATACAGGTGCATCCCATGTTTTTGTCTTTGGGAAAGTCAGTTGTGCGTGAAGAACCTGCCTCCCACACTCAGAAACAAGACTTTAGCCTGAATAGAGGATCCAAAACCTCAGGGATCCTTCTCATCCACATAGTGACATACTGACCCCAGAATAGTAATACCCCATGCCTTGGGGTCCTCTGCAACCTATGTATAAGCCAAAACCCTGGCCATACTGGTGACCAGGGATTTGTATGCATGGTACCATGAATTGATTCGCTCACAGTGTGAGTCATTTCCACCAAGGGAGGAACCAGTCCTTTTGCAATTACCGTCTGAGGAGGAGGAAGAACTAGTAGAGATGGATCTGAAGGTACCACCAGCACTGACAGTGTTTTCATAGTCTCTAGATGAAACCATGGCACTGGCTTCACCATCTCCAGCTGATGTTTTCATGTAGTTTCTAGATTTCCTGAGGAGAGTGACTGACACTATGCAGATACCATTTGGGAGTTCAGCTAATTCCACATAAACTTCTTGGCATCCTGCAAAGTAAAGGACCAAGCAGTGTTGTGCTTCCAGTCCATGAAGTCATTATGGAGCCAGCTACACTTGCTGGCAACCTGGGCTGCTACCTCCTAAAAGAAATGAGAAAAATATTAAGTGCCATCAAGAGAAGAGAGTTTTTGTATACCCACCTGACCCCAAACTCCCCAGTTGTTCAGGCCAAGATGGAAAGGAGCAGACAGCACCATGCCAAATCTCCCTCAAATAGAGGGATATACCTGTTGGGCAGGAAGATCTTTACATCAGCCACCCTGCAATTCAGAATAGCTGATACATAAGCTTTGCTTTCAAAATACAACTTTATTAATTGTTCTAAATTCCAAGGATTTGCAAACAAACTCCCATAGGAACACAAAGTGTGGTGCCAGGCATTGATTGAGGCAGGAAAGCTGATATCCAGATCAACCCTGCAGTCTTCCGCAGATGCAGCTGGCAGCATCATGAGCCATGGCTTCAGCAATAGCTTAATGTGCAGAGCATCATGGCTTCACTCTTTGGGATTTCCTTGCAATTTACAAGCTACAGTGGAGGATCTGTCCTCTGAAGGGAATAATCTTTTCAGTGACAAAAAAGACAAGTCCTTGCACTCACTAAAAGACTCAAGGGCAACCCTATGCTCATTAGAAATTGACAGCGAAGGCCTGAAGAGAGAGAACCACATCCTGGAGATCTCCTACAATGCTCCAAGTCCTCCTTCCATCAATGGGCTTAAGAGCTTCTGCCAAAGAGGCAGAAAATATAGCACAGTAAACAAATGACTCCTCAAACAATGCCTTTTCAGTGTCAACCGCAGGTCAACAGATGCCATTCACACTACCCAAGTCTGCTCTTTTATATCAAGTACCCATTTGTCTGTTGCGATGGCCCATTTTTTCCATACTTGGAAGGCCATCATTACAGACAAATGGGAACTTGATACAATACATTCAGGCTACATCACTGGCTTCTTCTCTCTTCCCTCTCCAAAAGTCCCCTTTCCCTTCCCTCTTCAAGGATCCCTCTCACAACAGGATGCTTCTCTCAAGAAGCCATAGAACTCAAATTACTTCCCAGAAGAAGAGAGGACACTGGAGATCCATTTTAGACTGAAGACAACTCAATATCTTTCTTTGCAAGCTGAAATTTAGGATGGTTACTTTTGGTATCTATCATCTGCTCATTGTCCAAAAGGGATTGGTTCACAGCTGACAATATGAAGGATGCCTGTTTTCACATAGACATCCACCCCCTCGCAGATGGTTCCTAAGATTCATCATAAGGAATGAACATTTCCAATACAAGTTGCTTCCCTTTGACCTGCCAACAGCACCAAGGTTAAATTTACCAAAGTTCTCTTGCTCATAGCAGCTCGCTTCCATTGTCATGGGTCGTCAGTCTTCCCCTGCTTAAACAACTGGCTACTGTCAGAGAAATCCTGCCAGGAGATGCTTTCAGCAACCAACCAACTGATCAATCTCCAGCAGTCACTAGGGCTGCGCATACACTTAGAAAATTCCACTTTGGTGCCAACCCCAGTCCATAGAATTATAGAAGCAACCTTGAACTTGATCACAGCCAAAGCATTTCTCCTGCAGGACAGATTCCATGCTATCAAACGTCTTGCTGTGCAACTCAGACTGAGCCCACAGATGCAAATCTGCCCGTCTCATCCTTCTGGGTCATATGTCATCTTGTACTTACATAACTCCATTTGTGAAGTTATGTTCTTGCTGTCTACAGGCCTAGCTTTGCTCAGTTTAATTACTAGCCAGAGTCGTTATGAACAAACAAATCTCACTCCCTCAAGAGGTTAGGGCCTCCCTGAGTTGGTGGGAGAATGAAGATCACGTGTGCGAGAGTCCCGTTCTCTCTAACCTTACTACAGAAGACTGTCATCACAGATGCCTCCATATTTGGCTGGGGTGTTCACTGGGCGAACACTCAGTTCAAGGCACATGGTCAGGAAAAGAAAACAGAATGGACATAAACCAGCTTGAATTGAGAGCAGTTTGGGTGGCCTTCAAGCATTTTTTCATGCTCATATAGTCTTGCCACATTCTAATGACGTTGGACATTATTACCACTGTGTTTTATATAAACAAACAAGGAGGCATGAGAGCCAACTCACTCTAATGCTGTAAAATTATGGAATTGGGGTGGGGAAGGACGGTTGGCCTGCTCAACCCATGGTTGTGAGTTCAGTCCTTGAGAGGGCCATTTAGGGATCTGGGGCAAAAATCTGTCTGGGGATTCGTCCTGCTTTGAGAAGAGAGTTGGACTAGATGACCTCCTGAGGTCCCTTCCATCCCTGATATTCTATGAAATCTATGAAACATCAGCAGTGCTCCTAACAGGAATAAACATCACCTGGGTGGACAGCCTCAGCAGATGCTTCTCTCAGGACCATGAGTGGGAATGTCACAACTCAGTAATACAGACAATATTCCATCTTTAGTGGTCCCCCTTCTGCAAGAACAAAAAGTTCCTGAAATATTGCGAGGGGCGAGGGGGAAGGGGCGGCTTGGGTCAGAACTCCTTGGGAGATGTGCTTCTGGTTCACTGGTCTGACAACTAATATACATCTTTCCTCAATCTGCTCAGGACGTGCGGTAATAAGAAGAATCCAGCAGGGCAAGATGTGATCAGTAGGATTCTGCTCCTAAGTGGCCCAAGGCAATTCTGGTTTCCTAGCCTTTTTCAGTTGTTAGCTCATCCACATGACAACGTTCCAAACCTTACCAGACCTGTTGACACAACACAAAGGCAGAATCAAGCATTCCAGTTCAGACTCACTGCACCTGCCAACCTGGTGTTTACATGAGCATTGAGCCTAGAGAATAAGTGCTTGAGAGATATCCAGAAATGTCCAGGCTATTCTCAACAATAGTAGAAAGGAGTCTACTAAAATGCAGTTATGCAGTCAAATGGAAATGATTTTCCATCTGAGCTCATAACCAGCACACTTCTTCAGAGGAATCAGACATCCCTGCTATCCTGGATACCTCCTATCCCTAAAGACCTCAGGACTGTCTCTCAACTCAATATGCATTCACTTTGTACCTATCGGTACCTGCCATTCCCTGATTAATAACTACTCAATTTTTGCCCATTGTTTTACACTCTGCTTCCTAAAATGCTTGCTTCAGACCATTCCACTTGTAAGCAAACCACCTCCAATTTGGGACCTTAATCTTGTCCTGTCAGCACTCACGAAAACTCCATTTAGCATCCAGCTTGCTATAGCATCTCTCCTTGAAAGTAGCATTTTTAATAGCCACCACCTCTGTGAGATGGGTGGGAGAACTAGGAGTCTTTATGGCAGATAAACGATACATAGTTTTATACAAATATCAGATCACATTGAGACTGCCAACTAAGTTTACTCCCAGGGTGATTTCGGACTTTCACCTCAAAGTATTAACTAACTTACCTTCTTTCAGAAACCATACACTTCTAGTGAAGACATATGTCTACTTTCCTTGGATAGTCTCAGAGCAGTGATTTTCTGTCTGCAGAGGACAAAACTGTTCAGAAAGAAACCTAGGTTATTGTTTCATTTAGCAGAATAGATGAGAAGTAAAGCTGTATTTTCCCAAAGGCTCTCTGAATGGGTCTCTGGATGCAACACTAGCCCACCACAAGATGTGAGAGTTCACTCTGCCAGAGCCCAGGCAGCTTCAGTGTTGTTCCCATTGGAAAAATCGGCAAAGCTGCCACGTGGAGTTTGATACGTACCCTTTCCAGCCATTTAAGCCATAGTTCAGGCCTCAGCAGCTGAAGCTTCCCTGGATATTGTTGTACTCCAGTTGGCTGTTTTCCCCCAGTTATGCTTGGATGCACCTCCGTAATAGATCCTGCTCCTCAATAACCCACAGTAGAATACACATAGGGACAGCACTTGAAGAAGAAAATGAAGTTACTTACCTGTTCTGTAACTAGAGTCCTTCAAGATGTGTGGCTCCTTCTGTAATTCTGCGCGCCCCCCCCCCGCTTCATATCATGATTTGATTTGTGGTAGGGAAGAAACCGGAGAGGCAGTCAGTCCTCACTGCCCATTGTTTGCTTGGATCAGTGCACAAAGAGGTGCGGACCAACGGATGCTGCTGGAAAAAAAATTTCAACCTCAGGTGCATGGTGTGTATCCATACCCAAAGTGGAATACAGATAGGACCATGCATCTCTAAGAACTCTAGTTATAGAACAGGAAAATCTCCTCCCTTTATTGCTGTTGTCATTGTCTAGGGCATTGCTTTCTTCTTCTGTTGACAGTTGTCTCTGATACATTCTTTAATCTTATAAACTACCTTCAAACTTTTCTACTCTCCTTGGGTGTGGGAGTTCCTGGGGAGAAAGTTCATCTCGAGAAAATAAAATTACTTATCGGTAATTATTTTTCTCTGAAGATGTATGTGAAATTTCCCAGTAGATTGCTCTTTCCCCACCCTCTTCTCGTTGTTTAGAGTGTTCAGTAATTTTTTTCATATTTTTTTAAACTATATTTTAATTGACTTTTTTTTGGAAATTACCTCTGCCTGTTTTTTTTTTCTTTTTCTTTTAAGGAACTGACAGGACAGCACAGGGCATTGACCCCAGAACTCTGTGAGTTGTCCCTAAGGGTCCCCCAGAAGCTCAGAACTTTTACCCGTAGGAGTTCCTGCCTGGTCAGATGCTGGAAGCACAGAACCAAAAATGTTAATGCATTATATAATATATAGTTTCAGAGAACAAGTATTACAGTTAAGTAATTTATCTCTTAGTAGGCAGTAGTTCATGACACAATTTGGAATTTGCCTAGAACAACAGATCAAATGCTCCTCTTGTTAAATAAAATGCTCCAGAATTAGAAGCAGGAGGAGACTATTTAAATAGTATTTTTACATCTTAAAAGTTCTATAAGTATTAATCCTCACAACACCCTTGGCAGAAAGGTATCTATTATTCACATTTTACATATGCAGAAACTAAGATTCAGAGAAATTAAGTAATTTGTCCTAATGCACACAGGCCCAATCTCAGTTCACTAGTTTACATGTACTTAAGGGTTCAGTTTTACTTCTTATCTGAAAACTAACAATAGATCTGTATTGTAAGAGTGAAAGTGCAGTATTACACCAGTGGTCTTCAAACAGTGAACTATTGGTCAACAGAGTATTTCTAGAATTACAGCTTTCACTAGGGAGAAACATCTGTCTATCTTTAAATGCTGATATTTCCAGGAGTCTAGCATAGAATCATTGTAGGATTTCCAGTGACTTTCAACCAGCTACACTTAAAAAAAAGCAGTCCTGCCAGGTTACTTCATACTTATATTTATTGGATTTTTGGGGGCATAAATTTCATCATTCAGATCCAAAATTGGAAGGGTACCAAACAAACAAGACGGATCCAAACTGCAACATGGAGAGAGTAAAACTGTTGAGTGCTGTTGGGATAAGAGGAGACTTAAATACTAATAGTGTAGGGCTTTATGTTAGGTAGAAGATATAAAAATGGGAGGAAAGGGGAAGATGGTCCTACTCAAACTGCTACACCCATTGCACTAAAGTGCATCTTGACTCTTTAATACTTCCCTCATTTTACTACCTTATATAGCTGCTTATTGTAATTTTCACAAGAAAGTTGTGGAAATAAGACTCTGAGGTTGGGAGTGGAGCTATCCCTGAGATGATCTCTATTTTAAGTAATAGCGTACAGTATAAAGACTTCGGAAAATCCATCTTCTTATGCTTAAACATAGCAGCTCAGAGCTAGGAAGTAGTGGTGGTGGCCACCTATTCCTCCCCTCTGTGCTGCACTATGAGTCTTAAAAGGGTAAATCTACATGTACAGTGCTACAGGTGTGCTGCTGCAGTGCGTCTGGTGAGGACGCCCTATGCTGACAGGTGAGAGCTCGCTCATCGGCATAATAAAACCGCATCAGCGAGCAGCAGAAGCTATGTTGGCAGAGAAGCTTTCCTGCTGACATAGTTCTGTCCACACTGGCACCTATGTTGGTGTAACATATGCCCTGAGCAACACAAGTTATGCCGACATAAGCTGTAGTGTAGACATAGCCACAGTGTGGATGGGGTGAGGGAGCAGGTCCAGGAGTAGCCTGCGGTAATCAAGAGGAGGAGCTGAAAGGAAAACTTTGCTCACTGCCTGCGGCCCTGTTTGAGTGATTGTGACAACAGGGGCAAATGTGTTACTGTCACTGTAGTTGAGTGACACTTGGCAAGTATCCTTAAACAAGCAGGAAGTAAAATTCAGAGTTTATGTAAAATGTTTCTGTGGGTATATCTCAGGGTTTTTAAAAGTTAGCTCCCCTGGGGTCTAATCTGTAAATTGAATAGCTTATCAGACACAGCTATGCTCTCCTGCTTAACAGTGAGCTTGACTGGGGAATGTAGCTGAAATGGCCCCGTCCTCCCATATCCATGAGCTGATTTCTGAGCTTGTAGGCTTCTACTGCCTCTCTGTGTTTTGCTGGTGAAAATACATTAGATACTAGAGAGGCTAGCCAGCTTGACAGCTCAACTTTCAGCAGTCAGACTGAAAAGAGCCATGCTACTGATACAGAGCCAAAAATGGCTTTCTTACTTCTTTCATGATCCTCACTGTAATTATTTAAAATACTCTCTAATCTTTATTTTCCCACATCTCAAAATGAAATATGCTAAATGCATCTCTGAGGGAACACTGCGTAGCACGAAATAGTTAAAATGGAGTCCATTTGATGGCTTTTCATGGTCAGGAAGCAAACATAACTGTTCTCTTATGCAATGGACACTTTTTCTTAAAAGATATTTTACTATTTTGTAATCTTAGATGATTTTTAATTTTTTAAAAAATATTTTAGATGTTAGATGATATTTATTTTTAAAAATATTTTATAAAAACATTTTATTAATTGTGAAATTTGTCACAATAAAAGGGTTGATTAACTATCCAAACTGTTGGTTTAAAGGTTAGCTGATGGGCATTTTGCAGATGTGCCTAGGACACACTTTGTGCATGCATTTGGTATTCAGTTGCCAGATCTGCTTCTGCCTTGTCATGCTATAGTTTCAGTGTTTGTCCTCTCAAGCAGGCCGCAGGCTGCTAACTTTGCCTTTTGATTTTAATATGGCATAGCTCAGAAAAACAAGAAAAAGTTCACATGTACATCAGCCTACAGTTGCTTTTGTTTATCGTTCACACTGGCAGTCTGAAATGATAACATTTTTCTTAGAGGGACAAGGTAGGTAAGGTAATATTTCTTATTGGACCAATTTCTGGTGGGGAAAGATGCAAGCTTTTGAACTTGCATAGAGCTCTTCTTTTCTCTTTTTCTAACAGAAGTTGGTCTAGTAAAAGACATTACCTCACCCATCTTGTCTCTCTAATATCCTGGGATTAATACTATTACAACAACGCTACAAACGGCTTGTTATGCAGCTCTTTGAAGATTGTCATACTAGTTTAAAGTCATGGCAACGTCTTACCTACACTGTGGTTTGCCTGTAGTTACTACCTGATTGAGGTACAGGGAAGATTGAATATTTAAACCTGTTTGTAGGATTAGTTCATGTCTTTTAATGTTTTATACCAAAAATAAAGGTATTTACGAGTAATATTGTAGAAAGTCCTTTTGACCGAAAGAACACTCTTGCCCCCATCATAAAAAGGATTAGACTAAACTCCAGATTAGACCAAAGTTAAGTAATTTAGAGGATAAGTGCTTTGGGTTCCCCTGCTGCTCCTTCCTAAAAATTGAGTGGGGCTGGAGAGGAAAGCATGTGGTTACCATGTTGTTAATTCTGCTTTTCCGCATATATTTAGATATGGATAAAATGTGCTTATTTTGTCTCTGTTTTTCAGGGCACCTTTGATGATTACTTGGAATTATTCTTACAGTTCGGCTATGTGAGTCTTTTCTCATGTGTGTATCCTTTAGCAGCTGTCTTTGCAGTGCTAAACAACATTACAGAGATGTATTCTGATGCCTTAAAAATATGCAGGGTCTTCAAACGTCCATTTTCACAACCCACAGCAAATATTGGAGTTTGGCAGGTAACCCGGTTTTCACTTTTCTTTATTTGTTTGCACTTGTATGTCACCATAAGTTTAGGCTGCTGCTTGTTCCATCTATTGCTGTTAGAGTGTACTAGAGACATCTCTCCTCTTCAGTGCCTTAGGACTTACCCATTTCTAGTAGGATTTGCAACTACCTGCCATTCTGAGTTGCCTTCCTTAATCCCATCTTCCTTTGTTTTTTTTGGACTACATATATTACATTCATATTGCAGTTGCAAGAGACAGCAACTTCTTTTTAAGACTGCAGTAATAAGTTGTTAGTGAGCATGAAATAGGTTACGGGTGGTGTCAAGTGGGTGGTCTTAACACAGTTTTATTTAACATCTTCCTTAATAATATGGAAGGGGGGACAAAGAGCACAACAATTAAATTAGTATGTTATTTTAAATTGCGAGGTGTTGAAAATATTGGGGGGGAATGCAAAATGACAGAAATTAGATATATGAATAGGAAACAACAAAGGAGGTTAATCTTTAAAAGATACAAATAAATCATTTTGAGAAAAAAATCATTAGAAACGCACACAGATATTCACTGGGATAGAGTTATATTTTGAAGCACTATAATGCTAGATAACAGTAAGGGGTGATGCTGGACAGCAACTTCACATGGTATACATTTGCAATATGCCTTTTGGGCTGACCACAAAGAAGTAGCCACAACCAGCTAACATTTTAAAACATTATTGTCTCTGTATATACTAGGTGTTTAATGGTCTTTGAAAATGTGTAAATTAAAACATGTTAGTTAATGCACTTTAAGTCACTGTTCCTTTCCCCAGTGTAGGTGATCTCTTAGAAGTCTTATTGAATTTAATGGCTAGTTCTTTTTTTTACACTTTTTAAATATAATTATTTTCAGTTAGTTGTGGGAATGTGTTTAATTTTATGAATATAACACTAAATTCAGGGGTTTTAGTAATCAATTTTGTGGATGAGGTGCAGTAGTAAGGTGTGAGATTAGATAAAGGGTATTCTATGTAAAGAACATTTGAATTATTGTTTTGGCCAAACTGAGTCAATGATTTATTGTCATTGTGAATGTAGTTTCTGCTGATTCATCATGGCAGATACTATGTTTTGCCAGTCTCCTTTACTCACAGGGAGATTTCTCATAGATCAGATTTTCAAAGGTATGCACAGTATTGCAGTTATATTTTCATGTACCTATTTTATGCATGCTTTTTAGATTATGAGCTCCTCAGTGCAGGATTCATCTTTCTTGAATGTATATAAAGTACCTAGCCACGTGTATGCTACTGTAAATAAAAAATAACACACACATCCATTTATGTCCATGTAAATCCAGTTGTCTGGGAACATGCACATAACCAGTCAGTCACCTTGCTGGCATGCACATGTAAATACTTGATGTACAGATGAAAGCGTATGATTCTGTGTACTTGAGTTTAAAAACATGTCTCATTTTATTCCAACAAGTTTTGGCTGGCAGAATGAGTTGTTTAAAAATCTTATTCTGAATCACCCTGATGTTTTCATATACATAATATTTCAGTACTTAATGTTGAAGATGCAGTAAAAACCTCAGCATAGAACACCAGAAAATTTCTTTTTAAAGTCAGATTTAAATGCTAAAATACCCCTCATTAAAATTTTGCCCTTTGACACTGATTATGTTGGAGGTAGCTTTTCCTTAGGACCACACTGTATACCAATCAGTCAGATGGCTTATGTGTAGGAGTTTGTGCTACCATTTACACGTTCACGTTTTGGGTGAGATGAAAGTACTAAAGATACGGATGCCACTCAGCCATTTTTTTTAGTTCATTCTGATTTTCAAGAAATGATTTGATATCCTGCAAATCTAGCTTATGAGATGTAAATTGTCCCAAAATAACTTTCAGGGCCTGTGAAATGTCATCATATTGTGACGAACAGTGCTTGAATTTTCCCCAGCAAACACAAAGGAGAGGCAGCCATAGCTGTAGAGCTACAGTTTGGAGGGTGCTAATGATGGGTGTTGTAATGGTGTAACCCTGCTTACCCATTTAAGAGAGATGTTGATAGGTTCCTGATAGAATCTGTTCAACTTCTCATCCAGTAGAAATCAAATTTAAAGGAAAAAAGGAGGGTAAAAATGTTGGGTCTGTCAGAAATTGGTACATGTGGGAGAAACCTTGTCCCAAGAGGAGCAAGAGGACTGGAAGAAGTAGACATATTGGTATTAATTATATTCCATTTTCTTTTATTTCAGTTGGCTTTTGAAACTATGAGTATTATATCAGTAGTTACTAACTGTGCACTGATTGGATTGTCTCCACAAGTAAATGCACTTTTTCCAGATTCAAAAACAGACCTTATTTTGATTGTGGTATTAGTGGAGGTAAGTATGAGATTTAAATATCTGCATGTTTTTTTAGTAGCAAATGGCATTTATATCACTTGGAATTTCTAATATGTCATTTTTCACATCTTTTTCTCTCATTTACAAGGAAATGGAAATTCTAGCATCATAATGGGTTTTTCATTGTTTTACTCTTAAATTTTTATTCTTGGCACTTTCATCTACTATGGATGTTGCACCTGTGCTCTGAGTATAATGGAACATACATATTTCAAGAAGGATTTAATAGTATTAACACAAGAATAAACTTAGGTTTGTAATGCAGACTTACCCTAAGTTGACAGATATTAGGTTGACTTGCAGCCACCTCAGTAATGACTGCCGTGGTGCTTGTTCACACTATCCTCCTTGGGTTGGTGGACTGTGTCCTCACCAGGAGTGCCCCCTGCCCCTGTTCCTGCGTGGAGCAGGGGAAAGCCAGGCAGCCTTGTCAAGTTCACTGCTCACTGATCTGTGAACTTGATAAGGCTGCCCAGCTTGTGGGGGGGGCTGCCACTGGGCTTCTCACCCCAGCTGTGATCAGGGTCCGAAGCCGCCCAGCTCTCCAGGGGAGCGGGGGCAGCAGGACTCTAGCTGCTCAGCTTTCTTGTCACTTTCATGGCTCCTGCCATGAAAGCAGAGGTGAAAGTAAGCCGGTACTCCCCGGTACGGTGTACCGGGGTGGCTCGGCTTCCCCAGGCGGCAATTTAAAGGGTCTGGGGCTCCTGGCAGCAGCTGGAGCCCCAGGCCCTTTAAATTGCCACCAAAACCCCGCTGCTGGAGCTCTGGGGTAGCGGCGGCGGGGCTTTGGGGGTTATTTAAAGGGCTGGGGCTCTTGCTGCCTCTACTGCCCTGGGCCCTTTAAATAGCTGCTGGAACCCCGCCGCTGCTATCCCAGAGCTCCGGGGGCTATTTAAAGGATCTGGGGCTCCAGCTATCTCTATGGCCCCGACCCTTTAGATACCTGCTAGAGCCCTGGGGTAGCAGCACCAACCCTAGAATTGGCCAGATTGTGTGAAAGGCAAGAGTGCAGGTTGATGCTGGATGAACGAATAGTGAGAAGAGAAGTAGGAAGACACTGGGGGCTGGTCTATGCTACTGCTTATGTTGTTATAAATTACATCGCTCAGGGATGTGAAAAAGAGACGCCTCCCCGAGCAATGCAAGTTATAGCAACCAAAGCGCTATGCACACTGGTGCTATGTTGGTGGGAGATGCTCTCTAGCTGACATAGCTTCCACTTCTCATGGAGGTGGAGTAATTATGCTGATGGGAGAGCGCTTATATAGTGTTATAGTGTAGACTTGCCCTAAGATCGGTAAGTTTATTCCCAGAGGGAAGAAAGCCATTCAGAAAAGGGCAGATCAGCTGTTTTAAGAGAAAATGTTATTTCTTCTTGCTCTGCATATACAAATGTAAATTTTGGTTCTGTGCTGTAAAGTTTATAACAGAGTAATTTTACTTGTAAATTGATTTTAGTTTTTGTTTGTTTTAGACTTTATTAATAAAAGATGTTGGAATAATGCATGCAAATAAAATTATTACCGCATAGTGTAGTCTTTTTACACTTAATTAACATTGAAATCATTTTATAGAACTGGCTAGTCGTGATTTGTTTCCCTTAACTGGCTAGCCATGATTACACATGGTCACTTAGGATTTGAAGAGGTTAAAGTGGGTTTATTTTTTACTTTGTTGTGTAATGTATAACATTCTTTAGCATTGTAAGTCTATTGATTTATGTTCTCAATTTGTTACAAATTGAGAAAATAGGATATCTGACTTTGATAATAGGGAATATCTAATTTTGAAAGTGCTTTTGGACTTTGCATGATTGTGATTAGACCCTTACAAACAGAGGAGAATGAAAACCCTTTATACTGTTTTTTAGGATTTTTTAAAAATCAAGACATACTATTCTTCTTCGAGTGCTTGCTCATATTGATTCCAGTTAGGTGTGCGCATGCTGCGTGCACGCTTGTCGGAATATTTTTACCCTAGCAACACTCGGAGGGTCGGCTGGGGACCCACTGGAGTGGTGCCGCTATGGTGCTGGATATATCCCCGTGCCGACCCTACGGCCCTTCAGTTCCTCCTTACCGCCCATGACGGTCGTTGTAACTGTGGAGCGCGGCTTTGCTGATCTCCACATCCCTAGCTACTCGTAGTTCTTTACTGTTACTGTGTCTATAGTTCGAGTTCTTATAGTTATAGTTAGTCCTTATCTTTATAGTTAGTGTATATAGTTCAGGGGGGGATCGGAGTTAGCCCCTTTCCTCCACCCCCGGTGCGGGCCCATACCCAAGGCCCCAGGATTCAAACCGTGCTCTGCGTGCCAAAAGCCAGTGCCAGTAGGGGATCCCCACGACTCCTGCCTCAAGTGCCTTGGGGAATCCCACCTTCCTGATAAGTGCCGCATTTGCAAGTCCTTTAAACCGAGGACGAAGAAGGAGCGGGACTTTCGATTGAAGCAGCTCTTCATGGAGTCTGCGCTTAGTCCTGCAGCGTCGGTGCCGAGTGCCCAACAGACTGCTTTGGTAAGGAGCGCTCCTCCAGCACCGGACCGCTCTGGTACCGAGAAGGAGTCCTGGCACCGACCCTTACCGGCACTGACATCTGCTTGGCACTGCTCCCTGTCCCTGAGACCTGGGAAGCAACATAGTGCCTCAACTTCGGCTGCACGGAAGGAGCGCTCTTCCAAGACGGCTTGTCCGGCACCGTCATCTGCAGCGGCACCGTCGACTGCGACTCCACAGATTGTGGCTCTGCCAAGCTCAGCACCGTCGATTCTGGTCCCATAAAGGCCGTTGAGTCCGGTTCCCGACAGCTCCCCAGCTCATGCTGTGGTAGAGCTTGCCCTCCCTTCTACGCCGGAGACCTTCTCCACGGCAAGGGAGCTCATCGCAATGACGGAGTCAACACGGCCTCAACCCCCGGCACCACCAGTGCAGGTCATACAATCCATTGGCAAGCTGCCCATGGTAAGGCCTCCTTCTGTTGGTCCACCAGAGAGACGTCGTTCAAGATCCCGGTCTCGCAGACGCTCTTGATCGCGCTGTTCCCGCTCTCGGCACCGCTCGCAGTCCCGGCTCCGTTCACACTCGTGGCACTGTTCGACATCTTGTTCACCGGACAGATACTCCTGGTACCGATCCGGCTCATGGCACCAATCTTGGCACCGTGTATCCCGCAGTTGCTCCAGATGAAGGGACTTGAGATCTCGGTTGACCTCCCGGCACCGATACGGTAGAAGGTCCTGGTCTCGCTCGCGGTACCATTATAGCTCCCGGTACCGCTCCCCGGTACCGCCCTGGGCCCAAGTGTCGAGATCAGTGGCACCCTCTCAGGGCCTATTGGCACCGCCATGGCCTTCCAGACACACATCGGTGTCATCGCAGGCTGGTAGCGCATCCTATCATCAGGAGCGTGACTCTGACGTCCCCAGCCATATATTCTCGGAGAGGCAGAGCCACGAGCAAGGGCCTCATCACTGGTCCTTCTGGACACCGAGGGCATACCACCAAAGCCAAGGTGCACGATCAGTGGCTTAATGGTCGGCCCCATCAGAACACCAGGCACCAGAGGTAACACTAAGCCGCCCTCCACCCACAGGCACGAATGAGGCACCAATGCCATCTGCAGTCACCGAGGTTCCAGCAGATGCAGATGATGCCCATCAAGTACAGGAGCCACCACAGGACCTTTTGGTCCCGGGCCTCTCCTCCTCCTCCTCGCCTGATGAGGTGGTCGCGGGGACATCCTCCTCAGGCCCTCCACCAATTGACCTCTGGACCCATCAGGACCTTTTGCGCCGAGTGGCTCAGAATATGAACTTGCAGGTGGAGAAGGTCCCTGAAATAGAGGACCCGATCGTGGACATCCTATCGGCTGATGCACCTACTAGAGTCGCTCTCCTGTTCATCCGCACTATACAAGCTAATGCGGACACCATTTGGCAATCCCCAGCTTCAATTCCACCTACAGCAAGGGGAGTAGAGAGGAAATATATGGTCCCCTCAAAGGGGTATGAATATCTCTACACTCACCTGCCTCCTTGCTCTCTAGTTGTCCAATCGGTGAATGAACGGGAGCGTCATGGCCAGCCAGCCCCGGCTCCTAAGTCAAAAGAAGCTAGGTGTATGGACCTACTAGGCCGCAAAATATACTCGGCCGGGGGCCTCCAGCTTAGGGTGGCGAACCAACAAGCCCTCCTAAGTAGGTATAACTTTAACACTTGGGTGTCCCTGGGGAAGTTTACGGAGCTTCTTTCCCAGGAGTCCCATCAAGAATTCACGGCCCTACATGAGGAGGGTAAAAAGGTAGCGAGAGCCTCCCTCCAGGCCTCTCTAGATGCAGCGGACTCTGCAGCCAGAACTCTGGCATCAGGAGTAACGATGAGGCGTATCTTTTGGCTTCCCCCTGAATTGCAACAAACTATTCAGGATTTACACTTTGAAGGCCAGGGCCTTTTCTCAGACAAGATTGACCCCAGGTTGCAAAGTCTGAAGGACAATCGCATTATAATGTGCTCACTGGGTATGCACACGCCAGTGATCCAACGCAGGACTTTCAGGCCCCAGCTACACCATCCTTACGCCCAGACTAGGCTGTGTCAGGACGTTACTAGAAGGCGTGGGAGAGGGAATCATTGGAGACAGTCTGGCCCTCAAGGAGCTCAAAATCAGGCACCCCCTAAACCACCAGCGGGGCCTAAGCAGAACTTTTGATGGGACGCCCGAGGACGGCCCACCAGTTACCCCACCGGATCCTTCTCCTCCGTTTTTCAACCGCCTCTCCCGATTCTTCCCTGCCTGGTCCCACCTAACTTTAGATTGCTGGGTCTTACGCACGGTGGAAGAGGGATACCACCTCCAGTTTGCCTCAACCCTGCCTTCCCACCCTCCCTACCCGTCCCTCTTCAGGGACCCCTCTCACGAACAATTCCTCCTACTAGAGGTCCAGTCACTCCTAGCCATGGGAGCCATAGAGGAGGTGCCAAAGGACATGAGAGGCAAAGGGTTTTATTCCCACTACTTCTTAATCCCCAAGGCAAAGGGAGGTCTACGACCGATCCTAGACCTGCGAGAACTCAACAAATTCATGATAAAACTGAAGTTCCGCATGGTATCCCTGGGGACCATTATCCCATCCCTGGATCCGGGAGACTGGTATGCCACCCTCAATATGAAGGATGTATATTTCCACATCGCAATTTACCCACCGCACAGACGGTACCTCCGTTTTGTGGTCAACCACTAACACTTCCAGTTTACTGTACTTCCGTTTGGCCTTTCTACAGCTCCACGTGTCTTCACAAAGTGCATGGTGGTAGTCGCCGCCTCGCTCTGCCGTCATCGAGTACACGTCTACCCATATCTCGACGACTGGCTCATTCGAAGGACTTCCCAATGGCAAGTATTATAGCACCTGCACATCGTCAGAGACCTCTTCAGGAGCCTAGATCTCATGATCAACACGGAAAAGTCTACCCTCATGCCCTCGCAGAGAATAGACTTCATTGGAGCGGTTCTGGACTACAATGTGGCCAGAGCCTGCCTCCTGCAGTCACGTTTTCAGACAATGGCTTCATTAATCCAAAGTCTTCAAACCTTCCCGACAACATCGGTGCACACCTGCCTCAGCCTAGTAGGTCAGATGGCCTCCTGCACCTTCGTGACCAAGCACGCCAGGCTACGCCTCCATCCCTTCCAAGCCTGGCTTGCTTCAATGTACCAACCACGCAGAGACAGCCTGGACTCGGTGCTCACTATCCCCAGGAAGGTTCTGGGCTCCCTGACCTGTTGGCTAGACCCCACTCTAGTCTGTGCAGGGATGCCATTCCATCCAGCTCAACCCTTGATGGCCCTAACCATGGATGCGTCATCTCTGGGTTGGGGTGCACACCTCGGGGGACTCCGCATTCAAGGCCTCTGGTTGCCTCAAGAACTGGCTTTACACATCAAAGTGCGGGAGCTGAGAGCAATTCGCCTCGCATGCCAGGTGTTTCAAGACCATCTCCAAGGCCGTTGTGTATCAGTGTTCATTGACAACACAACGGCCATGTTTTACATAAACAAGCAGAGCGGAGCACGCTCCTCCGTCCTTTGCAAAGAAGCTGTCCACCTTTGGAACTTTTGCATAGCTCACTCCATCGAATTGGTAGCGTCTTTTCTGCCAGGAGTCCAGAACACCCTGGCAGATCACCTCAGCAGATCCTTCCTGTCTCACAAGTGGTCAATTCACCTGGACGTCATCCATTCTGTTTTCCGGAAATGGGGGTTTCCCCACATAGACCTATTCGCCTCCCGAGAGAACAGGAAATGCCAGGTGTTCTGCTCCTTCCAGGGACGCTCCTTAGGCTCCCTCTCAGACGTATTCCTGATCCCGTGGAAGAGGCATCTACTTTATGCTTTCCCACCGTTTCCACTCGTCCACATAGTCCTATTCAAGCTCCGCAGGGACAGAGCCCACTTGATCCTGATTGCTCCAGCGTGGCAAGGCAACGCTGGTACACCATGTTGTTCGACCTCTCAGTGGCAGACCCGATTTCCCTGCCACTCTGGCCGGACCTCATAACACAGGACTTCGGCAGGCTTCATCATCCGGACCTGCAGTCCCTTCATCTCACAGCTTGGTTGCTGCATGGTTGAGCTAGTCTGAATTGCATTGCTCTGCCTCAGTCCAAGAGGTGCTCTTGGGCAGTAGGAAGCCTTCTACTAGGATGACATATCTCGCAAAGTGGAAGCGTTTCTCCTGTTGGTGCGCTCAGTGTAACTTAGTCCCCAGGCAGGTATCCGTTCCCACTGTCCTGGACTACCTCTGGTCCCTAAAAGAGCAGGGCCTAGTGGTCTCTTCCATAAAGGTGTTGATCTGGCAGCCATTTCCCCTTCGTATCTGGGAAAATATGACGATTCATTCTCTCTCATTTTATAGTCTCAAGGTTCCTCAAGGACTTGGACGTTTGTATCACTCAAGTTAGACGCCCGACCCCACCTTGGGATTTACACCTGAGTGCTAGCAACTTCTGGTTGTCCTTTCAACCACTGGCACCTGCTCGTGCTGTACTTTCCTGGAAGACGCCCTTTCCTCGTATTTACGTCTCGGCGAGACGAGATTGGTTCAGGCTTTGTACAGCGGACCCCCCGTTACACTGTTCATTCCATAAGGACCAAGTACACGCTGCGACGCACCCCTCTTTCTCCCTAAGGTGGGTCTGCTTTCATGTCAACCAGTAAATTCTTCCTCCCAGTTCTCTTCCCGTAGATCAGCGCCACCTCATCGCGTCGGAACCAACAGCTTTACACACCCTGGATGTCCGCAGGCTTTACCTTTTATATCGGAGAGAACCAAATCCCTTCCAAAGGTCACCTCAGTCTGTAAACTTGTTGCGACGGAGGAAAAGCTTACCAGCTCTTTCCCAATGGATTTATCTTGGGTAATTTTTTTTTTTTTTTTTTTTTTTTTATTTTTTTTTTTTGTTTTTTTTTCTTTTTTTTGTTTTTTTTTTTTTTTTTTTTACTCCTGATTGCACATGCATAGTGATATGGCGTTCCCGTTCTGGCTATGCACTCCACGCCCCACTCTACTCGGGCCTGCTCCATCTGCTGCCTTCCTTGGCCCACTCCGCCATTCAACGAATATTATGTCGGGAGCTACTGGTCATTTGATTCACACCTCTTGCTGCACATACGCATTGGTAACAGTGCCATAAGATGCATGGCAGCATTTTGGCTTCAAGGCTCAAGATTTTGTTGTGCAACTTCTCGCTCCGACCCACCGCTTTAGGTACGGGCGGGAATCACCTTTATTGGAATCGATACGAGCAAGCATTTTGAAGAAAATCAAGAGCGGTATCTCACCTTTGTAACTGTTGTTCTTCGAGATGTGTTGCTCATATCCATTCCAAACCCACCCTCCTTCCCCTCTGTTGGAGTAGCCGGCAAGAAGGAACTGAAGGGCCATTGGGTCGGCAGGGGTATACATCCAGCGCCATAGCGGCGCCACTCTAAGGGGGCGCCCAGCCAACCCACCGAGTGTTGCTAGGGTAAAAATCTTCCGACGAGCGTGCACGCGGCGCATGCACACCTAATTGGAATGGATATGAGCAACACATCTCGAAGAACAACAGTTACAAAGGTGAGTAACCGTCTTTTTAAAAGCTTGTCAGAAACTGTACATTTTTAAATTTTAATGTTGAAAGTATCACTGCAAACTGGTTCCATGGTTCCCTTAGTTTTTTTCATTGCATTACCTCAAATTGTTTTACTGTCTGAGAAATACAAGAAGAAAATCACAAAATTAAAAACCTTTTGTGAGTGGTTAAGAATGTACTTTTTCTTAAGTTTGAAACAAAGCATAGTAAACCAACTAATGATTGTTTATGAGGATTTTTGTTAGTTATGTCAACTCCAGCTCCCACTGCAAAAGAGCAGAAGGAAAAGAATGTTAAAAATGATGTTAAAAACTTTTTTTAACATTTCCAGGCTCCCGACACACATTTTTTTGGTAGTCAGTTTTTTAAAAAAATACTAAATTTTATATGATTTGAACTCTGCAGCCTTCTGAGTCCAAAATTATCAATATCGTTCAGGCAATTGTAGAGTGCAATATTTTCTATAATACAAGTTATTGAGAAATGTTATATGAAAACTGTGAAGTTAAGAAAGTCTTTTCTCTAGCTGGTATAAAACCTTTGTGGGACAAAGATGTGTATATTGGTAAATTTATTTTTTTTAAATTGTAGTGAAACAGACAAACATAATGGGCTTACTTTTCATTTACATAAAATAATTACCCTGCTCTGGCAATGTAACTTCATAACAGAAAAGAAAGGCACCAAAGAATACCCACAGTATTCTTGCCAGCATGTTAAAGTAATATGGGCTGGATGAATGGACTATAAGGTGGGTAGAAAGCTGGCTAGATCATTGGGCTCAACAGGTAGTGATCAATGGCTTCATGTCTAGTTGGCAGCCGGTATCAAGCGGAGTGCCCCAAGGGTTGGTCCTGGGGCCAGTTTTGTTCGATATCTTCATTAATGATCTGGAGATGGCATGGACTGCACTCTCAGCAGTTTGCAGATACACTAAAACTGGAGGGATGGTAGATATGCTGAGGTAGGTTTGATACAGAGGAACCTAGACAAATAGAGTTGGGCCAAAAGAAACCTGATGAGTATTCAACAAGGATAAGTGCAGAGTCCTGCCTTAGGAAGAAGAATCCCATGCACTGCTACGGACTAGGGACCAAATGGCCGAGCAGCAGTGCTGCAGAAAAGGACTAGAGGTTACAGTGTATGAGAAGCTGGATATAGTCGAACAGTGTGCCTTGTTGCCAAGAAGGCTAATGCTTTTTGGCTGTATAAGTAGGGGCATTGCCAGCAGACTGAGGGACATGATCATTCCCCTCATTCGACATTGTGAGGCCTCAACTAGGAGTACTGTGTGCCGTTTGGGCCTCACACTACAAGATAAGGAGGAAAAAATTGGAAGAGTCCAGCAGAGGGCAACAAAAATGATTAGGGCGGAGCACAAGATTTATGAGAGAGGCTGAGGGACTGGGATTGTTAGTCTGCAAAGAGAAGATAGGGGATTTTGATAGCGCTTCACCTACCTGAAAGGGGTTTCAAAGAGATGACCTACGATTGTTTCAGTGGTACAGATGACAGAAAAGGAGTAATGGTCTCAAGTTGCAGTGGGGGATTTAGTTGGAGATTATGAAAAATCTTTTCACTAGGAAGGATGGTGAAGCACTGGAGTTGGGTACCTAGGGAGGTGGTGGAATCTCCTTTCTTAAGTTTTAAGGTCAGGCTGACAAAGCCCTGGCTGGGATGATTTATGAGAATTGTCCTGCTTCTGAGCAGGGGTCGACTATATCTTCCTGAGATCCCTCCAACCTGGAGATTCTATGATTCATAATCCAACTGTTGTGTATTAGCAGTTATGGTGAATTGTCATCTGCTCATTGACTGCGAGAGAGAGGAAAGGGGGACTGACTGATGACTCTTCTGCCCAAATACTGCTGAACCTAGGGGAAGAGTTTCTTGGGCTGGGATGAGAACTATGAGTTCCTGGCTCACTTACTGTCAGTTTTAAGTCGCCATATTCACCCAATCATTATATTATTGACTAAATCGTGAACTCTATCTAAAAGCAGTCAAGGACCAAGCATTCATCAAATTCCACTGTAGCAGAAAATCTTAAAAGGACCTCAGCAACATAAGGCAGAAAATCTGTCCCAAATGTGTCAAAGTGCTACGGCAGAGAATGAGGTCACATTGAGACATTACTCCTTGTTTCTGTCATCGGGTACCATAGATAAAAGTCTAGGTCCATCCTCTTTGAAACCCCTTTCAGGTAGTTGAAAGCAGCTATCAAATCCCCCTCATTCTTCTCTTTTGCAGATCTAAACAATCCACTCCCTCAGCCTCTCCTCATAAATCTGTGCTCCAGCCCCCTATTCATTTTTTGTGCCCTCTGCTGGACTCTTCAATTTTTCCACATCCTTCTTGTAGTGTGAGGCCCAAAACGGCACACAGTACTCTAGTTGAGGCTCACCAATGTCGAATAGAGGGAATGATCATGTCCCTCAGTCTGCTGGCAATGCCCCTACTTATACAGCAAAAAGCCATTAGCCTTCTTGGCAACGAAGGCAACACTGTCGACTCATTTCCAGCTTCTCATACACTGTAACCTCTAGGTCCTTTTCTGCAGCACTGCTGCCTAGGCCATTGGTCCCTAGTCGCGTAGCATGCATGGGGATTCTTCTGTCCTAAGTGCAGGACTTCTGCACTTATCCTTGTTGAACCTCATCAGGTTTCTTTTGGCCCAATCCCTAATTTGTCTAGGTTCCTCTGTATTATCAAACCTACTTTACCTCCATCCAGCATATCTACCACTCCTCCCAGTTTTGTGTCATCTGCAAACTTGCTGAGAGTGCAGTCCATGCCATCCTCCAGATCATTAATGAAGATATCGAAACAAACTGGCCCAGGACCAACCCTTGGGCACTCCGCTTGATACCGGCTGCCAACTAGACATGAAGCCATTGATCACTACCTGTTGAGCCCAATGATCTAGCCAGCTTTCTACCCACCTTAATCCATTCATCCAGCCCATATTACTTTAACATGCTGGAAGAATACTGTGGTATTCTTTGGTGCCTTTCTTTTCTGTTATGAAGTTACATTGCCAGAGCAGGGTAATTATTTTATAGTAAATGAAAAGTAAGCCCATTATGTTTGTCTGTTTCACTACAATTATAAAAAAAATAAATTTACCAATATACACATCTTTGCCCACAAAGGTTTATACCAGCTAGAGAAAAGACTTTTCTTAAACTTCACAGTTTTCATATAACATTTCTCAATAACTTGTATTATAGAAATATTTGCACTCTACAATTGCCTGAACGATATTGATAATTTTGGATCTCAGAAGCTGTGCAGAGTTCAACTCATATAAAATTAGTATTTTTTTAAAAACTGACTACAGACAAAAAATTGTGTGTCGGGAACGCCTGAAATGTTAAAAAAAGTTTTTAACTCATTTATTAACATTCCTTTTTCCTTCGTGCTCTTTTGCAAGTGGGAGCTGGATTGACAATACAACAACAAAATCCTTCATAAAACAATCATTAGTTGGTTTATACTGCCTTTGTTTCACAAATCTTAAGGATAAAGGTATACATTCTTAAACCACTCACAAAGGTTTTTATTTTGTGATTTCTTATCTTGTATTTCTCAGCACAGTAAAACATTTGAGGTTATGCTAATGAAAAAACAAAGGGAACCATGGAACTAGTTGCAGTTGAAACTTTCAAACATTAAATATTAAAAGATACAGTTTCTAGACAAAGATTATAAAAAGACGGTTACTCATCCTTTTGATTGTGATTCTTCTGAGATGGTGGTTGACTCATTCCATTCCAATTAGGTTGGCATGCGCCGCGTGCACGCTCGTTCGGAAGATTTTTACCTCTTAGCAACACTCGCTGGGTGGCTGGCGACCCCTTAGAGTGGCGCGGCTATGGCGGCGGCATGTATACCTCCTTGGCCGACCCAACATCCTTCAGTTCCTTCTATGCCGGCTTACTTCCAACAGAAGGGGAAGGAGGTGGGTTTGAGAATGGATATGAGCAACACATCTCGAAGAACCAACAGTTCAAAGGTGAGATACCGTCTGATTTTCTTCAAATGCTTGCTCGTATCGATTCCAATAAAGGTGATTCCAACGCCTACCTAAGCGTTGATGGTTCGCGAGCGAGAAGTTGCAGCAATGCAAAATCTGTGGCTTGAGCCAAATGCTGTATCATCTTATGGACTTGTTGACCAATGGCGTTAATGTGCAGCAAGAGTGTGAATCAGTATGACCAGTAGCTCCCGACATATTTCGTTGAATGGGAGTCGGGCCAAGTGAAGGCAGCAGATGAGCAGGCCCGAGTAGAGTGGTGTGGCTGGAGTGGGCTAGCCAGAACGGGACGCACATATCACTAGCATGTCAATCGAATAAAAAAAAAGCAAAAAGAAAAAAAAAAAAATAAAAAAAAAAAATTACCCAAGATTAAATCCCATTGGGAAGAGACGTTGGAAGCCTTTCTCCGGTCCGCAACAAGCTTATAAAGAGCTGATGGTGACCTTTGGAAGGTTTGGTTCTCTCGATATAAAGGTTAAACCCTGCGGACATCCAGGGTGTGTAAAGCTGTTGGTCCGACGCGGATGAGTGGGGCGCTATCCGGGAAGAGAACTGGGAGGAAGAATGTCTGGTTGACATGAATGCAGACCACCTTAGGGAGGAAGAAGAGGGGATGCGGTCGCAGCGTGTACCTTGTCCTTATTGGATGACAGTGGTAACGGTGGGGTCCGCTGTTCAAGCTGAACCAATACTCGTCTCGTCCGACGAGTAATAGTACGAGGAAGCGTCTTCCAGGAAAGGTACCAGCAGCGAGCATGGTAGCCAGTGAGTTAAAGGGAGCACCCAAAGTTGCGTTAGCACTCAGGTTGTAGAATCCCAGGTGGGGTCGGGCGTCTAACTTGAGTGATACAAACGTCCCAGTCCTTTGAGGAACCTTGTAGACTATAAATCGAGGAAGATATGAATCGGTCATATTTTCCCCAGATCGAAGGGGAAATGGCTGCCAGATAACCCTTTATGGAAGAGACCACTAGGCCCTGCTCTTTTAGGGACCAGAGTAGGTCCAGTACAGTGGGCAACGGAATACTGCTGGGGACTAAGTTACACTGAGCGCACCAACAGGAGACAACGCTTCCACTTGCCGAGATTATGGTATCCTAGTAAGAATGGTCTTCCGTACTGCCCAGAGCACCTCTTGCTGAGCAGAGCAATGGCATCAGACTAGCTCAATCCGTGTTTTTTGCAGCAAACCAAGCTGTGAGATGAGGGACGCAAGGTCCGGATGATGAGTCCTGCCGAAGTCCTGTGTTATGAGGTCGGCCAGAGTGGAGGGAATCGGGTCGCCAACTGATGAGGTCGAACAAATGTGGAACACAGCGTTGCCTGCGACGCTGGCAGCAATCAGGATCAAGTGGGCTCTGTCCCTTGCGGGCTTGACATAGGACTATGTGGACGAGGGAACGGTGGGAAAGCAAAGTAGATGCCTCTTCCACGGATACAGGATATACTCTGAGAGGGAGCCTAAAGCGTTTAAGCGTCCATGGAAGAGCAGAACCACCTGGCATTTCCTGTTCTCTCTTGGGAGCGAATAGGTCTATGTGGGGAAAAAT
>NC_133770.1:81065178-81079145 GCF_003597395.2 Chelonoidis abingdonii
TTGCAGTGGGGGAGGTTTAAGTTGGAGATTAGAAAAATCTTTTTCACTAGGAGGATGGTGAAGCACTGGAATGGGTTACCTAGGGAGGTGGTGGAATCTCCTTTCTTAGAGGTTTTTAAGGTCAGGCTTGACAAAGCCCTGGCTGGGATGATTTAGTTGAGAATTTGTCCTGCTTTGAGCAGGGGGTTCGACTAGATGACTTCCTGAGATCCCTTCCAACCTGGAGATTCTATGATTCTATAATTCAAACTGTTGTAATTAGCAGTTATGTTGTGAATTGTCATCTGCTCATTGACTGCGAGAGAGAGGAAAAAGGGGGACTGACTGACTGACTCTTCTGCCAAATACTGCTGAACCTAGGGGAAAGTTTCTTGGGCTGGGATGAGGAAACTATGAGTTCCTGTCTCACCTTTACTGTCAGTTTATAGTCCCATACACCTCATCATTCTTATTATTGACTAAATCCGTGAACTCTATCTAAAAAGCAGTCAAGGACCAGCATTCATCAAATTCACACTGTAGCAGAAAATCTTAAAAGGGACCTCAGCAACATTAAGGCAGAAAACTGTCCCAAATGTGTCAGAAGTGCCTATCTGTTGTTCAGAGGATCTGAGGTCATTGTGTTAAGGTTTTGTGCTAGAGTGATTGATAAAGTTGGAGTATATATTACTCTTTCCATCTCCAGCAGATGCTAAATGAAAGCCTAATGGCATTTGGAGTGTTATTACCAGTGCGATGGGCAATGTGAAAGGAATGCAAGAGACTTCTCCCTTAATTTGTTATTTCTATGCTTTTCAGATTTGAGTTGTCCTGACTCAACCTTAACTGTCACTAAACAAAGTTTGTGTATATGTCGTAAATGAGAATCTGGCCAAATAGTTCTACTTTTATTTGATAAAATTAAATTTAATTAAAAGCTAAAGAAATTGTACTTTTTGGCTAGAGCCAAGCAACCAGAAAAAAACATTTTTTCTTTTTTTCCCCAAAAGGTGTTTTTATTTTAGTGGAATAACAAATATTCTTCAAATTGAACTAATTTGTTTATATAGTAACATTTGGCAGTATTCAATACTAAAGGCAGTGTTGCAGGACACCATTGTAAGCATTCTATACCAGACCCTTATATATTTGTGAAAAGAAAAAATGTTTTACATTAAAAACAACTAACTATGCTGCTTTTTGCTGTTTCTATGGGAACAAACATCGTATCAGCAAAATCAGAGTAAAGGAATTAAAATATCCAATGTTTCAAAAGTGTTGAAGCAGTGATTTTAAAGCAGCTGACCCATTTTCATCAATCCAACATCTGCTTCCATGGCAACATGATTTGAACCAGCAGCAGAATTATTGAAAGTCTGTCTCTTTTTTTCACTTGTGGATAGATGCTGAATAAGTGCTGCAAGTGGACTTTTCAAACAAAGGAGTAAAAGTAAATATCTTCAAGCTGGATAAAGTCAGCCATTCCCTAACACATCTTTAAAACAGTTACTTACCATAATAACTGTAGTTCTCTGGACAAGGTGGGTAAGGTAATATCTTTTATTGAACCAACTTCTGTTGGTGAAAGAGAAAGCTTTTCAGCTTACACATAGCTCTTCTTCAGGTTTCAGAAAGGTACTCCGAGTGTTGCAGCTAAATTCAAGCTGGAGTGCCCATATCACATAAGAACATAAGAACGGCCGTACTGGGTCAGACCAAAGGTCCATCTAGCCCAGTATCTGTCTACTGACAGTGGCCAATGCCAGGTCCCCCAGAGGGAGTGAAGCTAACAGGCAATGATCAAGTATGAGTCATGTGAATACTCTTTCCTTTGATTGAACAGAGAGCTAGGGACACCATCTTTACCCTTCCTGCTAATAGCCATTTATGGAGACTTAGTCTATCATGAATTTTAATCCAAGTTCCCCTTTTAAACATTGTTTTAATGTCCAAGCCTCACAACCCCTCCTAGGGTAAGGAGTTCCACAAGTTAACCTGTGCGCTGTGTGAAGAAGAGAACTCCTGTGTTATTGTTTTAACCGTGGCTAATTCCTATAATAATTTATTGGTGACCCCTAGTTCCTTGAATATGGATTAAGTAGAAAACTATTCTCTTATCCACTTTTTCTCTACATCACTCATGTATTTATATACCCATATCATATCCCCCCTTAGTCTCCTCTTTTCCAGCGCTTACAGAGGCTAGCCTCTTTAATTCTTTCCTTCGTTAATGGACCTCTCCAAACCCCCTCTTCATTGTAGTTAGGTTGCCTCGACCTTTTGGTGCTAAACGCTTTTCTCAGTGCTAGAATATCTTACATCTGTACACACAGTATTCGGAGATGTGGGCGTACCGTGGATTTTTATATAAGGGCAATAATATATTCTCAGTCTTATATTCTCTATCCCCTTTTTAATGATTCCTAACATCTTGTTTGCTTTTCGACCGCCCTCTGCACACTGCGTGGACATCTTCAGAGAACTATCCATGATGACGCCAAGGTCTTTTTCCTGACCTCGTTGTAGCTAAGATTAGCCCCCATCAGATTAAACTATTAATATATATTGGGGTTATTTTTCCAGTGTGCATCGACTTTACATTTATCCACATTAAATTTCATTGCCATTTTGTTGCCCAATCACTTAGTTTGTGGCAGATCTTTTTATTGAAGTTTCTTCTCAATCTGCTTGTTTCTTAACTATCTTTAGAGTTTGTTTCAGTATCATCTGCAAACTTTTGCCACCTCACTGTTTGACCCTGGTATAGTCGCCAGAATCATTCATTGAAATTAACCTGAATAGCGGATCTCCGTCCTAAGCGACTATGACCATTGGGCGGAACCATACCATACTAGATTACCCCCTCGTACCAATTCTGAGAATTTGACCAATAATTCCTACCCTTTCTTGTTCCCTGTCTTTTAGCCAGTTCTCAATCCATGAAAGGACCTTCCCTTTTATCCCATGACAGCTTAATTTACGTAACAGCCTTTGGTGAGGAACCTTGTCAAAGGCTTTCTGGAAATCTAAGTACAACTATGTCCACTGGATCCCCCTTGTCCATCCACATTCTTTGGGGAAACGTGCCCAACGTGCCCCTGGTGTGCAATCCTGGACATTTCAAGCCTGCAAATGTCCTTTGGGACCAAGTGCATAGCCACCTTCTCCTTTTGTGCAGAAACCCACAAACTCAAAAGGGGACTGGACCCAAACTCCCTCTTGTTTCTTAGATTAATTTGGGAATATCTGACAAGTGACTCTCAAGAAGTTTGGAAGTGTGTGTGGGGTTTGTGGATCCATAGGAACAATCATCTTGAAGAACTACAGTTACTATGTTAGGTGACATTTTTGTCTTTCTTTGAAAATTTTCCATATGGATTTCCACTGTTGATCACTAGTCTAGGAGGTGTGAAGAGTGTTAGTTGAAAACTTGATTGCAGTACTATTCCCCCCACCGCCCTCAAAGAAGGAACCAAGTATAGGAATTATGGTTGCATAAAGGTATGTATACAACTCCAAGAAGCATCCTTGAATAATTCATTAAAGAAGATACTGTGAAGCCATGCTGTGAAGTCTACCTTAGACCTGAAGAAATGTGCCCTAATCGCTACAGACAGGTAAACATCTGTCAGGCTGTAGCAGACAAATGTTAGGAATCCATTTAGACAGCTTTTGTACGGAAGATGGACCCATCTTTGATCTAATCTCTGGATCACAAAAACTCCAGGGATTTGTGGTGTGGATTAGCCATATTAGTAATTAATAGTATGACCTCTATAAGTATCACACCTGACTTTCCAAGTATATGAATGTGGTTTGGGAAAAAATGGAGACACCTAACGGTTTGTCTTAAGATGAACATTAGAGATCACCATAGACAGGAATTTGGGATGAGGCTGCAGGACTAGCTTACCGTATCCTTATAGAACGTGGTACAATGGATCAGGTAGCAGGAACTAGATGTCACTAATTTCTGGGCTGACATAGTTATAAGGAATGCCATGGTATAATGGTGAGATGGTATAATACTAAGGGTCCAACCATAGCCCCAGTAGACTTCATAAAATCCACTTTCAGATCTGTGATGAGGTGGTTCATGCATTGGAAAATATATGAAGTTACCCTTTTAGACATTGTTTCTCTAGGGGAAACAAACTGAAAATCCATACACCAGAGGTTGAAAAGCAGTAATGTTAGCTAGTTAATAAAGCTCAAAAATTAACCCTTTGACTGTTTTAAGTGCTGCAGATAATCAAAGGGGTTGAGAACCATCTTGGATTTACTCCGATCTGAGTTTTCCAGATGAAGTCACTTCCATTTCATGCAGCAGATCTTCCTTCTCAAAGGCCTCCTCAGTTTACAGTAAAGGCTTTTGAACTTCTGCAGAACACTGCAGATCCAGTGCCCTCAACAATCCAGAAGCAAAACTGTAAACCTGAGAGACTTTTGATGTAGGTGAAGAATCAAACCCAATTCTGAGTTGATAGATGGTAGACTTGGAAATAGGACTTGTGGGTTCCAATATTGGTTCTAATATGCTGGAGAACCAAGATTGATGAGTATGGGATTATCAGGAGGATCTTGACTACATCCTGTTGGGCTTTCTGAATAACCCCAATCAAAGAGATGCTTGGTCCTGTCAACCTCTAGATAAAACAATTTAAGGTGGCTTGATGCATAGTGACATCATCATTAAAACGTTTTTTCTTCACTTCCTATCCAGAAAGTGGCATCCTGATGCATGTTTTTTGCATGTCATGTAGCGCTTCTAGGGGAGAGCAAAAGAGAAAGTGGAAGAAGATTTAGAGAGAGAGAGGTGTGTGTACATGAAAGAGATGGCATGAAATAAAATTAAGTATGTGGTCTGTAGATTTGATGGTGCTTTGCAGGAATACCAGCAGACTGTAAGTCTGAAGGGCCAGCTACTACTAAAGTTACAGAATTTCAAATATCTAGGTTCCTTAGTGCAGGATAATATGAGCTCAGTGATGAACTTATAAGCAGCACAGTAAAGGCATGGGCTAAATGGATAGAAGTGAGCAGAGTGATCTTCTGTAGGAGAATGCCTATTAAATTGAAAAGTAAGATCTACAAGATAGTAATTAGGACTGTACTTTGTATGGCTCTGAATGCTGGGCACTGAGAAAGAGACAGGAGGAGATCTTGAATACAATAGGAATGAAGATATTAAGATGGATGCTTGGACCATCTTAATAGACCATGTTCAGAACAAATGAATTAGGGGAAGTTTGAAGGTGTTTCCAATTATAAAAAAGCCTGGGGGATCCAGGCTTAGATTGTTTGGGGATGTGAAAATAAGATTAGAAGAATATATAGGAAATGGTGTTAAACTTGGAAGTGGAGGGTAAGAGAAGTGTTGGAAGACCCAAAACTAGATAGATGGATGTCATACAAAAGAATTGAGTAGCTGCAGAGTTTCTAAGGAACTGCTTCAAGACAGACTGGAATGGAGAAGAAGGACTCAAAGAGCTGACCCAATGTGGGCAGGCTAAAGCTAGAAGAAGAAGAAATGGAGGACTGGGTCCTCATTCTCTCTAGGAGATGGCTTCCTCACTGATGAAGGGCTGTCTCTGCGCATACCCTCTGACACCATTGACCCTGAGAGTGTTGAACAACATCAAACAAGACAAAGCCAGAATCATTTTAGTTGTACCAAACAGGTCTGGTACCCTTATCTGTTCTGTCTTGCTTTCTGTCCAGTGTTGAGAATTCCTTCCATTCCCCATCTGGTATCTCAGGATGCCACTCAAACTCTTCATCCCAACCTGGGAATTCTTTGACTAAAAGGTTGGTTCTTTGTTGTGTCTCAAGGATAGAAACTTCCTGTTTGGCATAAGTACAACAGGCATTGTTAAACAGCTGAATGGTATCTACATAAAGTGCTTTTCTTCAAAAATAGAAGAGAATTCACCATTAGTGTAAATGGTAACAGTTTTTTGCTTGTTCCCTCTTCCCTTTCCACTGTTCTCAATTACCAGCAAGAATTTTTTTTTTTTAAAGTCAGGTCTTTCTATGAGTTCTATCAAGGTTCATACTTCATTAATCTGTAGAGGGATTCTCAGTATTTGCCAACCCCGTGACGACAAGATTCATCAAGGGGTTGATTATTCTGTTCCCATAGATTAGATAGCCTGCCCCTGTATGGGCTTTAAGCCTAGTCTTTAACTGCTTTATGAAGCCTCTTTGTAAACCGGTTCTTACTTCACTTCCCTATGAAGATGGCTTTCTTGGTTGCCATCATCTCTGCCTGAAGAGTCAGAGAAACAGTGACTTTAATGGCAGATTCCCCCCCTTTACAGTATTTTTCAAGGGAAAAGTTTCATTACAATCACACTCTAAATTTCTACCTGAAGTATCTTTTGAATTTTATATTATGTATTATAACCAGGTTATTCATCTTCTGTTTTTTTTTCCTCCCAAAGCCACACCAGAACAGGGAGGAAGCTGCCCTCCATAGCTTGGATGTCAGTCTTTGAACCAAACCATTTGGAAAAGTTTCCAAGACTTTGTTTCATTTGTGGACACATCCTAAGGGTCCGCATCTCCACTCAAAGACTCTCAAGATGGATCTCAGGGTGTATTATCTCTTGTTATGAGGCTGCTAACATTCAATCTCTTTTTAGAGTACTTTTCCAAACACTATGCCATGGTTCATGCTTCCAGGTTAGGTGCTGTGGTTGGCAGTCTTCAGTGTTAGATCTTCAGTGTTAGATCTGACTCTGAAGCTCCCTCTTTCATCTGGAGATATTGCTTGGGAGTCACCTGAAGTGGAGCACCCAAACGGACACTCTTTGAAGAAGAAAAAGAGGTTACTCACCTTGTGGAGTAACTAGAGTATGCAAGCCGTGTGTCACTATGGATGCTCTAGTATCTGACTTCCTTCCCCTCTACTTCGCAGTTTTGTCTCACAAGACTTTGCAGTAGAGAATGAAGTGAGGGTGGATTGCCTCTGCAGCTCTGTATATCATCAAGATGAGGCACAAAGATGTCTGGAGCACGTGCACAGGCAAAACGGGCTTTGCTACTGAAAATCTGCAATCACAGACACGTGGGGCACATGTATACCTTAAGTGGAGCACTCATATGGGCTCTCATCTTGAAGAACTCCAGTTACTGCATAAAGTGAGTAACCTCTCCTTTCTATCAAATGTACAAAGGAAAGAAACAGAAAAAACTGAGAACGATAGTAGGCCTTTTTCTACACTACTTCAGTTTTACACCTGTGTAATTCCATTGATATTAATGGTTTTACACCAGTCCAAAACTGGAGTAACACAGAGGTGACTAAAGCCCTATATATAAGCTATGTGTACGCTACTGCAGGATGGATCGCTGCTGTCATCGATGCAGTGGGGGTCGATTTAGATGGGTTGATTTAGTGTGTCTAGTGAAGACCTGCTAAATCGATGGCAAAGCACTCTCTGGTCAACTCTGATACTCCACTGGGAATATCAGAGGAAAAAGATAAATTGATGGGAGAGCGTCTCCCATTGACCCGGCACTGTGTAGACACTGCAGTAAGTCGACCTAAGCTAGGTTGACTCCAGCTACATTATTCACATAGCTGGAGTAGCGTAATTTAGGTTGACTTACCGTGGTAGTGAATAGGAGCCAATGTGTTAATACACATTTTCAGCTGTAAATGTGTATTAACAAGTTGCCACTAGCGCTTTTCAGATACAAGAACAACGCTTGTCACATATAATTATGGAATTGTCCCTACTTCTTCCTCTCAGTATCAGTACAAGTTCTTTCTGAATTATTGCTCTACCAGCTCCATCATAATTGAGAATCATTATGACCATTTCTGGAGGGAATTGGGGGGCACCATTCTTTTACAATTTCTCCCCCCCCCAGCAATGGTATCTTAGTATTTGCTTTTCTTGCTGATCCCATTGTTTTCTGTGACATGGGGCAGTCAGTGTACATATTCTCACAATGCAAGGCTCTGGCTTGCCCCCATTCTATGAAGGACCTACTGCCACCTCATAGTTTCTTTTTCAGGTAATTTCATTTCTCAAACATAGGCGCAAAAAAACCCAACAACAACAAAACCCACACAGTTCTTCAGCCGATCTGAGGCTAGCTCCCAAGGGATTTTCCCCTTTGCCTCTCTCAACTCCTCCTGCTTTAGGGCCTATTGCAGGATTTTCCCATGCTCTGTTAATTGAGCTTTTCCCCAGGAGGTTCCTACTGCCTTCCCTACCAGGGGACTCTGGCAGCCACTCCTAGGGAATTTCTCCTGTTTCCACTTCCCAGTCCTCCTAGCTTCTGGCATGATGGAAGTTGAAGAATAATCACTTGCAATATAAATATGATTGAACCTGCCAATTGAGCCATAGCCACACACTGAAATCTGTTAACCACTTAGGTACAAATGACCCCACTTCTGTTCTGGGGTCTGGGATCCATCTCGGACACTTTTTTCTGTTTTCATGGGGAAAAAATCCTGCTGTATGCAGAGCGAGCTCCATGTCTGCTTTCTCCGATACTCTTGTGACTGCCCGGGTGCCCTCTGGACCAGTTACAGATGTCTCTTTCCTCTAAAGCATCAGTGCCACCCTGTGACATGCAGGTTGTATGTTTCTTGTTTATTTGTTTAAATGGTATAAAAATGTTTTGGGGCTGGGTTTAAATATCTGAAAATTACTAATTTTTCAATTTTCTGACTTAAAAGTAGGAAAGAATTATCTGTGCAGTTTGCTGGTTAAATTTGTACCTCATTCTTATTTGTATTGATTTTAGTTTGATTTGGATTTGACAAGTTAAATATGGAAAATGATCTAAAAGTAGCAGCTATATGTTTCCACTGTTCATACTTAGTGAAGAAATAATTTTTAGGAAGCTATAGGTTTTACTCTTAGTATAGCAGGTATCTGAGTCAAGAAACATCTGTGCTTGAAAATGTAATGAAAGTTGTAAAATTTAGGCAGATAAGTAGAAAAATGCAGTTTATGGAAATTGTGCAATTATACGGTTCAGTGACATACATATGTAAAATAATTCTATAACATTACTAATTCTGAATATTAAGGAAGGTTAATCAAAGCCACTGGTGATTTCAATTAACATATTGTTTCTATTTATGAGTTCCTTCTAATTCAGCTACAAATGTCATTTTCCTAAGAAATCAACCCCCAAAATCCTGTTTTAAAACATAAAATGTGCATGTTTTCAGATGCTTTTTGTATGGAACAAAACAAAATATTTAAATTTTCATACCCTGTGCTGGAAAGCTAGACCATTGCAGTTCAGGATTGCTGGTTTTTCCCCCCAATGAACAATTATGGGCAATAGAAAATATGTCTTACTGATACTAATATTTTCAAACTGAGGTTTTGTTGAATACTATTGGCAAAGCAGATATCCTGATAACTGAAATACCTCAAAAATAATGTTTTATGAGAATATTTTTCCCTTTATTTCAAATGCCAGTAAAGTAGAAATAAAACTCCTTACAATGATATAGGAAACGTACTAATGTATATGAAATTTCTACTTGAAAAGGCAAGAATAGATTTTCTTTACTTTAAAATGGGTAAAAATAAAATGTGGGATTTAAGGTTCTTTGAGTGTGAGACCTACTACTTTGTGCAGTTTTTCATTTTTATTTCTTGAGTTAGTGCATACGGCTAGATCCTGTGCTCATTGAAGTCAACAGGAAGGCTCTCATTAACTTGAATGATACAGATTAGGGCCATAGTAAAATTACAATGCATTGCTAGCTGGGAGTAGGGAAGAAATCCTCCCTCCCACCCATTTTTGATTATGGAGACAAATAGTAGCTGTGAGGCTGAGGATGAAGGAAAGAACAGAGACCAAGCAATCTGTGGATAACATTCAAACTTGAGAAAATTGAACACAGGTAAAAGAAAAACAATCACTTTATATATGGAAATTTTATGTAAGGTTGTAACATTGAAAGAGTGACAGTCACTCACTGTGTATTTGTACAATGCATGGTTGAATCTTCTGGGTGCTATTGCAATATAAAGGTTTAATAATGGGTACTGTTTTTAAACTACTATTTTATAAGAATGGGTGATTCAGTTAAAATGAAGCCAAAACAATAATTCGTGTGTGTGTGTGTAATGTATATAGTGTGCATGTATTATACTCAGAACACCTATTAAATCTTGGATTTAATATGAATTTATAGACATTAGAGGAAGACAGATTGTTCAGTTCCCTTTTTTTTTTTTTTTTTCAATTATCATCTCAATAAGAAGTTTGGCCTCTTCAAATTTGGGGAAGATTTGTGTAGGTGAGTCAAAATTGTCATCCGTTCATGTAATTTGATCAACAAGTTGTTGCCCATTGAAGCAAATTTTAGGGACCGTATCACCAAGGGCAAAAATGACAAAATAATAATTCTGATTGTTCACTAGGATTATATTACGTTTCTTTTGATGATAAATGTATTCAAGGGTGTATCTTAGATCTTTTCTCTGCCATCTAGTGTTTCTTTAGAGATATTCATGCCAATTTATTTTGGTCTTTTTTGTTTATTTTGAGTTTGAATAGTAATAACTGAGGGCATAGGGTTGCCCAAATAAAGAGGAGATTCAGTATTAAAGAATGCAGAGATCTAAGCAGACCTTTTTACAGTTGGTAGTACTCTTTTATGGCATAAGCAAGCTGAAATTCTGCTTTGTTACTCAAGTGTAAAGATTTTTTCCCCTCATCATCCAGCTTCTGCTTCTAAAGAGTCCAATGGACATTAACAAAAGTCTCACAATACATGAAACTTAAGTTTAAAATATGCAACATCTGCTCTTCTTTCTTAATAGTCTCTCCTCCGTGCTTTCCTTTTCTATTAAAGCTTCTCTGTTTAGCATGATGGAAGTTGAAGAATAATCACTTGCAATATAAATATGATTGAGCCGTGCCAATTGAGCCATAGCCACACTCTGAAATCTGTTAATCACTTAGATACAAATGACCCCACTTCTGTTCTGGAGTCTGGGATTCATCTCGGATACTTTTTTTCTGTTTTCATGGGGAAAAAAATCCCACTGTATGCATCCGCACCAATACCCCATATTCCCAGAGTCATAGGAAGCAAGTATGAGGCAGAATGATCCTTCTAGCTCCATCCTGGCAAAGGCTCCCACAGCACTGAGATCTATGCAGATTGTCTAGCAGGAAACTCTTATTTCTTCTACTAGTGATTTCTCCGAATCATAGACAAGTATTGCACCTGTACCCACAGGTACTGCAGCTCATGATAGTGTTCCTCAGTGGTTAAATCTTGTGGTGATGCACTCTTTAGCAGCAGTTCAGAATGTTCTTCTCAGTAGCAGAAAATCATGACAGCTACTTCATGAGAATTTGAGAGCTACTTAATATAGTAAATGGAAGTGCTTCTCCATCTGGGCAGCTAGTCATGATGTGACTTTTACACAGTCTACAATTCAGAAGGTTTTTGGACTGTCTTTTACATTTCAAAGAATCTAGTCTAATGGTTAGCTCTATTGAGGTACATTTGGGTGACATTTCAGCCTTTCATCCTTATGTTGCTGGAAGGATTGTTTTCAGTAATCCTATGACAACCAGGTTCCTAAAAGGATTAAATAAACTTGTTCCCCCCTGTTGGAGATCCAGCTCTGCCTTGGGACTTGAATTTAGTTGTTAGCTCTTATGGAACTGCCATTTGAAGCCTTAGCCTCTTGCTCAATGTTACGCCTCTTGGTTTTGGTTGCCATTGCCTCTGTGAGGAGAGTGAGGGAGCTACATGCTGTGGTAACAGATCCTCCATATACTATATTCTACAAGGGGAAGGAGTAGTCTAGGCTGCACCCTAAGATTTTTTCCAAAGTGGTGGCTGATGTTCATCTCAGTTAGTATACTTACTCATCTTTTTCCAAAGCCACATGCTCACAAAGATGAACAAAAGCTGCACACTTTAGATATGCACTGAACACTAGCTCTTTTACTTGGGTAGAACAAAGCCCCTTTGGGTTTCTTCCCAGCTCTTCATTTCCTATGCAGAACTAATGAGAGGCCACCGTATTATGGTAAATGGCTCTCTAAATGGATTGCCAGCTGCATTATGTTACTCCTGGGGGAATTCTGCACCACTGTGCATGTGCAGATTTCATGTGCTGTGCAGAAATTTTTCCCTGCAGAAACTATATTCTCTTGAAAAGGTTCTCCAGTTATGCCTTTGTTCACCAAGGGCCGTTGTGGCACTAGAACAGAGAGCAGCAGCTCCCCGGACAACCCCTGCTGCTGCCTTCCTCACAGGGCCTTGCCTGGGGACATGGGATATGGGAGGATGGACAGTGTGGGGCACATGGAGCTGCTGGGGGGGTGTCACAGTCTGAGTTTCAGAAAGGCTAGTGGGGGGAACAGAGTAGAGCAGGGGCTGAATGAAAGTGGAGGTGTAGGACCACATGGGGATAGGGAAGGGGGTGCAGGGACACATGGGGACAGGGAGGAGAGTGCAGGGAGATGGGGGATGGGGAGGAAGAGGGAGGAATGCAGATGTGCTTGACTGAATGAGAAAGGTTAGGGAGTCAGCCGGGTTCTGCATGGTGGAGGCTCCCTAACCATCCCTCCCCAACCAAAAAACCCTCTGTTCCATACTTTTCCACCCACACCCAACAACCCTCCAAATTCACACCCAGGTTCCTTCCCAGCAATTACTTCCCTCTCCCTCAGCTCCTCTTTTATCCCTGACTCCCTCAAGCCTTTGCACTGCTTATGAGGAGTGCAGGAAATACACTTGAATATTGTAGTTTTAATGAATTATTACCTAGAGTTCTGTATTAATATGCCTATTAAGGAATTTAGTTGTCAAAAACATTTCCTGAATCTTTTTTGTAGTTTGTACTCTTAGACATACTTGCTGACAGATATTCTGAAATTAATTACCAAAATAATGGAAACTGACGTGATTATATTGTGTTGTTTTGACAAAATATGCAGAATTTTAAAATATTGTGTGCAGAATTTTTAATTTTTTGGTTCATTATTCCCCCAGGAGTGCTATCCTGCTAAAGGTATCACACCTCCTGAGAAGTTGTCAGCACATTCAAATAGGGTGCATTCGGCCTCTGCTGCATTTGTGGGAAACATTTTTATTGTCAACATTTGTAGAACAGCAATGTGGTCCTCATTTGACACATTTGCTTGATATTATACAATTACTATGGGTCCAGCCACAGGAGCCTTTGTACGCTAGGGAATTTTACAACCAGTTCCAGTGGTGAACTAGTTGGAGCTCTAGTGTACATGACAAGACTCCAATTTAGCAGAAGCAATTTGTAGCACCATTAGTAATATTTTTTGTAGAACTCCCTAGCATAGACAGTAATTTATAGTTAAATTAACTATTTTTTTGTCCAGTGCAACCAGATATGTCCAGGAAACATAACTTGAGTTCTCTCTTTCTTTCTCTTTTTACAACAAGAAGGTAAACAAATCAGAAGACTTTTTGACAACTAATCTACTACACTTTCAACTTTGGATAGAAAAAAATGTACCTTGGCTCCAGAACTTTCAGTGCAGCATTTCTTTGTTTGCATGTTTTGAAGGGAGGGCCTAAAATAGAAAAATGTTGCAACTTCATCTGTGTAGTGGCTTCCACCACTTCATAATTTGGTAGACTGTTACCAAAGTATAACCTCCTGGCATTTCTTTAGTTATTGTTGTTTATCATGCTGATGATATTGCATAAATGCTAAGTAGATATACTAAAAATATGAAAAATTTGTTGGAAACTTACTGCATAGCCTTTTATCAAAGTGAAACTGTCATAGTATTCTTTCCCAAATCTGAACCTTAGCATCCAGAAAATGAGATAGTAGCATGAATCCTCTAAGCTTAATTACCAGCTTAGATCCTGTAGTGCTACCACCAATCAGGACTTTGGGTGGAGCCCCTGATTAGCTCCGGTCTCCCCAAAACCTTCCCTGGGGACCCCAAGACTCAGATTCCTTGAGTCTCACAACAAAGGGAAATAA
>NC_133770.1:81079575-81219318 GCF_003597395.2 Chelonoidis abingdonii
TTCCCTCCCTTGAGATTTGAAAGTATCTTGTTTCCTGATTGGTCCTCTGGTCAGGTGTTGTTTGTTAACCCTTTCCAGGTGAAAGAGACATTAACCCTTAGCTATCTGTTTATGACAGAAACAAATGATCTTAATTGCTTTAATTTGATTTTCCCAATAAATCCCAAAGCACCAACTATATTATAAATTAATGGCCTGTGAAACTTCAGCTTAAAAAAAAATCCCTTTTTGATTTATTTAGGTGTCAAGAAGCCTATGAAATAATAAAAAAAAACAAAAAACAAAAAAACCCCACCTTCTGGAGCTTTAAAACTGCTAAACTACTTTCTTTTTTTAAATTTAATTTTGTTAAACTGGGTTTTGGACCGAGAGAGTACAGTTCAGAGTGAATTTTCTAGAACTGATTTTATAACCTTTGTGAAAAGGGATTTATACAATAAAGACTGATATAGCATCACAAGTGATGCTGTAAAGTACATGTCAAAAGAAATAGGATATATTTAATTCTGTTTTCATTTGTACTTGAAGGAAGTGTCAATCCAGAAAGTCACTTCTCTGATCAGAGGAAATTAGTGGAGTGATGTGCAATTCTCAAAGGCATTTTTCATTAACTGTATCAATGTGCAAGAAGCACAAGATATGCAGCTGCTTTAGGTATGAATGCAGTTAATAGTTCTTTTGAAGTCACAGGAGATTCAAAATGCATGCATGTAATCAGCTGAATCTATATAGTGGATAATACAAAGCAGGCACAGTTAGAAATGACTGAGAATTCATATACTATATGTTTGGTCAAGGTTAGTCTCAGTCAGAAGTTATCACAAGAAATTAAGTGTGTATGTGTGTGTATTTAGGGGATTGAAGATAAACCAATACTAAAACCTTTTATTAGATTTGGAACATTATTGCAACACTTATTAGAATTATTATAATTTAGGGTGTATCTACATCTTCATTAAATTAATTTTTCAGGATCTTATAACTATTGTAAACTATTGTTGTGAACTGAAACTTTGTTTAAAGCCTTGATGGGGAATATAAATACTTTTAAATATTAAAAGAGAAATATGTTGACATTTTTACAGTTATAGCAGGGCAGGCAAAACGCCTACTGAATTCAGACACTTTATTATGCTGCTCTAACTTTAAAAAGGCTTCATTTTTTAGAAGATGAATTTATTAGTATAGATGAACAATAGTGGTGAGGACCCTGTTTCCACATAGATTAGAGAGACATGAAAGAGAGAGGTGTAGTTCATAATATGGATTAATGCATTTGTGCGTCTTGAAGAATTATATACTGGAAAGAGAAAATAAATCATTAATAAACATTTTAAATAGTAAAAATAGATTAGTCACATTTTCTCTCTTGTGGTGCTGTGAAAAATACTCAGACAAAAAGAAAAACTAAGAATACAAACATTATGCTAAGGCCTTGTTTACACACAGTTAGTGTGTCAATTTAACTAAATCAGTAGAAAGTCAATTTAGTTAAATCGGTACAAAGACTGTGTGTACACAAGCCTGGAGGGTCAGATCTTTAAATATGTCTTAAGGAGCCCACAACACAACTTGTAGCATAGAACTCACCTCTTCGTGTGCATAATCTTGTGTACGCTATGTAGTGCCAGTCTGCAGCTGTAGTTAGAGCAGCTTAAGGACTGCCAACAGCCTTTAAAAGTGAAAGCGACAGAAGATGATTGGTGCAGTTTAGTGTGTCATGGCCATGTCCTGTTTCCTCCAGCCATTCTTCCTATCCAGCCAGTAAGAAAGAGGTTGACACTGGAGCCATTTAAGGTCTTCAGTAGACCCTCTTAAGCAAGAGTGATTCTGTTGTGGTAGATAATCATAGAATTAAAGGACTGGAAGGGACCTTGAGAGGTCATCTAGTCTAGTCCACTGTATTCATGACAGAACTAAGTATTATCTAGACCATCCCTGGCAGGTGTTTGTCTTACATGTTCTTAAAAATCTCCAATGTTGGAGATTCCACAGCCTTCCTAGGCAATTTATTTCAGTGCTTACCTACCTTCACAGGAAGTTTTTCCTAATGTCCAACCTAAACTGCCCTTGCTGCAGTTAAGCCTATCCTCATGCTGACATTCACAAAAGATTTCACGAGAAGTGTGGGAGAATACTGCTGCACTGTTGGAGGATCTGGCTTAAGTGTTGTAGAACACAATAAGTACATGGGGAAAAAAAGGAAAAAACTTTTTCTCTAATATTTCAGTTATAGTAACCTTAGCTGTTACTTGTGACTAACTGTAATATTGTACAGTTATGGTTGAGATTGTCAGAGAAAGCTAAGGGAGCCAGGTGTTCAAATCATACCAAATTTCAGTGGGATTTGGGAGACTAGCTCCCTTAAACCCTGAAAATCTCACCCTATATATTTTAAACTCTCTAATTAAATCTTTGTATTATGAGAAAGTGCCTAGTTGCTACCTTACTTATTTGTATTTTCCCCTATACTCTGTATCATTTTTTTTTTAATGCAAGCTATTCAGGCCAATGACTGTGCTGTCTTTTATATATGGAAAGTATCTAGACTCTTGTGGACCTTACTGGACACACATAACAGCAGGCAAAAACAAAAATTAGAAGTGTGATTTTTCAGATTGACAATGTTCCTTTTAAATACACTTGTGAAGCTGTTATTTCCTTTTAGAGGAGCACAGAATTGTATTTTAATATTAGCGAGTAGAAGTGACCTGAATACAGAGAAGTGGTTTGAATTCGCCAGTCAGGGAGCACCACATTAACCATTTCAGCCAGGTTAGAGGATGTTTAGTGGGCCCAATGGGGAGTGACAGTGTCTGGTATGAAGCTTCTCAAGTTGCAAGTGCCAGCATTGCTAAATACACATGTTTAAAATCTAGAAAGAAGACTAATAAGAGTTTTGATTCCAATCTGACATGCAAACTAAATCAGTTGCCTTGTTTGTGCATCCTTATTTTGTATGTTTGTATTGCAGCATCACTTCAAATGGCCTTTTGTTTTGCAAAAAGCAGAAAACATGTAGGAAAATATTCCATGGGTAGAGGTGGTCATTACAATGCTCCTTATTTTCAGATTGTTCAATGCTTCTTTAGATTTAGCTGCATCACTGGCCTCTCAGCAAGGGACCATCTGCTCTCCCCTCTCCAACTAGCCTCAGAACATTCTGTTTTTCCCCACTAGCTACACAGCCCCAGGTCACCAAGCTCCCTTCAAGCCTTATGTGTACTTGAATCAATAAGTGGGGCTGGAATTCAAATACTGTAATGGTGCCTAACAGTTTAGGAGTCAGGAATCGTTTGATTTAATCCGCAGTGTGGGTATGAAAGAACAGACGGGATGGAGCCTTAAGGACCATATCAACATATGCATATTAGAATCTAAAAATATGTTTGAATGAGTCTGAAAATAAGTAGCCTTTTATCCCTCTAAATTAAACTATTCAAAATTCATAGCTGTGCTTTTGAATATGGTGAAACACATAGAAAATACTATGACCCAAAAAGTGAGGGGCTTAGTTATCCTACAGTTAGTTTTAGGAAAAAGGAATACTACAATAAAACTTGAGGAATTCTTGTCTCAAAAATACACAAGGCTGGAAGAGCATATCTTTGAGTGCAGAAAGCTTTTGTTCTGTAAATAATTTTTTTGTCAGACTTTATATGAAAATTTAAAATAAAACACAGGGAAATGATTGATGGGACTAGTTATACTTTTCCATCCAGGAACCATTTGAAATAGTTCAAATAATTAATTACTAAGTGGCAAAACAGGAAATGTTGTACTTACCTCCCCCCCACACACCTGATTTGTGCGCACCTGCATGTCTGAAAACAGAGTGTAGTGTTTTAATAAATCTGAGTTTACTATTTTTGTCCTGTGACAAAAACAAATTTTTCTGTATTTTAACTTCATATATGGTACTGTTAGCTCATCTAGTTTTTTTCAGGTTGTTTTTCACAATTCTGTGGTTAGTAATTTTCCTCTTCAAGGGCATATCCATGACAATATGGAGGGCGTTTATGAGAGCACCCTTCTGCCAAATAGGCAAGAGTTTTATGATGTCCCCAGTGATGAAACTTGCATTTTAAAGGTGGAATTGTGGCCTATTAGATCATCTCCAAAACAAATTTTTACAGTCTGTCTTGTGGGTAGACATTTCTGCTTTGTTGACTCAAACTTGAGCAAACTCATTATAATAACTCCAACAATTTGGCAGCTTTTCTGTCCACCTTATAGTCTATTCATCCAATCCATACTACTTAAACTTGCTGGCAAGAATACTGTGGGAGACCATATCAAAAGCTTTGCTAAAGTCAAGGTATATCATGTCCACCGCTTTCCCCATATTCACAGAGCCAGGTATCTGATCATAGAAGGCAGTCAGGTTGGTCAGGCATGATTGGTGAATCCTTGTTGATTCTTCCTGATCACCACCTTCTCCTCCAAGTGCTTCAAAATGGATTCCTTGAGCACCTGCTCCATGATTTTTCCAGGGACTGAGGTAAGGCTGACTGGTCTGTAGTTCCCCAGATTCTCCTTCTTCCCTTTTTTAAAGCTGAGCACCATATTCGCCTTTTTCCAGTCGTCTGAGATTTCCCCTGATTGCCACGAGTTTTCAAATATCATGTCCAATGGCTCTGCAGTCACATCAGCCAACTCCCTCAGCACCCTCGGATGCATTGCATCCGGCCTCATGAACTTGTGCATGTCCAGCTTTTCTAAATAGTCCTTAACCAGTTCTTTCACCGAGGGCTTCTCACTTCCTCCCCATTCTGTGCTGCCCAGTGCAGCAGTCTGGGAGCTGACCTTGTACGTGAAGACCAAGGCAAAAAAAGCATTGAGTACTTCAGCTTTTTCCACATCATCGGTCACTAAGTTGCCTCCCCCCTTCTGTAAGGGTCCCACACTTTCCCTGACCACCTTCATTTTGCTAACATACCTGTAGAAACCCTTCTTGTTACCTTCCACATCCCTTGGTAGCTTCAACTCCAGTTGTGCTTTGGCCTGCCTGATTACATCGTGCATGCTCGAGCAATATTTTTATACTCCTCTGTAGTTATCTGTCTCCTCCTTCGTCATCTGTTCCTTTTTGTGTTTAAACTCACCAAAGATTTCTCTGTTAAGCCAGGCTGGTTGCCTGCCATATTTGTTATTCTTTCAGCACATCGGGATGGTTTGTTCCTGCACCCTCAGTAAGTCTTCTTTAAAATACAGCCTGCTCTCCTGGACTCCTTTCCCCCTCATATTAGCCTCCTAGGGAATCCTGCCCATCAGTTCCCTGAGAGAGTCAAAGTCTGCTTTCTGAAGTTCAAGGTCTGAAGTTGTAAGTGCTATTGTTAAATTGAAACACAATAAAAGATCAGGGGTAGTGTCATAAACAGATAGTTAAGGGTTAATGTCTCTTTCACCTGTAAAGGGTTAGCAAACAGGGAACCTGGAACACCTGACGAGAGGACCAATCAGGAGACAAAATACTTTCAGATCTTAGTGCAGGGAAGTCTTTGTTTTTGTGTGTTTTCTTGGTCCATTGTTCTCTCTGGGTTCTGAGAGTAACCAGACGTACCTACAGGCTCTCTAATTTTCTGTTCAAGTAGTAAGTACAAGTAGAAAGGCGGTTTAGTCTTTTTGATTGTTTTTCTTTATTTGCAAATGTGTATTTTGCTGGAAGGATTTAACTGTTGTATTTTCTGGGGGGAGGATCTCTCTAGTGTCTATAAGCTGAAAGACCCCTGTAACAATTTACCATCTTGATTCTACAGACACAACTTTACTTTTCCTTTCTTTTATTAACAGCTTTCTTTTTAAAGAACCTGATTGATTCTCCCTGTTAAGGTTCAAGGAATGAGTCGTAGCTTTTCACCAGATCTGGTGAGAAAGAGGAAGGAGGAGGGAAGCTGGAATTCTCTGGTTTTAGATTCAATGGAGCTGAATCTGTAATGCCTCTTGTGAGTGGAACAGAGGACGGGAACGTGAGACATTCCTCTCTTTAAGATTCAAGGAGTTGAATACAGTGACCCTAGTGTATCGCCCATGGAAGATCTGGGAAAAAAGATGGAGGGTCAAATGGTTTATTTCCCTTTGTTGTGAGACTCAAGGGGTTTGGGTCTTGGGGGTCCCCAGAGAAGGTTTTGGGGGGACCAGAGTGTACCAGGCATTCCAAGTCCTGGCTGGTGGCAGCACTACAAGATCTAAGCTGGTAATTAAACTTAGATGAATTCATGCTGGTACCCCATCTTTTGAACTCTAAGGTTCAAAGTGGGGATTTATACCATGACAGGTAGATAATGTACTAGCAGCATTACTAAAATCAATTCGTGACGGTCATATTGATTTCACGTGGAAGATTTGCAACGATGACTAGAAATTAGCCAGACAATTGGACAAAGGAAATTTTTCTGCCTTTACTAGGGAAAGGGGATGTAACAGAGTGCAGTAACTATTTTACCAGCTCTCTGATATTACATGTGAATAAAATGCTGCTCTGCATAGTTCAGGATTGCATGAGGGCAATGATAGAAGCAGAATTATCACCACAAGAAGCTGGTTTCAGAGAGAAATGAGGCACACATGCTTAAACTGCAAATATCTGTCATATTAGTGAGAAACACAGGGAGTATAATCACCTATTGATTGTGTTTCATTGACTACTTCAGAAGTCACTTTGGTGTCCCTTTTTTGCAGAATAATTACTGTGTTCACAAAGACAGAGCCAGTATTGCTGATATTTAGGCTATTTTGCAAGTCCCATTTGCTGATATTTAGGCCATTTTGCAATTCCCATCTCTTTCTCAGGCTATTCTTGATGGCAGGGTGGATAATAATGATGGTGGTTTACTTTGATTTTTGTCCACTTGTAAATAAATTTTGTTTAAATATATATGATCTGTGACCTGTAATTGGATACATTTTTATAATTAAAATAACATATTTGGGGTCACTGGGCGACCTCAGCAATTAATGCCATAGCTGCTGGAAATGTTTCCTCCAAACTAAAGTATAAAAGTATCTATGGCTACTTGACAATGTTTATAAAACTTCTAGTAGGGAAACATTAACAAAATTGCTATCAGTAAACAACGTGTCTGAAATGCCAACCTACTTTACAGTGTATTAATAATCACAGTTATTTCTAGCTTTACTCAGGCCCTCTCTGAAGGCATCTGAGCTGTAGGCACACATTATGGAAGATGATCTTAAAAGTCATTGAACAAGAACATGGATATTTCACTAGATCACACAAAGGTGGTGTGATTAAGATATGGAAGGGTAGATGAGGTCTTCTTTTTAAAGGTAATGGAAAAATCCCTGCAGCTTTTGGGCTTTACAGATTTTCAAACCAAGGTAAGCTGCCCGAGTGCAAGTCATTTTTACACCAGTGCAATGCATCTATACTAGAGGTTTGCAGTGGTGCCTCTCTACTGATGTAGATGTACCGGTGCACAAAAATGTAGACAAGGTATTAGTAATAGCTTGCATGTGTAGAGAGAAAGAAGAGTCAAAGGTGACCCAAATTTGTGAAATGAATTGCTGCCCATAACAGTGGAGAAAGATACAGAGGTTATAGCTGTAAACTGTATTCCTTTTTATTGTACATTCTGTTCTTTTTTTTGTCTATTACCCCACTTTCATGTCTGTACTCCTATTTCTCTCATTTCTGCATAGACTGTATGGCAGTAGCACACCAAGTTTTAAAGTTAGTTTTTAAAGACCATTTTGATGCTGTGGCAGAATGGGTTCAGACTGAAATGACGGGAGTAAATGCATAAAATAGAAAGTCACGTTGGAATAATCAGACACAGGTCAACAATTTCACCATTTGCTTTTGCTCTTGGAAAAAACCAGGGTGGTGACATAGTGGCTGTCATTTCTGAGGAAGAACTCTGCATTTCAAATCACAGCTGATTAAACCCTGAGCCTACTCCAACAACAAAATATAGGGATCTGCTCTCTGAAGTAATGATTGTAGTTTAATACCCCATATCTACCTGTTCTGAGCAGAGGCCAAAATAGGAAATTATGGGGTGTTTCAAAGTTTTTTTTTGTTGAGGGTGTTGTGTATCTGTTCAGTATTTCCTCTTCCCTTATGACATTGTGCCAGGTGGATTGATTTAAGTCAAGTCTATTTAAATCATGATTTAAATCACCAAGTGGAAAAATCTCAATTTAAGTAATCTATTTTTCTAAAATCAACTTTTCTATTTGTACTTCAGTTCCTTTCTGAAAATGAGTTCTTATTGGTTGATATAACCATTAAACCGTGTTTATTTACAACTAAATATACCGAATCTAGTATAAAGGCTCTTCCTTTTTGCTACCTAGGAGGGTACACGATAACTATATGCATTTATTTAAGCAATTATATATCTTAATATTCTCAGATCCTTGATTGTTATACATTTTTAGTTTGTTAGAAAATGGTAAATGATATGTTGCTTATTTACTAGATAATTAACTTTTTGCTTATGATTTGTGTTAAGCTGCATTAGGATGGTATCTGGAATTTAATTAAATATACAAAACAGCATAAAGATTTATTTTTATTAAATGAAAATAACCTTAAATACTTTGCTTGATTTGAGAAGTTTATATATCCAGTCTTTTCATCTATGCCATTTTTCTAGAATTTGCTGGTTCTAATTACAAACTCATCAGTGGTTTTACTGGATGATGAAGAAGGTTTTTTGGTACAGGTAATTTGCTGTCTGACATATTTTGTTGCAGCACTGCTGGTGGTACCAGCAGAAGACTTCGAAGTTGTAGACGGTGTAGGGTGATGAACATTCAAAACCCCTTATGGGTAAGATGGACCCTGAAATAAAAGAAAGTCACTCACTCATTGAGTAGTACTCAGTTCACTGCTTTAAAAAAGTGAGATTGTAAATGAAAGATTCCTTCTACTGCGGCTGTTTTACCACTGTTTAAATATCATCATTTATTCTAAACCCAATTTTATAGGGGAAATAATAAATCAGAAGGATTATCTATATCTAAACCCTTATCTCTAGCAACATACCAAACAACTTGACAAAAATTTGTTTAAATGTTAAAATTCATAAATGCTTATAGAACTTTACATGTAATCAGGAAACCTTCACGAATATGTTTGATCATATTGAGCAATAAAAAAAAAATTGTAGAATTTCATCAGTAACAGAAAAAATGCAGTTGATAAATACTCCAACAACTAACATACCAATTATATTTTGAACATACACATTTTGAACATACACAGCTGCAGCGGTACAGGAGCCAGCAAACAGAGCTGCTAACAGGGGAGTTTCAGAGGGAGTTTCCAGGGGGAGGTTGCAGGGAAGGCTAAGACAGAGGAACCAACAAGCCTGACAAGGTAGCAGGCAGTGGTCTGCCAGCAGTCTGGTGCCTGTTGGGGGTCCGTGCTGTGTTGTGTGGCTTTGACTGCCAGGCACAAAGTGAGAAGGCCATGACTGACACAGAGGTAGCAGTGAAAGACACAATGAGGATGACTGGATGTGGAAGCTGCGGCATGTACATGATCCTGGAGGGGGTGCCTGAAAAGGATTACATCTGCATGAAGTGCCAGCTGATAGAGCTGATGGAAGAAAAGATCCGAGGATTGGAGATGCAGGTGGAAACTTTGGTTGAGTTCAGAAGGGGGTTCGAGCAGACAATGGAACACAGACATGAGGGGACTGAAGGGATAAGCTCAGATGTGCAATGGAAGCAGGACCAAAATTCTGGAGGACTGCTGGTGAGGAAAGTGGACGGTGGAAGCATGTGACTAAGAGAACCAGGCAGAGGAAAAGAGACGGGCCAGTGAAGGAGAAATAGAACTCAGGAACAGGTTTGCAGAGTTGAAAATGAAGAAGGGGCACAGCAGGTGGTCGCTGAAGGAGAGAGGGCAAGGAAAAGAGAAGAGCAGCTAGTCCTGCAGAAGGAGGGGAGGAGTCAATGGAGGCAACACCAAATATGAGCCCCAGAAGGATTGCAAGGCGAATAGGAATCGAGAGGACTTGCAGCCAGTGGGTGCAGGGATAGACCAGAGAATCACACTGTCACCAGGAAAAGGCAGGTCTACGTGATTGGAGACTCCTTACTGAGAAGAATAGACAGGCCTGTAACTAGAGCCTGATCCGGAGAAGAAAAGGGTGTGCTGTCTGCCAGCTGGTGCTAAGATACAGGATGTGGACCTGAGGCTGAAAAGATCCTAGCGGCAGCGGAAAGAATCCGTTGATTGTCCTTCATGTGGGAACGAATGATACGGCTAGATTACTCGCTGGACTGTATCAAGGAGACTATGCCAGACTGGGAAGACGCTTAAGGAAATCGAGGCTCAGGTGATCTTCAGTGGGATTCTGCCGGTTCCTAGAGAAGGGCGACAAAGGTGCTGACAAGATTATGGCGATCAACAGATGGCTCAGGCAGTGGTGCTATAAGGAGGGCTTTGGGATGTACGGTCATTGGGAAGCATTTACGGACAGAAGACTGTTCTCTCGGGATGGACTTCACCTGAGTAAGGAGGGAAATAGACTTCTAGGATGGAGGCTCGCCGAACTGATTAAGAGAGCTTTAAACTAGGAATTTGGGGGAGATGGTTGGGAGATGTCCAGGAGATCTCCACGCCAGAATTTAACCTTGAGAGGGAAGTAAACAAAGTAAGAGGGGATACAGTCGTGGACCAAGAATTGACATAAGAGGAAGGGCGGTGTAGATACCAGACTAACAGTGTGATGCTGGTAGTAGAATGTCTGTGCATAACAGGGTAAAGAATGTCAGTGACCCAAACGCCAAAAATTAAAATGTCTGTACACTAATGCGAGGAGCCTAGGTAACAAGATGGAGGAACTGGAGCTACTGGTGCAGGAAGTGAAACCGGGATTATAGGGATAACAGAAACATGGTGGAATAGTAGTCATGACTGGAGTACAGGTATTGAAGGCTATGTGCTGTTTAGGAAAGACAGAAAGAAAGGCAAAGGTGGTGGAGTAGCATTGTACATCAATGATGAGGTTAACTGTAAAGAAATAAGAAGTGATGGAATGGATAAGACAGAGTCTGTCTGGGCAAAAATCACACTGGAAAGAAAGCTACTAGAGCCTCCCCTGAGATAGTGCTTGGGGTGTGCTACAGACCGCCAGGATCTGATTTGGATATGGATAGAGACCTCTTTAATGTTTTTAATGAAGTAAACACTAAGGGGAAATGTGTGATCATGGGAGACTTCAACTTCCCAGATATAGACTGGAGGACAAGTGCTTGCAAGAATAATAGGGCTCAGATTTTCTGGATGTGATAGCGGATGGATTTCTTCACCAAGTAGTTGAAGAACCGACAGAGATGGGATGCCATTTTAGATTTGGTTTTTGGTGAGCAGTGAGGACCTCGTAGAAGAAATGGTTGTAGGGGACAACCTTGGTTCGAGTGATCATGAGCTAATTCAGTTCAAACTAGATGGAAGGATAAACAAAAATAGATCTGGGATTAGGGTTTTTACTTCTCAAGGGCTAACTTTAAAGAGTTAAGGAAATTAGTTAGGGAAGTGGATTGGACTGAAGAACTTGTGGATCTAAATGCGGAGGAGGCCTGAATTACTTTAAGTCGCAGCTGCAGAAACTATCGGAAGCCTGCATCCCAAGAAAGGGGAAAAAAAACCAATGGCAGGAGTTGTAGACCAAGCTGGATGAGCAAGCATCTCAGAGAGGTGATTAGAGAAAAAGCAGAAAGCCTACAAGGAGTGGAAGAAAGGCGGGATTAGCAAGGGAAGCTACCTTAGTGAGGTCAGAACATGTAGGGATAAAGTGAGGAAGGCTAAAAGCCATGTAGAGTTGGACCTTGCAAAGGGAATTAAAACCAATAGTAAAAGGTTCTATAGCCACATAAATAAGAAGAAAACAAAGAAAGAAGAAGTGGGACCGCTATACACTGAGGATGGAATGGAGGTTAAGGATAACTAGGCATGGCCCAATATCTAAATAAGTACTTTGCCTCAGTCTTTAATAAGGCTAATGAGGAGCTTAGGGATGATGGAAGGATGATAAACGGGAATGAGGATATGGAGGTGGATATTACCACATCTGAGGTAGAAGCCAAACTTGAACAGCTTAATGGGACAAAAATCGGAGGGCCCGGACAATCTCCATCCAAGAATATTAAAGGAACTGGCGCATGAAATTGCAAGCCCGTTAGCAAGAATTTTAAATGAATCGGTAAACTCAGGGTTGTACCGTACGACTGGAGAATTGCTAACGTAGTTCCTATCTTTTAAGAAAGGGAAAAAAGTGATCCGAGTAACTATAGGCCTGTTAGTTTGACATCTGTAGTATGTAAGGTCTTGGAAAAAATTTGAAGGAGAAAGTAGTTAAGGACATTGAGGTCAATGGTAATTGGGACAAATTACAACATGGTTTTACTAAAGGTAGATCGTGCCAAACCAACCTGATCTCCTTCTTCGAGAAGGTGACAGATTATTAGACAAAGGAAATGCAGTAGATCTAATTTACCTCGATTTCAGTAAGGCATTTGACACGGTTCCACATGGGGAATTGTTAGTTAAATTGGAAAAGATGGGGATGAATATGAAAATTGTAAGGTGGATAAGGAACTGGTTAAAGGGGAGACTCCAACAGGTCGTACTGAAGGGTGAACTGTCAGGCTGGAAGGAGGTTACTAGTGGAGTTCCTCAAGGATCGGTTTTGGGACCAATCTTATTTAACCTTTTTATTACTGACCTTGGCACAAAGAGCGGGAATGTGCTAATAAAGTTTGCGGATGACACAAAGCTGGGGGTATTGCTAACACAGAGAAGGACCGGGATACCATACAGGAAGATCTGGATGACCTTGTAAACTGGAGTAATAGTAATAGGATGAAATTTAATAGTGAAAAGTGCAAGGTCATGCACTTAGGGATTAATAATAAGAATTTTAGATATACATTGGGGACACATCAGTTGGAAACAACAGAGGAGGAGAAGGACCTTGGAGTATTGGTTGATCGCAGGATGACTATGAGCCGCCAATGCGATATGGCCGTTAAAAAAGCAAATGCGGTTTTAGGATGCATCAGGCGAGGTATTTCCAGCAAGGATAAGGAGGTGTTAGTACCGTTATATAAGGCACTGGTGAGACCTCACCTGGAATACTGTGTGCAGTTCTGGTCTCCCATGTTTAAGAAGGATGAATTCAAACTGGAACAGGTTCAGAGACGGGCTACTAGGATGATCCGAGGAATGGAAAACCTGCCTTATGAAAGGAGACTCAAAGAGCTTGGCTTGTTTAGCCTAACCAAAAGAAGGCTGCGGGGGATATGCTTGCTCTATATAAATATATCAGGGGGATTAATATTAGGGAGGGAGAGGAATTATTTAAGCTTAGTACTAATGTAGACACAAGACAAATGGGTACAAACTGGACATAGGAAGTTTAGACTTGAAATTAGACGAAGGTTTCTAACCATTAGAGGAGTGAAGTTCTGGAACAGCCTTCCGAGGGAGTAGTGGGGCAAAAGACATATCTGGCTTTAAGACTAAGCTTGATAAGTTTATGGAAGGGATGATATGATAGGATAGTTTAATTTGGGCAATTGATCTTGGATTATCAGCAGATAAGTCTGCTCAATGGTCTGTGATGGGATGTTGGATGGGATGGGATCTGAGTTACTGCAGAGAATTCTTTCCTGAGTGCTGGCTGGTGAGTCTTGCCCACATGCTCAGGGTTTAGCTGATCGCCATATTTGGGGTCGGGAAGGAATTTTCCTCCAGGGCAGATTGGCAGAGGCCCTGGAGGTTTTTCGCCTTCCTCTGCAGCGTGGGGCATGGGTCGCTTGCTGGTGGATTCTCTGCAGCTTGAGGTCTTCAAACCACAATTTGAAGACTTCAATAACTCGGACATAGGTTAGGGGTTGTTATAGAAGTGGTGTAATGGGTAGGGTTCTGTGGCCTGCTTTGCAGGAGGTCAGACTATGTCTGATGCAATCTGTTGTACTCAAAGTACTATACGGGATCTTTTCAGGGAGGATAAGGCAAAACGCCACATTTATAGTAATGCAGGTTTAATTAACACTTTATCATATGCATATGATATATTACAGTCATGCATTCTGACACACACACACACAGCACACACAACACAAACACACTCCGTCTTGCTGTTGTTACCAACACGTTGCTCCCTTAACTGCACTGGCCAGTGAGTTAGATGGGGGAGGGGTGGAGCCGGGCTTACTGCCGATCCGGATCGATGCTCCGACGGTGACAAGACGAGACCCAGGGTCCTTCTGCAAGACACCTTGTATTTATAGCAGCTTCCCTCTTATGCAATCCAGACCAGATTCAAAATCTGGTCTGTGTCTGTTGTCTGTTGTCCGTTTCTTTGTGGTCTGCTTTTTTTCTGGGTGTTGTCCCAAATGCTGCTCAAAGAGGGCGTTTTCTAAAGAAGGTGGCTTGCTTTAATCCCTGAGGTCGTCAATAGTCTGCTTCTCTTTATTGGGCCCACTTGACAAGTTGTATTGTCCTTTTGCTCTGGCTCCCATTCCCTCTTTAACTGTTGTACTGTCTGGAGGTGGGTTCTTCCAAAGCCTCACTCATTCACACCTCATCAGTCAAGGGGCAATTGATTTACAGAGTGGGGGGAGATCTTATTCTACTTTTAACAAAAAGGCACGTTCTTTTACTTTAACTATATACTATCCTTTAGGGGCTATAACATTTGATATAAAGTCTTCTACCAATTTTCTAATACAAAGTTGTATGACAGAGGCACAATGCCAAGTCATATGAAATACAAAGTAACATTGTGCAAGATGCAATGTCATAAAGATACTTAATATAAAAAGATACTTAATACAAAATAACAGTGCAATGTTATAAAGATTTGTAGAGATAGTTGATACAGAGATTTCTCTACATTCTGACGAGTGGTATTTTTTGTCGTCATTTCATTCTGACAATCAGGCCTTGCATCTCTTTGTTGCACTGTTCACATTTGGCACATGTTCCTTTTTTACCCAGAGATAACGGGAATTTCTTAAACATATTCCCAAATAGGGTCTATTTTAAAATCTACAGCAATGATAGTTTTTTTTTCTTCAGTTCCCAGGTGTTGAAATCCATGCTAGAGACTGCACCCTAAAGAATGTTGTCCTTCTTCCCATAGTGTCCTGCTTTGACATCAGTGTTGCTCCTTTGTTTGCATACTCTGCTCCTTGTTCCATGTTATGTAACTCCCCCATCCTTACTCCCAGAAAAGCAAAAGATCTAACAGCAATCCAAGACTTCTGCTAATGTAACCCACATGCCTTTTGGATGACAGTATTTTATTTAAGAGACAGGGAAGCATTTGAGAAATTAATGGATTTCTGTTTGTTCCTCTGCATACAAATGCAAGGAGACAGAGCAAAGTTATTCACTTGAAGTGCCCAGAGCCGTCCAGAAGCCAGGTTTGGTAGTTACTGGGCAGATCAGTGTTTTTCCACGAGCTGGAGAGTAGGATTCCATGTGGGTGGATCATAAATATTCATAATGCAAGAACTGAGCCAGTCAGAGCTCAGGTAAGAAGAACCTATAAAATAAGAGTTTGAGATCACCCAAGTGGGCTCAGTAGATGACCTTGATGAGGTACAGGTGTCTCCTAGAGTTAGAGACTGAGTCCTAACACCTGTGATGGTTTTTGCGGTCTCTTGTACAAGTAGTGTAACCCCTGGCTTCCCCCACTGGATCAAGTCTTTAACACAGTACGTGATCTGTTGTGCCATATTTATAAAGCTTGATCTCAAAAGTTAGATGTTTTTCCCTTGATTTTTTCTTTATATGGAAAAGCAGCCTTTAACTCAAAGTTTTTGATAGAGGCTCATGGATTCAGCATATTTCTTTTTTTTATTTAAATGTTTGAAGAGACTATAAATTTAGGCCTTAACATATTTTTATTAAATTCAGATTTAATTTTAAACAGCTTTAGTTTTAAAAAGAAAAACTTATAATTCAAGTAACAAAATAAAAAGTGAGATTTTTGATGTTTTCAAGAAATTGATTTTTATCCACCCTGCATTTCTGCTAGTTTAATGTGGCATTAATGCATATATTCCAAGATGGCACCCACATGCTAGTGAAGTCATTTGTCTGTCTAATGACTCTGTCGGAGTATAAAGAAAGGTCTGATATGGCTAAATGTTGTGGGATGTTCTGTGTCACAGGGACTGCTAAATATGTGCAAATTAGTCTTGTTTCAGGACAACTGCGAAAACAAATTGTGATAAAAGCTGTTTCTGATTAAAACATGTTTTCGTTAGTCTTTTTTATGTATGTTCATCATCTGTGTGCCATTACTGATAGAGTAAGAAGTTGCTTGGATACTAGCATGAAGGGCAGGGTATAAATATATAGAGGAAAGGATATTACTGCATAGTCTAAAATATATTTATCCTGTCTTACTGTAGGTCACAAAGTTGTATGGGGATTTCATCCTAGTCATTCTGATTATGTCAGAAATAGCACAAAGTTTGGAATATTTGATAATCTTGGCTTAGAGACCAGGTCAGGAACAGCAGGGTGGGTGTACTGGTACTTGTGGCCTTTGGATGGCACAAAGTACTTGCACTCAACCCTGATGGAGATGGGTTGCAGGGAGGAGGGAGTTTGCCAGAGGACATTAGTGGTGATCTTAGAGACCCCATCATGAGGGGGCAGAATCACCCTGGCTGGTGCTGTGGAGCAGAGGACATGGAAGAAAGGTCCTCGAGCAACTCCATCTGGAGACCCAGGTTGTCAGCGACTGGACAGACCTACCCGGCAAAGTGGATGAGGTTCGCCCATGGGCGGCTGAATGGGGCATCTACCCTTTGCATTCTTTGGTACAGTCGATCTTAAGACTACCTACTTCATTTGAGGAACCTGGAACAGTCCTTTTATCAGGGTGTATCTGGTGACCATTTCTGCCTTTCATCTGCCAATCCAGGGGCAGACGATGTTCTCCCCTGACATGATGGTCAAGTTCCTCAAAGGTCTTGAGAGACTTTTTCCGCAAGTTCGGTCCCCGGTCCCTCAGTGCTATCTCAACTTGGTTCTGTCCAAGCTCACGGGCCCACCCTTTGAGCCTTTGGCCTCGTGCTCCCTGTCTCACCTATCATGGAAGGTAGATTTCCTGGTGACGTTGGCGAGGTGAGTCTTCGAGCTGCGACCCCTGAGCTCAGAACCTCTGTACATGGTCTTCTGTAAGGACAAGGTCCAGCTCCGGCCCCACCCGGCCTTCCTTCCCAAGGTGGTATCTACTTTTCACATGAGCCAGGATATCTTTCTTCCGGTCTTCCGCCCTAAGCCCCATGGATGTAAGAAGAGCCCTGGCTTTCTACCTAGATCAGGCAAAGCCTTTCTGTAAATTGACTCAGCTTTTCATCTCTACAGCTGATAGGATGAAGGGTCTCCTGGTGTTCATGTAGAGGATTTCTAACTGGATCACCTCTTGCATTCGGACCTGCTCTGAGTTGGTGGGAGTCCCTCTGCTGCTGATCGTCAGAGCGCACTCGACCGAAGCGCAGACATCTTCAGCGGCCTTCCTGGCACACTTCCCGATCCAGAACATCTGTCAAGCTGTGAAGTGAACATGTGCACCGAGGACCACGGCTCACTATGCCATCCCTCAGCAGGCCAGAGATAACATTGGGTTCGGCAGAGGGGTGTTGCAATCTTCACGTCCATGAACTATCCACCTCCAAGAGGTGACTTCCAAGCAGCCCCCAAGTTGAATGGACATGAGCAAGCACTTAAAGAAGAAAAGACAGTTACCTTTTCTGTAACTGGTGTTCTTTTGAGAGGTGTTGGTCATGTCCATTCCACAACCCGCCCTCCTTCCCCACTGTCAGAGTTTCTGGCAAGAAGGAACTGAGGGTGCGGGGAACTGGCGACGCTCTGTATACCGTGGCATGTGCGTGCCACTCCAGAGGGCTCTGGAGCTGGTCCCCTACAGATATTGCTGAGGGAAAAACTTCTGGCACTGGTGCATGTTACAAGCACACACACCTAAACTGAATGGACATGAGCAACACATCTCGAAGAACACCAGTTATGGAAAAAGGTAACTGTCTTTTAAATCAGCTGAAGTGTAAGCTTGTCATCTTAGATGGATACCTTTGCGGAGAGTTAAGTCTGGTGCTGGATGGCTGAGTTTCACTTCTTAGATAATGTTAGAAAGCACCATCAGTCTAGAGAGGAGGTGGGTAGAAAGCCTGAGTGTAGTAACTTTAAAATAAGGTTACTCTGCCACTAGAGGGCACATTAATATTTAGTTTACTTGTATAACTTAGTGGATTGGAGAGGAGGTTTTATTTTTACAGCCTTCTAATGATTCACAGGACCTGAGAAGAATGCCAGAGATGGAAATGAGATAATAAAAACATGGGTATCAGTAAAGCCAAAAATTCCCATGTTAAGTGTTTCATAACCTAGTAAACCTCAAATCACTAGCTTTCTGAATTTTGGGTATAAAATTAGTTTGCTAGAACAATCCATAGCATGAGTCTTGTAAACAGTGAGGAAATATGGGAGAAAATACAAAAAAAAAAATTCATCAAATTATTTTTAAAATTTGTTATCTTTTTTGCTCCAATGAGGGTGGTCTGATGCAGCATATTTTTTTAAAAAATATTTTTTATCCCATGTTCGGGTATAAATTAGCATCAGGAAAAAATATTAGCCCCCAGGATACTATTGTAGCTATGTAATTTCCATGTGTGCCACAAGAGAAGAGACACATACTGCTAGGAAACAAAAATCAAGTTGCAAATGAAAGAGGTATTATGAACAAGCAGACCATTTCATAAGAGACTTTCCTCTCTACCTTCCTGCATAATTCTGACTTAGGAGGTAAGGTATATTAGAGAGCACAAGGCTTCAGATAAATTGCATTTTACAAGATGAAATAAATCCTCCTCAAACACTGAATTATAAAGCTTATGTGAATCCTTTAAATGCAGAAACTTTCTCCAAAAAGTAAGATTGACACATCTCTTCAGCAAACACAACATCCACTTTTTGACAAACTCCAATTATCTTTGCTTCCATCTCTCCCATTTTATCAAAAAGTACACATTCATCCTCCTTAGTTGTAAATGCTTTATGGAGCACTTTTTTGTGTGTCAGGACAGTTTCCAATGAATGAGTTTTAGTAAGAAATATGCCTTATTTACAGAATTCCGGTGTAGGTGTCCTCTCCTTCCTGTTCACAAAGCCTTAATAGTAATTGGGGGATATAAAATATTTTCTTGGCACTTTTTGATTGCATGTTTTTGTTTTTAAACATTGTTTTTTGGCAGTGGCCTGCTTTGTCAGTACAGATTGGATGCAGACAGGTTTCATGAAAATTGATATTGGATTTAGGCTTTGTATTCATGTACATTTAAAATGGAAAAAGTGGAGAGGTGAGGGAATTGTTCTTATTCATTGTATTTTTTCCCCTTTAGAGGTCTTGTAAATACCCCTTGGGCTGTGTATATCCTGGGTTTTTTCCTTAAAATTTCCCACCATTGCACTATGAGTGGTGCTTCTGCAGCAGTGATGATAACAATGGGATTTCTAGCGTAGCTAAGGCACCAGCATTTTTACATCCGTATCATCTAACTGTGCTCAGAACAAGTGTATACAACTGTGACAGACCCAGGTCAGTGGGGTACAGGAGTCTGGTAGAGGGCAAATATACTGGTCACTGGATGAGTAGTTTTCTGTTCCCTGAGTGACCAGGGCAGGGGCTGCACTAGAGTAATCAGGAACCTGCTAGAACCAGTTAAGGCAGACAGGCTGATTAGAACACCTGCAGCCAATCAAGGCAGGCTAATCAGGGCACCTGGGTTTAAAAAGGAGCTCACTCCAGTCAGGGAGGGGGGAGCCAGAGGAGAGGAAGTGCGTGTGAGGAGCTGGGAGCAAGAGGTGCAAGGAGCTGAGAGTGAGAGGCTGTGCTGCTGGAGGACTAAGGAGTACAAGAGTTATCAGACACCAGGAGGAAGGTCCTGTGGTGAGGATAAAGAAGGTGTTTGGAGGAGGCCATGGGGAAGTAGCCCAGGGAGTTGTAGCTGTCATGCAGCTGTTACAGGAGGCACTATAGACAGCTGCAATCCACAGGGCCCTGGGCTGGAACCCGGAGTAGAGGGCGGGCCTGGGTTCCCCCCAAACCTCCCAACTCCTGATCAGACACAGGAGGAGTTGACCCAGACTGTGGGGAAGATCACTGAGGTGAGCAAATCTGCCGATAAGCGCAGGATCCACCGAAGTAGAGGAGGAACTTTGTCACAACACCATAGTGACAAAAATGATGGTGGCTCCACACTATATCTTCTACTGTTATCACTGATCTCAGTGGAATGATGTGGAGGTCTAAGAAAAGGATTGATGCAAATATTATTTGATTTTGAAAGGCAGGTAGGGGAGCATACACAGCATTCTGGACAAAGGGAATGAACTGGGTCTGGTAGCCTCAGAAAATAAGATTACAAAAATAGCAAAAAGGGACATGTAGAACAGATGCCAGCCCCTCAAGGTGGAAGTGACTTCTTGAGTTTAATATAGTCCCAGAATGCTGATGGCTGAAGATCACAGTTGTTATCTTTTCCCCGAAGACTTGTGGTTAGTCTCTTCAAGACAGCAGTGTTCCTCACTTGAATGCCTGGCTGTTTTCTGGACTTGAGAATAAGGCTCTCATATGTCTTGCTTCATTAATTAGCTTGGCAGTAATTTCTTATGCGATTTGGCTGAAAGATAATTCTTATCTGTCATTTTTATAGCAAAATCTCTTGGATCTAGTGGTACTATTCTTCTGGCTATCTCTATTGTTTGTTTTGTGCACCTCTTTTCTTCTGAGATTGAGGCAACCTTCCTTGTAGGGAGACCTGTATCTAGCTCTGTCAGAAGTCCAGTAGGGCCATTCTATTGTTGCAGAACAGGCAACAGACATCTGTTACTTCTGCATCCGATAGGGATTAATCATGTTGCTGGTTCAGGAACTGAGAATCAAACTCAGATCTTAACTTTAGTCCCTTATGAGAGCCATTAGAATGTTAGACTGGTCCTTTAATTTCTTGCCTTTGGCAGGGGTGGTGAGAAGCTGCTATGATGCTAAACATTTCAAAGTATTACATTATATATAACAATTTTATTTTTGCATCTGACCAGTTGGAGCTATTAGTCTGGTTAGTTGTGATAGTGTTATTAATAGTCTCTATGGGCATAGATACTGTGTCAAGAAAAAAACATTTTGTTCTTCTTCGAGTGGTTGTTCATATCCATTCTAAGCAGGTGTATGCGTGCCGCGTGCACACCAGCCGGAAGATTTTCCCCTAGCAGCGTCCGTAGGGTCGGCCCTGGTGCCCTCTGGAGTGGCGCCACTATGGCGCCCTATAAAGGGGCCCACTGACCCTCCACCCCCTCAGTTCCTTCTTACCGCCAGTGACGGCTAGCTGGAACTTCTCTTGCGTAGCAAGTTAGGAATGTCCTATCCTCGTGTATAGTCCATGTATATAGTTTGTATATAGTTAGTTTACTGAGGTCATTTGTGTATAGTTCTTGGTAGTTGGGGGGTCCCGCCCCACATTTTCATTACCCATTGGGAAATCTCCGGGTCCCCCAGGTTTAAACTCTGCAAGGACTGCGGGAAATTCATGCCCAAGAGTGACCCGCGTTCTGCTTGTTTGAGGTGCCTCAGAGAGAGCCACCAAAAGGACTGGTGTTCTATCTGCAGGGGTTTCCACCTGAGAACTCTCAAAGACAGAGCTCAAAGACTTAGAGTCCCCCTGATGGAGGCTGCCCTGCGGCCACCCTCGGACCCAGAACCAGCCAAGGTGGTGCCCAGCACGTCTTCCTCGGTGCGGAGCACACCGGCACCAGGACTTAGGGCCCAGCCCAAGTCATCTAAGACGCGGCATCGAACAGAGTTGGGTCATAGGAAGTCTGCCTCGGTGCAGCACCGCTCCCCATTTCCGGTGCCCGCTAAGAAGAGGAAGCCGGTGAGGGAACGGTCACCCCACCAGGACCCCCAGAGGCCAACGCCATCCGCGGGTGCAAGCGGACAGGCTGGGCTACAGCCCTTGGCTGCTCCATCGACTCCTGTACCGCAGAGAGGGCGGTCGAGTCCAGACCGGCCTAGATCCCTGGACCTCAACGGAGACTTGCGCCTCCCTTCGACACCGGAGGCATTTGAGGCGGCCTCAGACTTGATGGGACTTCCGGCCCTGGCCTCCCCGCACCGTATTAGGGAGTTGCCTTCCATGACCCGTCCCCCAGTACAATCGAGGGGCAAGCCGGCCATGCTGTCGCCTCCCTCCCCGCACCGCGCCGATAGGGCGGAACCGGACCAGATAAGAGGCTCCCCACCGCCTCAGCATCACTCTCCAACGGCACCGGGTGCTTCTCCCCCCAGGTCCTCTTATTCAGAGACTTCAGACTCAGAGGTAGACTCTTACCACTCCAGCCGGTTGCGGAGCAGGAGATCGGTTTCGGGGGTTAGCCACCAGCGTTACCCACGGTGGCAGCAGCAATGGCATTCACCCTCACAGTGGCCGTTTTGGACCCCCTGAGCCTACCACCAGTCGGTAGGCCAGGCGTTTGGTCCTTGATCAAGGTCGGCCTCGGTCTCCTCAGCGTCGGTGGCCTCGGCGCAGCTGCCTCCTCCACCGGCACCGTCACTGGGCAGGGTATGGTACATATCCAAGTTCAGCACCCCCTAGCCGGGCAGCGGCACCAGCAGTAGCTACAGTTCAGGCTCAACAGGCACTGCCCAATACGCCAAGCTGTTCACTGGCGACCCTGGTACCTGTCACGATGCCGCATTTAGAATCAGAATAGGCCCCGCAACCACAGTACCGTGTGCCGCAGAACTCTGAAGGGATACATGCACCTGAGGAAGGGCCGATCCAAGTAATTTCCTCGTCTTCCTCCCCGGACGAAGCGGTCTCGGGCATGGCTGCGGCACAAGCCCTGGAGGACACTTGGATCCTCCAACAACTACTCTGGTGAGCAACTCAGAGCCTTGCAATCCAGGCTGAGGAAATCGAGGTGGATGCGGATCCGGTAGTAGACATCCTAGCTCTCTCAGGACCATCCAGGGTGGCTCTTCCGTTGATCAAGACCATAACGGTTATGTCTCGCACCTTATGGCAAACGCCAGCCTCACTGGCCCCTACTGCCAAGAGAACGGAGCGGTGTTATTTCGTTCCCTCTAAAGGATACGAACACTTGTACACCCTCCCCCCCCCGGACTCCCTGGTGGTGGATGCAGCCAACCAGCGGGAGCGTCAGGGGTTTCAGGGGGCAACACCAAAGAGTGAGGGCGCCAAAAGACTTGACCTCTTTGGTAGAAAAGTGTACTCTACGGCAGGCCTACAACTCCGTATTGCCAACCAACAGGCAGTCGTAAGCCAATATGGTCATAACACGTGTTCAGCCATGTTGAAGTTTACGGAGCTCCTTCCCCAGGAGTGGAGATCGGAATTTTCGACCCTGGTAGAGGAGGGGAAACTGATCTCCCGAGCCTCTCTCCAGGTTGCCCTAGATGCGGGGAACTCAGCCTCGCGCACTCTGGCCACAGGCCTAGTCATGAGGCGAGAAGCCTGGCTCCAGGTCTCGGGTCAGACCTTCCCTATGAGGTCCAGCAGACTATTCAAGACCTCCCCTTTGAGGGACAGATGCTGTTTTCCGAAAAGATGGACAAACGTCTGCATAGCCTAAAGGACTCGAGGGCCACGCTTCACTCGCTGGGCTTGCATACTACCCCTGCGACCCAGTGCAGGCAGTTTAGGCCGCAGGCGGCCCCACACCCTACCAGCTCCAGACTTACCAGGAGCTGGGGCGCAGGCGGGGCAGAAATGACTGGAGGCTTCACCAACGCCTAGGCCCCCTGTTTGATGGTATGGTCGAGGGCGACCTACCTATCGAGACTCTGGATCATTCTACCCCTACCTTTGGGTCATGTCTGTCCCCCTTCTACTGTGCCTGGTCCTGAATCACATCGGACAGCTGGGTGCACAGTAGAGAGGGGATATTCTATCCAGTTTTCCTCCCTCCCGCCCCACCAGCCCTCCTCCCCATCCCTCTTCAGGGACCCATTTCACGAGTAACTTCTAATTCAAGAGATGAAGTCCCTCATGGAGGCAGGGGCGGTGGAGGAAGTCCCTCGGGAGCTCAGGAGCAAAGGCTTCTAGTCCCGATATTTCCTAATACCGAAGGTGAAAGAGGGCCTGAGACCCATCCTGGACTTGCGGTGGCTGAACAAGTTTGTACAAAAGCTCAAGTTCCGCATGGTCTCCCTGTCCTCAATCATTCCCTCCTTGGATCCAGGAGATTGGTATACTGCCCTTGACTTAAAGGACGCTTATTTCCACATCACCATAATTCCCTGACACCGTCGGTACCTCAAATTCGTCGTGGCCGATGCCCATCTGCAGTTCATGGTTCTCCCGTTTGGCTTGTCAGCTGCCCCAAGGGTCTCCACAAAGTGTATGGCTGTTGTGGCGGCCTTCCTGCGCAGGGGGGGCATCCAGGTATTCCCCTACCTGGACGATTGGCTCGTAAAGGGCCACACCAAGGAGCAAGTGGAGGCCCAGGTGTTGTTCATCAGTCGGACCTTTCTCAATCTCGGCCTCCTCTTGTACGAAGCCAAGTCCACCCTGTCTCTTATGCAACGAATAGAGTTCATAGGGGCGGTTCTGGACTCCACCCATGCCAGAGCATACCTTCTGGAATCCAGGTTCCGTGTGATTTCTGAGCTCATCCTCGGACTGCACTGCGCCCCGATTACCACGGCTTGGATCTGCCACCGGCTGTTGGGTCACATGACGGCGTGCACCTACGTGGTAAACCATGCCAGACTCCGGCTTCGCCCGCTACAGTCCCGGTTAGCGACAGTATACCGCCCGGCCAGGGACCCCCTGGACTCAGTGGTGTCCATTCCCCACTTGGTGCTAAGCTCGCTACGGTGGTGGCTCGACCGGCAGAAAGTGTGCATGGGTGCTCCCTTCGCTGCCCCTCAACCCTGGTAACGGATGCCTCGGATCGAGGTTGGGGAGCACACCTGGGACACCACAGGACGCAGGGCTTGTGGTCGCTGGAGGACCTCGAGTTGCATATCAATGTCAGGGAGCTGAGAGGGGTTTGTGTTCCTTGTTTGACCTTCCGGTCCCAACTGGCCGGCAGATGTGTTTCAGTCCTCTCGGACAACACATCGGCGGTCTTTTATATCAACAAACGGGGGAGCACGCTCCTCTCCCCTGTGCAGGGAAACCCTTGCGTTGTGGGATTTCTGCATCCACAGTGCTACCCACCTGACGGCGTTCTACCTTCCGAGGGAGCAGAACGGCCTGACGGACACCCTCAGCCGCTCATTCTGGGTTCACGAGTGGTCCCTCCGACGGGACATGGTACACTTAATCTTCCAGCTCTGGGGCTTTCCCCAGTTAGACCTGTTCGCCTCAAGGGAAAACAGAAAGTGCAGACGATTCTGCTCCCTCCTGGGCCTCAGTCAGGGGTCTCTGTCGGACACCTTTCTCCAGTCTTGAGGGGTCGATCTGCTCTACACCTTCGCTCCGATCTCCCTGATACACAGGGTGATTTTGAAGATTCACAGGGACCACGGATGGGTAATCCTGATAGCTCCAGCGTGGCCGCGCCAACATTGGTACACGTCGCTCCTGCACATGTCTGTTCAGGCGCCCCTAACGCTGCCCCTGCTTCTGGACCTGATCATGCAGGACCGGGGCTCCCTCCGCCACCTGAACCTGGAATCTCTCCACCTCACAGCCTGGATGCTCCATGGCTGAACCCGGTGGAGATGCAGTGCTCCTAGCAGGTCAGACAGGTGCTACTTGGTAGTAGGAAACCATCAACTAGGACCACCTACCTGGCCAAATGAAAGTGCTTCTCAATATGGTCGGGTCAGCAAGGTCACAATCCACTGGGTGTCCCAATCCCCATTGTCTTAGACTATTTGCTCCACCTCAGACAACTGGGCCTCTCCCTCTCCTTGATTCGTGTTCACTTGGCAGCCATCTCGGCTTTCCGTCCGGGAGAGGGGGGTACCTCGGTGTTTGCGAACCTGCTGGTTGGACGTTTCCTCAAGGGCATGGACAGGCTATTTCTGCATCTTCGTCAGCCGACTCCTGCCTGGGAACGGGACCTCCCTTTGAGCCTCTGGCTTCATGCTCCCTGTTGTACCTGTCGTATAAAACCGCCTTCCTGGTGGTGATCACCTCAGCCAGGAGTGTGTCAGAGCTCAGGGCGTTAACATCCGAGCCCCTGTACACTGTCTTCTATAAGGACGAGGTCCAACTTAGACCTCACCCGGCCTTCCTCCCCAAGGTCGTCTCATAGTTCCATATGGGACAAGATATCTTTCTCCCGGTGTTTTATCCGAAACCTCACTTTTCCAGTGAGGAGCGGAGATTACATTCCCTGGATGTCCGCAGGGCCTTGGCCTTTTACATCGAGCGTACCAAGGCATTCAGACGCTCGACACAGCTCTTCATTGCGGTGGCGGATAGATTGAAAGGTCTCCTGGTCTCCTCTCAGCGAATCTCTTCGTGAATCGCAACCTGCATCCGGGAATGCTACCGCATAGCTAAGACCCCTGTGCCTCCGGTCACGGCCTACTCTACTAGGGTGCAGGCCTCCTCTGTGGCATTCCTGGCTCAGATCCTGACTCAGGAGACTTGTAGAGCAGCCATGTGGTTCTCCATCCACATGTTCTCGTCGCACTATGCAATCACGCACGAGGCTAGGGATGATGCAGCCTTTGGCCATGCAGTACTCCAGTCAGCAGTGAACTCTGACCCCACCACCTAGGTTTATGCTTGTGGGTCACCTGCTTGGAATGGACATGAACAACCACTCAAAGAAGTTAAAACAGTTACCCACCTTTTAGTAATTTGTAGTTCTTCGAGATGTGTTGTTCATGTCCATTCCAATACCCACCCTCCTGCCCCTTGTCTGAGTGCCAGCAAGAAGGAACTGAGGGGGTGAAGGGTCGGCGGGCCCCTTTATAGGGCGCCGTAGTGGCGCCACTGCAGGGGCACCAGAGCTGACCCTATGGTCGCTGCTAAGGGAAAATCTTCCGGCTGACGTGCACACGGCGCGCACAAACCTGCTTGGAATGGACATGAACAACACATCTCAAAGAGCAGCAGTTACTAAAAGGTGGGTAACCGTTTTTTGTGTTTGATTGTGACAGCCAACAGCATGCTGACTCTTTTGTTTGTGTGTATGAAACCCAAAAGAAATACCAGTATTTGTATTTTTTGCATAATAGTTTAAAGAACTGTCTAGATTTTCAGTTACCACTTTGTTCACTGATACTGCTTTTTCCAGTGGTACATCTCCTGGTAAAGTTAATGGTCCAAACTGCTACATAATTGTAAATTTGCCAGCAGTGCTTTAGTCACTGATGAGATATGTTTGAATTGCAGCGCAGTGACAAAGCAAATGGTGGCATATATCCCTTTTCAGCGGTAACTTGGCTCCTGATGTTGATGTAGATTACTTTTCCTTTTTCTTCATTGTAACTTTTGCAAGTGCTGCAGACAACACTGAAGCCTCTCATTGAGTGTGCCTGACAGCTGCAGAACCCAGATGCCAAGATCTGGCTCCCAAACCTTGACCTCGTCTTTGGCTTCTTGTCTGGTCTCTTAGCTGGCTCGACTGCTGGCTGCTGTGGCAGCTGCAGAATACTCTACAGGGGAGATACAAAGCTGGCTTGTTCAGAATCTGCTTTATTGTTGGCACACGGCATTTTTTGGGGACTTACCTTAGAGGGAAGTATTCCACTTGTTTTTAACATATTCTGAGAGTAGTATTCTTTAAATACAAATCAATGTATGAAGCTCCCTTATTGCAAATGGAAAGTATTTTGCCACCTATTTCTATTTGAAGTAAAAATATACAGTATTTGATGTGTTTATATAAATTCCCCACCCCTAGACCTTTTTATGTTGCACTAACTTTCTGTTTTTTTTTAAAAAGTAGTCAACATCTCCATTTTATAAAATATTACCCTCATTTAAATGTTTGTAAGAGGCAAGCTTGTCTGGGAATATGGCTAAAGTACTTGAAGAGAACTGTGTGTTTGTATGTCCCTTCTTCCTCAAACCACAGATTCAAACTTTTGAGGTCAGTAGCCACTAGTTGTGTGAGTCTTCTGATATGGACATAAGGTGGATTTATATGGGTAAAGGGAGGAATAGAGACATGGGTGCGCAATGGTGAGCTGTGTAAAGAGCCTCTGAATTCTGTTTAGTTCAACTGAAATCCGTACCAAGGAAGTATTTAAAAAGTATAATATCCTGTTTCAACAAAGAAAATATTGACCTCCCAAAACCCCATATTTTAACATATTTTTTATTATTAAAACCAAACTTAAACTTGATCGTGTCAAATGAGCTCTAGTGTGAAGAAAGGGTGGGGGTAGATGTAGATGACTGAGTAACTAGGGGAGTAGGTTGGCTCCAGATCTGAGGCAATATAGGGAAGGTTTAAGATTGTGATCTTTAATTTAATTCCAGGCGTTTATAGAATTAATGTCATAGCTTTGATATTTTAATAATAATATTGTGTAATATTACTTCTAAAATAAGATAAAGTTTAAATTACGTCAAAACTGTTTTCTGTGTCCTTACACCATTGTTTTTATATTTTTTAATTTTCTTTTGGAAAAGACCAAATAAGGCAGTGTGACTAGTGTACAGCGGTAAGGATAAGCTGTGACATGATGGGCTTTGAAAGCCTGAAGCAGTGGTGAATTGCAGGAATACTAGATCCACATTTTTGAAATGGTGAACCAGAGATGGCAGGAGTGGGTTGAGGGCTGTTTGGGCCTCATTTGCATTTCATAGGAAAGTCCTTGAAATTAGCAGTTTTCAGGCAACTGATTAATATTGAAGTGGAAAGGGAATAGTGCACAGATGCCAAGAGAAGATGAACTTGCTGAAGAGTTTTGAGCCCAACATGCATGGGAGAGCCACAGGTCCTCCTTCTGAAAACATTATTTGAATTTTGCAACTATTGAAAAAAAACTTGCTTGTGAAAGATGTCAGTTTGAAATCCTTGGATATTGAAAACTAGATTCTGTATAGTAAAGGTACAGGCTTACCTATGCTGTCCTGGAAAGGCTGTCGATAGAGCTTGAGAGAGTATCTCAATCTCCGGACATATTAAGTCATTGGTACATTTATTAAAATTGTCAGGGTGCCATTTAGACCCTATTACAATGGTCCCCAAACTGTGGGATGTGTCCCCCTAAGGAGGCACAAAAGAACATCTGGGGGTTTGTGGTGGGCCTGGGCCAGCTCCCCGGGGAGTCGAGGAGGGAGCGCCACCCTGCCCTGCTCTGCCCCCAGTTCTGCCCCAGTCCTAGCCAGCCTGACAGTCTGGTTACCTGCATTAACTGGCCTCCGCCACTAGGGGCAGAAAGAGCAGTGCTGCTGCTGGAGCCTGGAGGAGCACTCAGGGACAACTCCAGTAAGAGAGGTACTGGTGGCTCCCATGCCCTGCCCCAAGCATGGCTGCCCATCTCCCACCCTACCCCACTCAATTCCCCACCCATGGAGCACAGCTCCCCATCCCTGTCCTGATCCACTCACCCCTCCACCCCGTGTGGCTCCCCATCCCGTCTTCAGAGCCGTCCCTTGGGTACGGCTAATTGGGGTGAGTGCCCCTGGCCCTGTGCTTCTATAAAATCATGAGGAGGTGGGAAGGGCGATGACGCAGGGTGAGGAGGCGAATGGAGAGGCTAGCGGCAGGCGGGGAGGAGCCCCTTACCAAAACCTCCCCCTCTCGCCAGTGCCTCCTGCCCACTGTCAGGTCCCGCCAATCAGCGCCTCCCCCTCCCTCTCACCGCCTGCCACAAATCAGATGTTTCGTGGCATCAGGAGGCGCTAGTGGGGAGGGAAGAGGAGCGAGGGCGCAGTGTGCTCGGGGGAGGGGACAGAGCGGGGGTGGGGCCTAGGCAGAGCCGGTGGGGGAGCACCCTCATAACAGATTAGAAACTCAGCGCCTATGTCCCAGGCCCTGCATCTCCCTAGGGATAGTCCTGCCCCACTCACCTCGCCCTGGCTCCCAGGGGGGCACGAACTGGGTAAGAAGGGGGCATGATTGAAAAAGTTTGGAGACCACTGCCCTATTATGATGATACCATCTGCTCATTTCACTCAGAGCAATGTGCGATCATCACGTGATTTTTTGGGTCATTACTTATCTGAGTCACATTAGAACCAAAAACCTAGAGGTGAAAGGGCTCAGTATCAAATTACTAGTATCACAAGTTATTAAGTCTCTTAGACCTGAAGCAATAGACTCATAGACTCATAGACTCATAGGTCAGAAGGGACCAATATGATCATCTAGTCTGACCTCCTGCACAAGGCAGGCCACAAAACCCTACCCATACACATTTATAACAACCCCTAACCCATGACTGAGTTATTGAAATCCTCAAAATTATGATCTGAAGACCTCAAGCAATGTAACAAATGAAATAGTTACTTCCTTCTTTACTTTACATTGGCTTTTTTTTCAGTTTTCTGAAGTTAAACCAGATGAACTGTCCTGTCCCGATCACTTGGGTCAGATCTACACTTAAATACTGCAGCAGCGCAGCACCAGTGCAACTGCACCATTGTAGTGCTTCAGTGAAGACACTGCTATGCCGAGTGGAGTGCTTCTCCTGTCGGCATAGTTTATTCACCACCGTAAGAGGTGGTAGCTATATCGACAGGAGAAGCCCTCCTATCAATATAGGGCTGTCTACAATGGGGTTTAGGTTATATAACTGCATCACTCAGTGGTGTGGCTTTTTCACACCCCTGCACAAGGTAATTATACCAATGTAACATGGCCACCAGCACTGTCTGATGTTTGGATCAGCTCTTGAAGCAGCATCTCGTTTCTGACAGGCATTTTGGTCATAGTGATTGTCATCCTTATATTTTTCTCTTCTTTTTATCTTGTCCCCTCTCTGGTTTCCTGTTTCTTTTTTCTTTGTTCATTTGTTTATTTTATCTTAACTTCTTCCCCTACTAATACTTAGTTGACATCTTTCCTCTTCCACTTCCTTTTGTTTTACTTTCCTGATTTCCCACATACAACCTTCTTCGATCCCTCTGTCTTACCTTGTCCCATATTAACTCTTGTTCTGTTGCTCATCTCCTTTACTTCACCCACATGTAGGCTACTTGGTGCTGGGAATGTGATTTCCAGCTTGAGCAAGCCTACTCGTGCTCACTCTCATTAAGCTATCCTACTGAAATAGTAGTGTAGTTGCAGTAACACAGGCAGTGGCAAGTGATGGCATGACCTGCTTCCCCTCCCCCCGCCCTCCCAGTATGTATCCACCTGGTCTGGGCTGGTTTGTACTTGGAGCAGCTAGCTCACAGTGCTGCTTGCTGCTGCTCCTGCTACTTCAGCTACGTTACTATCTTAAGCACAGTAGTCCCATGAGAGCTAGTGCGAGTATGTGTGCTCAAGCTGGGTATCACAACCCCAGATCCAAGTGTAGACACAGCCATAGACTGGAGAAGGGGGAAATTGCTCCTCATCAGCTACACTGGCTATTGAAATTGAAGGTATATCTGTGATTAGTCTGATTGTAGTCCCGTTGAACAAAAAGGCAAAATTCTGTAGACTTGAGTAGGAGTAGGATAAAGGCTCTTAATTAAGATTATGGCTGCAAGAAGTTTTTTTTTTTTTTAAAGCTACTTCAGGAGATTATATGGAAGCATTTTAGAAAAGCTGTTGTAACTAGATAACCGCTCAGTCCATTTATCAAATTGCCTATAGTTCCATTTTAAAGTAGATGAAAGAGTAATAAATATTGAATAAAAGAACATAACCTGTTTTAAATCATTTTAATTAAATTTGTTGATGGGGGAAAAACAGTGTGGATCTGTTGTACTTACAATGTACTGGGATGTGAGTATATCAGTATTTCTCCTCCTACTCACCCAAATAATCTAGTGAAATAAACAAAAGAGACTCAAAATACAAGAAGTCTGTGCTCTATAAAACTTCTTGCCTTCTACTAATATCCCCAGAGTTCATTGTGTTTGCACCCCAGAGACAGGACAGGACTTTGTGGTTTAGTCTCTGATGTAGTCCCATCCCCCTCTTTCCTTTACATTATATGGAGATTTGGCTTTAATTGTGTTGGTTTACAATGCTTAATTTACATAGCCACAGAGAGACTGGTGAATCATTGTCCTTTATCTGACCCGAAATCTGTTTGTCTGCACTTCCTGGGACAGATTTTAAAACATCTTTTCAGTACAAATACACAAATCCTTAAATATTATCTGTGCATACATCTCACAATGATTATGTGAATCAGCATGACATAAGCTTTTATTAAGTACCTTATGTGATATTCTTTATGGATAAATATTATGAAAGCCCATGTGCTAGGTGTAGGGAGTTTGTCAGGCCTGTTAGGAGTTGCTGACACAGAGTAGTGAACCCTTTGCCAGCTGGCATCAATGGGCCTCTATGTGACTGTATATAAAATGCTAACCATCAAAATTATAGTGTTTAGATTCTGATCAGGAGTTGGATTGGGCAGGTGTGCAGCCATATAATGAACAGGTATTTTTTTTTTTTTGGGCCGTCGTCCATTTTACTTCCAATTCTTGGGTCCTCACCGCTGCTGTAACTGATGAGTCGTAAACCTTAAGTGGCATCAACCTCAAAATATAAAATCCCTATAGGAAACTACAATTAGCTGCTTTGGGAACAGAAAGTTCAGCATCCCTGTGTCTTGCTGCTGCCTCATATGCCCCAGATTCTACCACCACTGCCTGGAAGGGTAGATTAACTCCTGAATACAGTAGCCCCACCTGAAAACTTTTTCTTATATACCTGCCTGAGAGGAGACAAGTAGTAGGATAATGTGGGTCTGGAGCAGGAAATGTGGAACAAGTAAGGGAGAATCTAACTGAGCCTGTCTAAGCCCAATTGTAGTCTGCAGCCCGCCCAGGAAGAGCTGCTGAGTCAGCCCAGCCCAAAGGGGAAGTGGATTCACAACTTTTTTTTTTCATTCTGACGCATGCTTTTAATATTCCTGTATAAAAATACTTGCTCACTGAGAAAAGTGGAAAGAGTTCCATACACTGGGATTTGTTTATTGTGTTGTCAACCTGAGCCAGTGGAAACAGGTGAACCAAATTAGTACAGAATGTAATCCAAGTATGAGTCATGTTTAATACAAGTAAGTTTTTTCCATAGACAGTATCCAGTCAGCTATGTAACTGTATTATAAGTAGCAGAAAGGAAAGCTAAATGAGAGTGGGTGGATCTCCTGGCATTTGGGTTGGACTGACTAAAACACACATCACTCACTCATTATTTCTTGTGCATTTGCTTTTTCATTCCATTATTCTTACCCCCTGCTGCTTACCAGGGAGCACTTTATAACCATTTCAAATTAAAAGCATACATTCAGAATTTCTGTTATATTAATACACCTCTTCTGCCACTGCCTTTTTTCATCTGTGCTCATTCAGACCATGAGTAAGCTTGAAGCCATCCTGGCTCTGTGTTGATCTGTGTTGATCTATTTTTATCTAATGATTGGTTTTCTTGCTTTAGGGATTCACACATTGTAAAGGAAGGTACTGATTGCCTTGTCCCTGCTGATATTTTTGTTTCCTGGTGAATTGCCATGTTCTATTTAAAATTGTCATGCTTTGGAATGTTAGCTGGAAATACCTGGGATGAACAGAAGAATAAACACAAAAGAAAACTGAATTTGATGTAGCACATCTTACATTTTGATAGTGTTTTCCCAGTGTATGTCTTTTATTTAGAAGAATCAGCCCCAAGATGCTTTTAATTTTGTGTATATACGACAGGGAAGTGCACAATATAAATAGATAGTTGAATGTATATGTTTCTATAAAATATTAAATATGTGCTGTATGTCCATAAAACTGATTTAAACCACAACTAAAATTTCATCTCTTTTGGGGTGGAATATAGAACATATTTTTACCAGAGTCCAGCACCAACTAACACATTTGCAGATAGGAAGTGAGGGGAAATGTAGATAAGTACACATTTTGAAATTTGGCTTTGTTACTAATGCTAACATTCAGTTCATCTGTTCTTGCATTGGAATGGGATCTCTGATCACAAATGATGAAGACCTTGATTTTAGTTCATGTCATACACATTAGAAGTAAAGACCTTCCTAGCACCATCCTGATAAATTTTTTAGTAGTGATTTGATGGTAAGAGTGCTATTTATTAAAACACAAACTGTACTAAACCATGTATATTCTAGCAGTATCTGGAAACTTTTTAACAAGATCTAAGGCCTGGGCAACATTGGCAGGGGGTGTTGAATTAAGATACGCAACTTCAGCTATGCTATTCGCGTAGCTGAAGTCGAAGTATCTTGATTCGACTTAACAGGCTGTCCTCACGGTGGCAAGTTGACCACCGCGGCTTCCCCGTCAACTCTGCTTACTTCTCCTGCCGAGGTGGAGTACAGGGGTCGATTTGGGGATCGATTTATCATGTCTAGATGAGATGCGATAAATCAATCCCCAATACATCGAACACTACCCGCTGATCTGGCAGGTAGTATAGATGTACCCTCAGTGTAAAAGTTGATTTGAAAATGAGTAAAAATAAAAGTTTGACTGTAATATTGGGAAATTGGTGGAAACAAAAGTTAGAACAGAGTAAACCCTAAAGGTTTATATCAAAGTATATTTATTATCATGTGATGCACTATGCAGATTCATTTGGATCGTGTTCAATAATCAATTGCACAAATACAAAATGAGAAATGTCTGACTAGGAAAGAGTACAGTAGAAAAAGAATCTGGAGGTTATAGAGGATCGCAAACTAAATATGAATCAACAATGTAATACAGTTGCCAACAAAAGCGAACATCATTTTGGGATGTGTTAGCAGGATGTTGTGAACAAGACACGAGCAGTAATTTTTCTACTCTACTCAGCACTACTCAGTACTCTCAGATGGACTACTGTGTCCAGTTCTGGGCACCACTCTTTGAGGAAGATGTGGACAAACTGGAGAGAGTCCAGAGGAGCACAACAAAAATGATTAAAGGTCTAGAAAATGTGACTTTTAAGGAAAGATTAAAAAAAATGGGGTTGTTTAGGCTGGAGAAGAGAAGACTGATGGGAGACATAAGTCATCAAGTACCTAAATGGTGGTTATAAAGAGAAGAATAAATTGTTCTCCTCAGTCACTGAGGACAGGACAAGATGTAATGGGCTTATATTGCAGCCAGAGAGATTTAGGTTAGCCATTAGGAAAAACTTCCTAGCTGTAAGGGTAGTTAAGCATTGAAACACATTACCTAGGGAACTTGTGGAATCACCCTTGTTGAAGGTTTGTCTAACCTGTTCTTCAAAACATCTCCCAGGGTTGGTCTCTAGATAATACTTCATCCTGCCTCAGGTTAGGGAACAGGATTAGTTGACCTATCAAGGTCCCTTCCAGTCCTACATTGCTATAATTTTATGTTCATGACCATAAGACATGATAAACCAAAGAAGCATAGAATATAGCTAGATAACATAATTATATCATTGTTACTAGTTCCTAAGAATTAAAATCCATTTTATTTGCCTTTGGATTTGCACTGAAACAAATTATTAAAGCTACAGTATGTGTTTTCTTCGACTAATTTATCATTTTAAAACCTAGTTTAATTCAGATCTTTTTTTGCAGGATCTATAGAAATATATTTATCTGAGATGGTAGCTATGATGCTTATCCCTGTTTTTGCAATTTGGTCATTTATGTTGAACTGATTAACTCCCTCCTTACCTATCCACTACAGAGTTAATTCTTGCAAACACTGAAGTCTTGCAATAGAATTATGCAAAATAACATGCCATCAGTAAACACATTTGTAAAAAAAAAAAAAATTCTGTACATGAAAAACAAAATTACAGATGTACTGACAAAACTTTAGAAACGCAGTCCAAACTATAGCAACAGTTTTCAGTGTAACTTTTAAAAATGTACCACCTTTATCTCTAATTTTCCATTTAGTGCAACCATCATAATTTTAAAACTGTGGCTGCCCAATTGAGAGAGAGCAGTAACTGATGTTACCTGATTGAGAGTCACTGTTTCTAGATCAGTATATAAAAAAAGCCCCATAAACAAACATATCTGTAAGACAGATGCAGACACTGTTGAGCTGATGGTTAATTAGCCAAGGTTAATAAAATGTGATGGTAATGTGTTTACAGTCTGTTAGTAGAACTGGAAAATTTAGCAAGTGGGATTGAGGAGCCACTTTATGGGACAGAGCTAATTATGAGAATGGTGTCTATAATGAGTGAGATAATTATACAGTCCATATGTTAAGTCATATCCCTGACTAAGATATAAGATGACAGCATTTTTAATGCTGCATCACTGAATTGAGTTTATTTTCTGAATTTTCTGATTCCATGGACTGTTTTTTACATAATACTTTCTGAGTGGATAATGCAAATGCATTACTGTATTTAATGGTGTGACTTTAAGATAAAAGTGATTACCGTACTGTGTCTCAGCCTACACAAAATAAATTCTCAGCGTCTGTCAAAGGAAAGAAGATGTTAATGCATCGAGGACGGCAACATGTTCTACTCTGGTGCTAAACAGGAATAATTCCAAGGAAACTGGGATTATTGAAAAAAACAGGCAATCATTCATCTTTCATAATTTATCATGATGTGAAAAAAATTCAGAGAAAGAGCAAGTTAGAAATGTTGCCCCACAATTTTAATAGTTAATGAGAACTTTACACTATATTTCATTGAATATATTTTCATCTCGACCATTATCTTGTAACACTTTGAATTTCAACAGCATCGTGTAACCAACGAGTTCCAAGAGCTCTACAATTACTAATTAAGTTTCAGAACTCCGATGTGAAATAGGTACTAATGAAGTGGCAATCCTGTTTGTAGTTGGAGAAATTTGAGGCACAGTGAAGTGAAATTACTTGCCTTATGTCACACATTTTGTTAGTGGTTCAGACTGAAATATAACCTGGTGGTCTTTACTCACACTATTGTGCTAGGGTTGTCCATCATCCTTGTTCAGTATGCACACCCTGTCCTCCTTAAGAGTGAGTCGGGGGTATTGATACCACCATGGTTACACTCTGTTGGACTGTCCTTAGGCCGAAAGCACCATGGCCCAGAGGCTGGAGTCAATACGATGGCCCTTGGGTACAGGGCTATGTTGCTTAGTGGCCAGAGTCCATGTGGCTTCCCTTGGAGTCAGGGCTGTGCAGCCTAGTAGTAGTGTAGGGCGTCGACAGCCCACTTCACTGCCAAGGCCTCCTTCTCAGTCATCGAATAGAATGTCTCCTTAGGGAACAGCTTATGGTTTATATATATAAAAAGGGGTATCCTGGGATAGGATGGCCCCTAGCCCCACTTCTGAGGCATCTGTTTGCAGAATAAAGTCTTTTGAGAAGTCTGGATGTATGAGGACTGTTCCTGTGCTAGCCATTTCTTCAATATCTGGAAAGCCTCCATGCACTTGCACTTGCCAGGGTTGGGAACATTTGGTTAGGTCAGAGGGGGGGCCACTATTGTCATGAAGCCAGGCACGAAATACCAATAGTATCTGGTCAATCCCAGGAATTGGCATACGTGCTTCTTTATTGTCAGTGTTGGAGTATCGGAAAAGGCTGCGCTTTTATTGATCAGTGGTTGTAACTTGCTCCCTCCTACATATATCCGAGGTATGTCACCTCTTCCTGCCCCAGATGGCATTTGGCAGGGTTGGCTATGAGGCCCACATCCCAAAGGGCCTTGAAAACACTGGCCAAGTGTCAAAGGTTGTCCTCACAACTGCTGCTGTAAATCACAATGTCATCTATGTAAGCCATCGCATACTGGTTGTGAGGCTGTAGCACCCTGTTCAACAACTGCTGGAAGGTGGCGGCTACTTCATGTAGCACGAAGGACATTGTTATGAACTGGAAGAGACTGTATAGTGTGAGGAAAGCAATCATACCCCTGATGCCAAACTCCAGGGCGATCTGCTAATATCCTTTTGTTAAATCCAGCTTCAACAAATATTTGGCTCCCCCTAGCCATTCCAGGAGCTCTTCAATGTGTGGCATTGGGTATGCATCAAACTGGGAGATGGCATTGACCTTTCAAAAATCAATGCAAAATCAGATGGCCCCGTCTGGTTTCGGGACCAATATGATTGGGCTTCACCATTCATATCGAGATTCTTCCATCACTCCCATCTCAAGCGTCAACTCCAATTTCTGGTGGATGGTGTCCCACGGCTTCCTGGGAAGGGGCCGGTGGCCATCCCTCACCCTCTGTACCAGGATTGTTGCAATGTGGTGGCTTATGATATTAGTCTGCCCTGGCTGTGTGACAAGATGTCCAGGAAGTCCTGTATGAGATGTAACTGTTCTTATTGTGCAGGGCTAAGGCCTTCTCCCATTACCACTAGCTTTGGATCCAGAGATTCTCCCATTAATGGTCCCAGTCCTGGCTCTGGGGGTGAAGGAGCGATGAATAGGGCCTCTCTGTCCTTCCAGGCGTTTAACAAGTTGACATGATACATGTGTACTTCCTTCTGTCGACCTGGCAACCTGATCTCATAATCTATTGGTCCCACATGGCAAGTCATCTCCAAGGGGCCTTGCCACTTGGCTAAGACCTTCAATTCGGTGGAAGGCAATAAGAGTAGAGCCTGATCACCGGACTCAAAGCTGTGCACCTTAGTCCCTTTGTTGTATTGTTGTTCCTGGCTTCGTTGGGCTCATAACAGGTTCTCTCGAGCAAAAGCCCCCAAGGCCTGTAGGTGCTCATGGAGTTGTAACACATAATGGGTAGTCCCCAGGACCTGGGTCTCTTCCGCTTTCCAGTCCTCTCTCAGAAGATTGAGGATGCCCCAAGGTTGTCTCCCATACAGGAGTTCAAAGGGGGAGAACCCAGTCGAGGCTTGGAGGACCTCCCACACAGCGAACAGTAGAGCTGGCAACAAGTCCCAGTGTCTGGGATCATCTTCTATGAACTTGTGCAGCATTGACTTGAGAGTTCTGTTAAAGTGCTGACTACCCCATCAGTTTGTGGGAGGTACACTGAGGTCCTGAGAGTTCGAATGTACAGGAGGTGGTACAACTCAGCTACTAATTTGGAGGACACATTGGTGCCCTGATTGGTTAGGATTTCTTTGGGGATCCCGATCCAAGCAAAAATCTTCAGTAACTCCATCGCAATGTTAGGGGCCGTGTCGCATAATCGACAAGTATGAGGATAAAGTGGTTCCTGTTTAGCTCTTCTCTAGCAGTCCCATGAGATCCATGTCAATTCATTCAAATGGTATACACAATATTTTGGCATGCTTCAAAATTCTTAATTCCTGTAACTTAAAACTCTCAGAACTTGTAAAATGAAATCTATAATGTGAGGTAAGGCAATTCAAGATAAAAAGTAGAATTTTTGGGGGAGCACTGTAGAGGTAACATATTTCATCTGCGGGAAGAGAGCAAGGCCTTAAGTAAATGGTATTGAGAGGCTCTGAAGGGAATCTCATCAAGTATTCCTTAGCCAAAAAGATGGTGACTCTAATGCAGCATTGGTAGAGTGGAGACTGCTACACAGAGACTTGTGCCCTGAGAAATGCAATAAAATCCCAGAGGAAGATCTTTCCTGTAAGGTAACTTAATAATGTGCTAGAGGAAGAAAGATATTTTACTGTAGTTTAATAGAAGATGTTACGGATGCTTTAAAAAATTCCACATGATGTTCTGTGTAAACTGAAAATTCTTTAGCTGCTTAGAGTTGCCGCCTTACATATGAACAAAACCCAAATTAATTTCTCTTAGCCATTCCTATCAAAGCATTATATTAAATTATAATGCCTCTGACTCTGAGCTTCCTTCTTCTGGTCCTCTGTAGTTGCTAAGTTCTTGTCTTCTCTCCTGCTCGAGGTAGATGTCTCCTCTTCTTTCCTCTCCCTGGCTGCTTGCCATATACCTTTCACATATTAGTTCTTAGCTGCTAGTTTTCCTGGCTCTTTCTCCATATACTTTTCTCACCCTCTTGCTCCCATCCTTCATGTCTTACACACAGATTTTGAGCATCCTAATATCCTTCTATCTGTAGTGAATCACTTCATAGGCTGCTTTTTTACTGCCATCTTCTGCCTCCGATCAGCAGTTCACTGTAAATATACCAAACTCTTGCAATAAATCAAGTACTGGGAGGGGCTCAAAATCAACGATGTATGACAGAGATTAGGGGATCATATCAGGATCCTAAACTGCACATGCTATATTGGCCATTGTAAGCTATACAGTAGAGAGAAAGGTGATGGTTTGTCCAGTTCTGAAGGGTCGCATTAACTTATTACCACTTTACAGTACATTAAGTCCTCAGCTTTTAACATTTATACAGCTTTTAGCAACCTCTTTCATACTTGCTTTCCAGGGTTAATGAAGTGGATCCTAATTAAGCAAGTCCAATGAGTTTTGTTCATCCCAGTTATCTAAGGTGGTCTCTCCATATATTATAATTGTGATCGTTAATGTATATTGTTAGTTGTTTTTTACACACTTTCTGGGATGGCCTTTTATATTTGAAAACCTAATATCTTATTCCATGTATAATGGAAGAGGTGATTAGGGGTACAGAATAGAATATGAAAGCAGTGAACATTACATAAAGGCTTATTAAATATAAAAAAATCATAAAATATGCATTACATTAAAAATAGTACCATAATATTATAAATTACAACTTGACATTTTAAATAGTATGTATTTTACTTTGTTGTTGAAATATTTTATAAAAAAGAAAACCGTCAATTGCCCAAAATAACAATGTTCTTGTTTATGGAAAAGTAAATGAGTTGAAGGAAACAAGTATAAACAACGATATTGTAGCCCTTTATTTTATATAGCAGCATATTATGAGTAGTGGCTTTATTGACTCATGCACAGAGACAGGGTGTAAACTAGATTATTTCATTGTTTCAGACTTGGAAATTGTCACTATAAAACCAGGATTTGAGGTATAATCCATTATTGCAGTGTTGGTGGAGGTTTTATTTTCTTTTGTTTCTTTGCCTGCTAAACTTACTGTGTGTAGTATGAAAGATATGAGTTATATTAAGCTTAATTCTGTGGGAAAATTAACTTTGAATTTCTGACTTTTGTGGATATAAAATCTCAAATTCTAGCATTGCTTTAGCATTGTCTTTTAGCATTGAATATTTGTTGATTTTGTATGTATGAATAGCATGGATTTGCTAGTATTCTGTTGCTTTTTATGAACTTTTTAAATACTTATATTTTAGTGGAAAACCTTCTGGTTCCTTAGAATCATGTCCAGCTGTTTGTGGGAGTTAAATTTAAACTCAGAATCAGAAGTTTAGGAGCCTCTTGCTCCTAAAGTATATGGAGATAGAAAGTGTCTGAGGAAGGTATGCTTGTTACTCTGGGGAGAAGAGGACAAACTGAATTGTCATTGTCTGCCATCCACAAATAGCTAATGCGTCAGTCACTAAAGACTGCTCATTCATCCTTGAGGCTACAGGTGAAATGGTTAAGTGGTGGCTGTCAAAAATGAAGGATTGGGTTTTTTTTATTTCTTTTTAAATGAACAAGTAACAGTAGTCTCATTTCCCTACTCATTCTTGGTGTTCTGTTTGCTCAGTTTCTGTTTTTGAATAGTTTTATTTTAAAACACATCCAGACAAAAAGTTGAACTGGATTCTACACCGTTATTAATTTAATTTGTGGTAATGCATATGTGCTTCCAATCTTAACAGAGTCTGAAATGTCAGGCTAGAACCTCAGTACCTTTAAGATATGCTTGAAGCATTGCAAATAGATACTGGACCAAATTATTAAACAATCAGTTTGTAAGCATGTAGAGGATAATAGATTATAAAGAATAGAAATCATGCCAAACCAAGCTAATTTCCTTCTTTGACAGAGTTATTGGCCTACTGAATAGGGGGTGGGGGGAAACAGTAGACATATCTTGATTTTACTATGACTTTTTTGATACCGTTTCACAGAACATTCTTATAAATAAACTAGAGAAATCTGGTCTAGATGAAATTATTATACAGTGGGTGCACAATTGGTTGAAAGACTGCATTCAGAATAGTTATTAACAGTTCACTGTCAAACTAGGAGGGTGTATCTAGTGGGGTCCCACAAGTGTCAATCCTGGGTATGGTGGTATTCAATATTTTCATTAATGACTTGAATAATGGAATGGAGAGTAGGCTTATAAAATTTTGTAGATGAGGGGTTGCAAGCACTTTGGAGGACAGGTTTCCAAATTTCCCCCAGAATTCAAAATGACCTAGATAAATTGGAGAATTGATCTAAAAAGAAAAAGATGAAATTCAAGAAAGACAAGGGCAAAGTACTGCACTTAGGAAGGAAAAATCAGATGCATAACTTCAAAATGGGAAATAGCATCCTGGGGGTAGTACTGCTTAAAAAATCTGGGGGTTATAGTGGATCACAAATTGAATGAGCCAACAATGAGATGCAGTTATAAAAAAGGCTTGTATCATTCTGGGGTGTATTGACAGGAGTGTCGTATATAAATTCATGGGAGGTAAGTGTCCTGCTCTACTCAGCACTGGTGAGCTGTCAGTTGGAGAACTGTGTTCAATTCTGGGTGCCACACTTTAGGAAAGATGTGGACAAGTTGGAGAGAGTCCAGAGAAAAGCAACAAAAATATTAAAAAGTTTAGAAAACCTGGCCTGTGAGGAAAGGTTAAAAAAAAAAAAAAAAAAGACATATTTAGTCTTGAGAATAGAAGGCTGATGGGGGGGGACCTGATTACAGTCTTCAAATGTGTTAAGGGTTGTTATAAGGTGGATGGTGATAAATTGTTCTCCATGTCCACTGAGGGTAGGACAAGAAATAGTGGGCTTAATCTAGAGCAAGGAAGATTTAGATTAGATACTAGGAAAATCTCTTCAACTGTAAGAACATAAGAACGGCCATACCAGGTCAGACCAAAGGTCCATCTAGCTCAGTATCTGTCTACCGACAGTGGCCATGCCAGGTGCCCCAGAGGGAATGAACCTAAAAGGCTATGATCAAGTGATCTCTCTCCTGCCATCCATCTCCATCCTCTGACAAACAGAGGCTAGGGACACCATTCCTTACCCATCCTGGGTAATAGCCATTTATGGACTTAACCACCATGAATTTATCCAGTTCTCTTTTAAACACTGTTATAGTCCTAGCCTTCAGAACCTCCTCAGGTAAGGAGTTCCACAAGCTGACTGTGCGTTGCGTGAAGAAGAACTTCCTTTTATTTGTTTTAAACCTGCTGCCTATTAAAAATAATTGGAGATATAGTTATCTCCTGGAACTGGAAGGGACCTTGAAAGGTCATTAAGTCTAGCCCCCTGCCTTCACTAGCAGGACCAAGTACTGATTTTTGCCCCAGATCCCTAAGTGGCCCCCTCAAGGATTGAACTCATAACCCTGGGTTTAGCAGGCCAATGCTCAAACCACTGAGCTATCCCTTCCCCCATGTAGTAGGTAAGATCAATATTTTATAAGCCTACACTCCACTCCATTATTCAAGTCATTAATGAAAATATTGAATGATACCATACCCAGGATTGACACTTGTGGAACCCCACTAGATACACCCTTCAAGAGTAGTTAAGATCTAGAATAAGTTTCTAAGAGAGGTTGTGGAATCCTCATCATTGGAGGATTTTAAAAACAGATTGGACAAACATCTGTCAAGGATGCTCTAGGTTTATTTGGTCCTACCTCTGTGCAGCAACTGGACTTGATGAATTCTGAAGGTCCCTTCCAGACCTACATTTCTATGATTCTGTGAAATACTGTCAAATTGCTAAATAAATTATGTGGATTTTTCAGTTTAGTTTATTTTGCTAAAACAACAATAAGACTTTGAGTCTGAATAATCACAAAATACATTAGATTTCATTCACAGTATTAGAATGATCCTTATTTCTGGGCTTCACGCATAAATTCTGTCTTATTTTCATCATACAGAGACTTTTTTTTGTTTAAGTGTCTATGTATTGATTAAAGCAGAAGTTCTTTAAGAAAAAACACATAGTAAAACTCTGGATAGTTAGCATTAGATCACTTAAGTTAACATTCTTACCCAAATATGCTGTGAATACTTATTAAAAGTATAATTAAAACACATAAAGTTAAGTATTTAAGAAAACCTAATTTATGTTATGTTAAGATGTGCATGGGTATTTTACATCTAAAATATGATTGCTTCCTCCTTTTAAGAAGATTATCTTCTTTCATGCAAAGAATGTATCTTCTACTGTTGCTAAATATATGAATTACATAATTTAAACGTCTGAAAAGGTAATGTAAAGGTTGTTTGTGAAGTCTTATGTAAGTTTAGTTGATTTTAATTAAAAGTCAATAGAATCAAGTATATTTTCTGACTCTGAACTTACTCCTTTATGGTACTAGTAATTTACAGATAGATAATGGTGCATTAGGAGAAGCTGACTAATCTGGGGATGACAAGGACTTGCTTATTTTTTTTTTATGGCTTGAGGTCTGTTTTTTTTAGAATAGGGTCTGAGTGATCCTATTGTCCTTCAGACTAACACGGCTACCACTCTGAAACCTATTATCCTTCAGAAAGTTTTGAGTATTTCTTTCATATGTACATATGCACAGTTGGTGCCATTTACAAACTGAATCTTTCTTCTTTGAGTGATGGTCCCTATGTGTATTCCATGCATCAGGTACATATGCACATCATGAGATTGAGTCCAGAATTTCTTCAAAGCAGTGTCCATTCACCTGCATGTGCGCAGTAACGCTCCTTATGCTCCCAACTGAGAGTATAAGAGGCCGTGCAGGTCAGCGCCTCTCCAGTTCCTTCTGCTGCTGCATGGCCTGAGTCAGAATCGTGTCCTTCGCTATTGCAGATCCTGTAAAATTAATTGTAAATAGTTATAATGGCATGTCAACTCTGCACTTGCCCTGAAGGGGTTAATGGAGGCCAGATGGGCCAATTAACCTATTAAGCATCAAGTAAGAGAAATACAGACTGATCTGAGAGCCTTGATTAGAAGGAAGTTCATCTGAGCTGAGGTGGGCTGGGCTAGGATAAATCCAGTAAGCTGGCAGTAGCATGGGTGGCTGGAAGGAAGTTTGTGGTCACTCTCTGCTTAGCAGAGAGGGAAGGAGGGAACCCAGGGAAAGAATAGAACCCAGGGGAGGGGGCTGGCCCAGAGGCAGAGCGTGCCTTGAAGAAAGCAGGGTGGAGAAGAGAGCCTGGGGAAGGTGGGGAGGAAGCAGTCCAGGGAGTTAGTAGCAAGGTTGGGGACTGAACAGAACTTAGCTTCATGTTGTAGGGTCCCTGGGCTGGAACCTGGAGTAGAGGGTGTTGGCCTCAGGGAGCTAATCCCCAGAACTGCCAGGAGGGAGCATCCTGTCGCAATCTCCTGCCCTTGTTCTTTCTCCATCAGTGACAAGCATCACTGGTGTCTACTGTCTGGGTGAGGCATATATCTCTGCAAACTGCAATATCTGTAAATCTTCCTGTCCCAGAACTAGATAGTCCTGAGAGCTCTGACTGAAAAAGTTCCTGATGGAAGAGATTGTGAGGGCCTGGGAGACCCCCTGCCCACTTTGGCCTCAGCCAGTCAATATTGCCAATCCAGCCACGAGCCTTGGAGTGGAGCCCTTAATATCGAAGCCCAAGGACTCGTCACACAGGGCTTCCAATGAGGGAGTAAGAGACACTCAAGATTGGTATGAGGACAGATCCCCAAAGTGAACTGTCCAAAAGAAACAAGTTTCCTCCCCAAGCCAGTCCAGGTTGGTGAGATGCTGCATACAGAACCCACGGAACCAATTCTGCTGAAGACCCCTGTCAACAGCTTGGGCATGAGGAGACACTCGGTAGGGTGGGGTTCTAATTGGGTGAGCATTACCTGTGTCAATGGAGTGATATGCCCATTCAGTGCGTCCTGGGGTGGGTGAGAACAATGGAGCGAAGCTAGCGCACAGCTTCTTGATCTGTTGCCGCTGCAGACGTTCCAAGGTTGTGGAGAGGTTCACCTCTTCCACGCCACCGTCACTTTTTCCTTCATAGTAGACACCTTCAGGCCACTCAGCGTCATCTTTTCCCTGCGCTGTAAACTGACAAACCTTTAAGTCTCCGGAATAAAAGAGCTTGAGAGAATTAACATGGTACACTTTAGGCTTTAGGGTGGAGGTGGGGAATGCTGTGAGATAGTTAACAGCTCCCAGGCGTTCTTGGACCTTAGGGCTCTGAACCGCCGACGGGCATGCTGAGGTGTTAGCCCCATTCTGATTCTGGCCTTGGTTTCAAAAGGTTCATAATCGTTCATGTGTTCCTTAGGCATTTCAGCCGCCACCTCTGTTAAGGGTCCACTGAGCTGTGGCCTCAGCTCTATCATGTACTGGTCTGTAGAGATGTTGTTCCCATGGTCTGTAGAGATGTTGTACCCATGGCAAAATTTTCTAAGAAGGCCTCAGTATCATCACCTGCCTTGTAGGTGGGGAATTTTCTGGGATGGGAAACAGTACCTGGAGAAGGGTTATTAGGGTTGGTCCATCCTGCTTAGCCTGTGCTAAGTTCAGTTCATGCTTTCTCTCTCTTTCCCTCTCTTCCATCTCTTTTTGTTTCATCTCCAGCTCTTTTTGTTTCTTCTCTATAGCTGTCCTGTGGGCAGCCTCTTTGGCTTTTTCTTCTGCATCCAGCCTAGCCATTTCCTGTTTAACTGCTTTCTTGGCACTCATTTTTCTGCTTTCTTGTGTTGGCCGCACCCCGCTGCAGCTCAGGGCTGCTTGGTTAACAGAGACTTTCTAACTAGCTATATCCGAGAGGTAGAAAGAAAAAAAAACCAATTCAACTTGTAAATACCTTTTGCTGGCTGTCTGCTGGCTCACAGCTTGAAGCCTCCTCTTAACAAAGACCCTTTTTAAAAAACTTAACACCTCTGCCCTCAAGCTGCTTTCCAAGCAGCTAGAAAGGAGAGAAAAAAAAATCCTACTGTTTTTTGGTTCCTAGAAATCCCAAACCGCTGCTCACCATGTCAAGGTTTTTTCCCCACTTTGAACTTTAAAGTTCAAGAAGTGGGGACCTGCATGAACACTTTTAAGCTTAATTACTAGCTTAAATCTGGTACACTGCCACCAGCCAGAATGTAGTGTCTGGCACACTTTCTGTTCCCCCAAAACCTTCCCTGGGGAACACAGATCCAGAACTCCTTGATCTTAAAACAAGGAGGACTTAACCATCCCCTCTCCCTTTCCCCCTAGACTTTCCCCTCCCTGGGTTGCCTTGAGAGGCTTCACACAGATCCAAACTCCTTGGATCTTAAAACAAGGAGGAATTAACCATCCCCCCTCCTTTCTCCACACCAATCCCTGGTGAGTTCAGACTCAATCCCTTGGATTTTAAAACAAGGAAAAATCAATCAGGTTCTTAAAAAGAAAGCTTTTAATTAAAGAAAGAAAAGGTAAAAATTATCTCTGTAAAATCAGGATGGAAAATGCTTTACAGGGTACTCAGATTCATACAGACTAGATGGACCCCCCCCCCCCCAGCCTTAGATTCAAAGTTACAGCAAACAGAGGTAAAAATCCTTCCAGCAAAAAGACACATTTACAAGTTAAGAAAACAAACATAAGACTACTCCGCCTTGCCTGGCTATTACTTACAATTTTGAAACATGAAAGACTGATTCAGAAAGATTGAGAAAGCCTGGGTGTACGTCTGGTCCCTCTTAGCCCCAAGAGCGAACAACGAACAAAACAAAAAGCACAAACAAAGACTTCCCTCCACCAAGATTTGAAAGTATCTTGTCCCCCTATTGGTCCTCTGGTCAGGTGTCAGCCAGGTTCACTGAGCTTCTTAACCCGTTACAGGTAAAAGAGACATTAACCCTTAACTATCTGTTTATGACAACCCCCAGGCTGGAGGGTAAGGCATGGAGAAAGAGGGTTCTTATGGTGACTCCGGTACTGGGTCAGAAAGATAGACACTCACCAGTCCTGTCTACAAGTGCAGGTCCAGATTCTTCATCGGTATGCGTCAACTATCCAAAGAGTTTCTGGCTGCATCAGGTGAATCGGGTCCTTCAGGCATCTCAACTGGAGCTCCTGGGACATACAGAGACCTTTGTAATGCCAGAGGATATCTTCCTCCCCTACCTGCAGTCTCCACTCCTTTCAGGCTCTCCTCTCCTGAGAGACGTCCTTACCCTGGAGGAGGAATCGTTACAGTTGTCTCAGGTGTGATCCATCTCCATCCATCAGGCAGGAGCACCTTGGTGCTAACAGTACCACCGTTTCTGATGGAATCGTCCCTGGAATCAGAGGAGTCGGAGGAGATAGCTGCACCAGTATCTCTTCAAAGGCACAGGAGTCTTGACACATCTAAAATATTATTATCCCTTCAGTTATGACCCCCCCTTCCCCTCCCTGGGGAAACCTGGTATTGATTCCTGTGGGGGCCATCATAACCAATGGATCCTTCCTGCTGGCTTTATTAGGGTCTGAGACCCTTATGACAGGCACCCAGACCCCTCTTAGGAATCGTACTGCTCCTCCCTCTCTCATTAACAAATTCCATTGGTGTACAAGAAGGAAGAACCAGAATTGGTTCTGATGGGGGCCTCCTCATCTCCAGATGATGCCATCACTTTTTTGTCACCCTCCCCGCTGGATGACCACTGGCAATATCAGGAGTTGTTTTACAGGGTTACTAATCATTTACGAATCGTACTTGATTCCTGGATATTTTAGAACCACAGGGACTGACCAGCATGACGCTTCCAGTCAACAAGGCCATATTAGAACTAGCCAGAGCAGTTGGGCACACACCAGCATCTTGTGACCCTTTGCCAAAAAAAAAAAAGGTGAAAAGATATTTTATGCCAGCTAAGGGTGCTGATTTCTTGTTTTCCCACCCTGGCCCTATTTCGTTGGTGGTAGAGGTGGCTATGGAGAGAGTTTGACCACGCTACCAAAAATCAATTCTGGAAGATAAAGGGTCAAAGAGACTGGACCTCCTGGATAAGAAGGTTTTCTCCTCCACAGGCTTCCAGTTTCATATAGCTAATTACCAAGCTTTGTTAGCAAAATATGATTTTAACACATACCTCAAGCTCGTGGAATTTAGAGCAAACTCCTGATGGAAGACCAAGCCCAGTTCCAGTCCTCTCTGTCCAAGAGGAAGTTGGTAGCAAAGGTGACGCAGACACAGGATCCAGATTTGTGGCCACAGGATTGGTAATGCTAAGGGACTTGTGCCCCTAGCTGTCAGGCTTCCCTAAAGAGGTCCAAAATACTATCCAAGACCTCCCCTTTGATGAGTCTAACCTGTTTAATCAAAAGACAGATGAATTTTAACACTCTCTAAAGGTCTCAAGATCCACCCTGTGATCCTTGGGGATTTATACTCCAGCCCCTTTCAACCATGAGTACCCCTTCACATACCCCATATTACCAGTGTCCTCCTGAACCTCCTCGTAAGCAACAAGGGTTCTGAGATCCTGTTTCTTGTCTCCCTTTGCTGCTTCACCCTCCATCTCAACTGCAGGCCAAAGCCCATTTTTGACATGCACATCCAGATCCACATACCACCAACTGTGTCATTTACTTATCCTCCTGTCATTTTTGGAGGCCAGCTTACTTTCTTTGCCCACAGTTAGAACAAGATCAGCACAAACAGTTAGGTTCTGGAGATTATCCGCTAGGGATACTCACAAAACACTTTCTCAACCCTGCCTTCGGGGACCCCTCTCACCAATTGATTCTTCAGCAAGAGGCGGAATTCCTGTTACACCAGGGAGCGATAGAGAGTGTCCTGCCTCAGTACCAGGGGAGAGAGTTCTACTCCCCATATTTCCTAATCCTAAAAAAAGATGGAGGGTGGAGACCCATCCTGGACCTTCAGCAACTCAACATCTTTATCCAAAAGCTGAAGTTCAGGATGATTACATTGGCATCTATAATCTCCTCCCTTCAGGAGGGAATGTGTTTTGTGACTCTCGACATGAAGGATGCGTATTTTCTCGTAGATATTCAACCATCACACAGGAAGTTCTTGAATTTCATGGCTGGCCAAGAGCACTACCAGTTTCATGTCCTTCCCTTTGGACTTGTGACGGTGCCTAGGGTGTTCATGAATGTTTTTGCAGTGGTATCAGCCCAGAGGAGATATGAGAGACATACTGTATTTCCATACCTGCACAACTGGCTTTTGGTAGGCCAATCTTGACAAGAAGTTGTATCAGCAACAAAAAATTTTGGTGCCTCCTTGCCTGCCACTTTGGGTGTTTGCATAAACAAAGAAGTCCGTTTTGTCACCCACAAGAACAATTTATAGGAGAATGGCTGCACTCAACTGATGTAAGATTTTACATGTTGAACAACCTCATCTCTCTCATCAACTGCAAACCTCAAACCATGGTACATCAGTGACTCCCTCTGTCATGCTATGTAGCCCCATGCACCTGTGTGACACCTTTTGCCAGACTACACCTGTGGTGCCTCCAAGCTTGGCTCCACTCAGCCTACCAACCGAACAGTGATTACATAGACTTTGAAGTCTTCGTTCCCTCCGTAGTTCTCACCTCCCTCACCTGGTGGTCCAATCCAAATAAAGTTATGCTGGGGACTCCCTTGAGCCCTCCGATACTGAAGGCTACCATCTTGATAGATGCCTTCTTTACAGGATGGGGTCCTCACTTGGATTGTCACACTGCTCAGGGTATCTGGACCTCATGAGAGACTAGGCGACATCTAAACTTACTGGAGTTGAAAACAGTCATAACAAGCACAACTCCTTACCATCAAATCTTAAAAAGTCCTCAGCTTATATGAAAGAATCATTCTAAGCACAGGGAAGAAGAAACTATCCTTCTCTCCTTGCATGTGGAATGTGGAACTTCCATCTGTATTCCTTATGAAACTCTTCTCTGCAACCTGGAAGATGCTGCCATCAGAAACGAGAAGCCTATTTAAGGATCATTTAATGAAAGAAACCCTGAGTATTTTGGCTTCCCACATCTTCCCTGGTTATTCACCTTCCATCTTTAATATTGCAAATTCCATTGCCATGATATTCAATCCTTCATGTTTTTAAGTCTCATACCAATGAGTGTGTGTATTTGTATGGTTTATGCATCGTTTGAAATATAAACAGTTTGGTTTCAAAAGTAGATTTTTAAAATTATTTTTCTGGGTCTTAAAAGCATTGTATACTCCTTTATTCCTCTTTGAAATAAAATGGAAATAAGAAGTCTACATTCAGCTAATTCTTTAATTAGCTTGAATGGTATATATTGATATGCCTGAACACTTTCTGCTCTTAGAATAAAAGAGAGCCAATATGCACCTAAAATAGAATTACAAACCAAAATTAATACATCATAAAATGTTAGCTATTGCATTATTGTGGAAAAACATACCTGGAAAAAAGGGAACATGCCTGCTTGTCAGTTTTTACTTTATTACGTGCATCAGGTGGTGCATATCTCCTTCAGATCAATTGTTATAGGATGACATTATGTCATTAGGAAAAAGTTCCTAACTGTCAGGGTGGTTAAACACTGGAATAAATTGCCTAGGGAGGTTGTGGAATCCTCATCTCTGGAGATATTTAAGAGTAGGTTAGATAAATGTCTATCAGGGATGGTCCAGACAGTATTTGGTTCTGCCATGAGGGCAGGGGTCTGGACTCGATGGCCTCTCGAGGTCCCTTCCAGCCGTAGAATCTATTAGGGCAGTTTGAAGAAGGATCTATTTTATATCCACTAGTATACCATCTTACATAGTGAAAACTTGGTAGACTTTAGTTTAATTTTAGTATCACTTTCACCTTAGTTGGAAGAAACTGAACATTCATAGTTTTCTTGTTTTAATCCTTAATGAGTAAACTTCTGGTAAAACATAACCTTTTAAATGAGACTCTCTTCTAGCTGTTACAAACTAAATTAAATGATTAAGTGATACATAGCTGAAAAAGGAATACTTTACTGGATTTTTTTTTTAAATATCCATTGTGGTAGGGAAACTGCCTCTTGCAATGATTCATTCCCCTCTCTGTTCAAAATTAGCTCTTTGCCCTATTGGCAAATACTGTAATGCACTCTTTAGACAATATCTGTTTGGGTCAGCAGTGTGAAAATGGGGGTTCAACGTTGTCCAGGTTAATTTTTATTTTAAACTTTAACAAAATCAACTTCGGGTTGTTGCTCTTAGAACAGCTTATTGAATGAAATTGCTGATAATTTTTAGTGTTCTAATGTTTATAATTTTGCACATCTGATTCAGGATTTTAAGAATTATGAAGACTCGGAATACAAGGGAAAAATCCCACTGTACTAGTCCCAAGAAAGAGAAAAAGATTTTAAATAATCATATAACTCTCTAACTCTATACAAAACCTGCAACTCTGAACAAGATCCTTTACTAGACCCTTCTTACCGCAGGTCTTTCTTTCAACAGAGCCTGTCTCATACAGATTGACTTTTTTTCTGGTAACTCTTATGTTATGGAGAAGGTTCCCATATCTAGAAACAGAGGAATGTATGACCTTTCATTTGGCTGTATTGAAAAGCCTATTATTTGCTTGTGGCCAGCTTAGCAAGTGATCCAGATTTCTCTACATCAGTGATCTGTCTTCTGTATTGTTTGCTACTCCCCCAATCTTTGTGTCATCTGCAAAGTGTGTCAGTAAAAAAATTATATTTTTTAATAAAAAATCTTAAATGGTATGGAGCCAAGAACTAATCCTTGCAGGATCCTGCTATAAATACATTTCCTTCATGATAATTCCCCATTTACAGTTACATTTTGAGATCTATCAGTTAGCCATTTTTAAATCCATTTAACATGTACCATGTTAATTTTGTATCATTCTAGTTTCCTAATCAAACTCGTGCATGGAACCTAGTCAAATGCCTAACAGAAGTCAAAGTATAGTACATAAATGCTAATATTTTTATCAACTAAATTTGTAATCTCATAAAAAAAATCTAGTTGGTTTCAGATTTATTTTCCATAAACCTGTGATGTTTGGTATTACATATGAATTTATTAACTGATAGCATTCAAAACAGTAGTCTATGTGCACAACAGATATAGCGTAAGCAACAGCAGTGCAACCTTCCTGCACTTCAGTCTGTGTCCATGCCTCCACTCTTTTCTGGAATGACCACTTTGAGGGGTTAGAAAATAGTTTAATCTACATACTCATTGAGTCCCTGGTCTTGCTTTTAGCATGAAATGGTATAAAAAGCAAATTATTTACCCAAGAAACCATCTGTCCCTTAATGTTAAGTTATTGCTTACTAGAAATATGTAACATTTTTAAAAAGCCACATTTAAAAGAATATAAATAAAACTCAGCTAAACAAAGACAGGGTTTCTACAAATAGTCATCTTAGAAAGAGAATGTGGTCTTGCCCTTCATTTATCATGGCAGTTCTGAGTTGAGGTGTGGGACTAGCGGCTTGATCCTACAGACATGATTACACATAGGGCATAGGACTTACTGTAGGAGTAGTCATGGTAAAATTACCCTCCGAACTATGCACTACCCAGTAATAGTCATAGGATTGGGTCAAAAATTTTTAGTGTTAATTATCTCTGATGTGGCAATTTTTGAATGGCTAAAACTCTTTTAACATGCCATTTTATAGGTTCAGCTATATAAATATGCTACATCTTTATTTTTATAATTTGCTTTTTGTGCCTATTAAGTCATTTTGATCAGATATAATTTTTGTACTTGCTTCAGAAAGGAGCTAAGAATTAGTCTACACTAGATTTAAATAAGACTATTATAAATTCAGTGAAAACACAGTGCCAATTTAATGGTTGGAAACTGCAGAGCTAAAACTAGCCATGAGACAGAGCCCATTCATTTTCACAAAAGCAATTGAAATGTTCACATTGGAAATAAAAACTGTAGTTGTTACAGAGTTAAAGTCAGCTATCAAAATGTTCATAATCTGAAGGCTCCAAATTCTTGATGATAAGTTTCTGGCCATAAATGTTCCTTAAGCAAAATTTGTTCTCCAAAACTAACAACCCTCGGGAGGGGGAGAGAGTGTGTATGTGTGTGGCTGGTAGTCTGAAAAATGCCAGCATCCCAAGGATATTATAGTATGTTTTGCCTTTTCAACAGAGTGTGGTGTATTGTAAATATATTCAGACAGTCTCTGAATGATAATTTTTTAAAAACATAGTAGTTCATTTGCCACTGAGAGAAAATATGTAAAGAATTTTTAATATGGATATAACCTCGCTTGGATTTGAGCTCTCTAGCTTTAAAATAGAAGGCAAATATTTTATCCAGTTAGGCTAGAGAGACTTTATTTAACCGCCTTCGGAATGCAAAGGTAGTGTTTTGACCACTAGAGGGATCCTATACTGTTCCATTAATTTAATAGGAATAAAATGAAAATTATAAGAAGTTGTTAAAAAGAATATATGGAATTGAAAAATGTGAATTACATCATTTAAACAAGGTCTATATGTATACAAAAGTTTTATGAAACACACAACTGATTGGCTGGCCTCAGCTATCAACCTCACTATTTTGTAGAAGCAGTATAAAATTCTTGAATTAACTGTGCAGATGGTATGTAATAGAATAATTAGATCTGTAAATAATCAAATTCCAAAGCTTGGTGCTATTAAGGCAATGCCCCACTTTCCCCATCAGTCTGGATATATAATAATAGAATTCTATTCAGATTCTTTGAGGATGTCAAGAAGTAGGTGGACAAGGGTGATCCAGTGGATATAGTATATTTGGACTTGAATTTCTTAATTTTTACAGGATTAAAATGCATTGGGGTTTTTTTCTGATCTCCTTGTTTCCTTCCTTCCTTTTTATTTTTACTTACGGTTTTGAACACACTTCAGTTAAATTCTGTTGCACTGTAAATATTCTTTTCTAGATGTAATCAAATATGAGCTTGCTAGTTGCTTATGCAACTCTTTTCTCTTACATTGCTGCTAATCATACTTCTTTGGTGGAAATTTCCCATTAGACACTGACACAGGAAGCAAGCTGATGAAGTTAAAACACCTTATTTTGCCAGTGTGAAATTGTCTCATCTTAAATAAAATCATAATAGCATTAATACAGTTCAGTGTGAAAAAAAATTAGAATTAAGTAAAAACCCATTAAGTAACTGCAAACTTCTAAAATAGGTTCAGGTGGCTGACGCTGTATACAAAATGAGAATCATAGAAGCTCAGTGGATCATGTCCCATAGTGTTCCTTCTCTAGCTGCTCCTCTCCCTTTTCTTCTTTTAGCATTATAAACTTGTTTCAGAAAGAATTTGTTGTATAAAACATGATGTTATGCACTAAAAGAGTATTTATTCTGTTTAACAATGTGCAGGCATTTAGGTTTGGAAGGGGAAGTATACTTTCACGTCTTAAGTGCCCATTGAAAAGGTAAAAGTTAAAACGTGATGTAACATATTAAAGATAATCTTGAGCTAAGGGTAAAACTCCAGTGGAGTAGAACAATCTGTTGCTTTGTTCTGACTCCTTACCCTGAAACTCAAATCCACTTTGAATAAACTCCTGCCTCCTCCATTTTACCCAGCATGTAGCAACAGGATGCATTGTAGTTTGTTGAATTCATCAATGGATAAAAAAATATAACTTCTATACTAATTACCAAATCAGGGTGCAAATGAAGAGACATAGAGAGAGAGAGAGAGAGGTGTTTGTTTCTCTTCAAGTCAGTCATGATTCTTTTGGCGTGGAAACAGTTTTTTAATGAATGCTACCTTTATTAGATATTAAGGCTCTGATCCTTCAAGGATAATATGGGGTGGGTGGACTGCTGCTCACACATGCTATTAATTGCAGGATCAGGCCTAATGTATTAAACTTCCAGAAACTTCCTGAGACTGTAATGAAAGTGAAGAGATGAGTATATTTATATCAACATGGTTAATACATTGTCTAGAAGACGTCTCTTTGAAGGCAACGTATGATATATTTGAAGCATTTAAAGGTTAAAATGAAAGATGAAAATACAAAGCCAAGAAAAAGGCAAGAAATACAGATAAGGGAGAGGATATGAAACTAAACAGCAAATAATTTCATTTTGATATACTGATCTGCAATTTACTTTTTGTATTCTAAAAATCTTAAAGCAAAGCAGCTAATTTGATATTGATTTATTGATTTCAGACGTGCCTGACAGCAATTAAAGACTTTAACTTGAATCATCTTGGCTGTTGCTGCGCTTTTTCTGTTAAATTTAGGAAGAATTTTGGAACTGCTGGACAATTCACTAATAGAACTGTTCACAATTCTTATACTGCTATGAAGTTTCTGCTTCCCATGACCCTTTCCAAACACGCATCTGTTTTTGCTCATTCATATTCAGTGGGAGCTTTTAGGTCTCAGAAGTAACTCAGAGTCTTTTGAGCCAGCTACTGCAGATCACTCTTTGCAACACCACTGCAGTTAGTACAAGGGTCCAACTGGAGATTAATACAGAGAAATAGAGAGGAAGGACCTTATGACAGGGTGGTTTTCCTTCTTATTAAAAATTATTTCTCTTTTGTAATCTAAGATCATGGGAGGTAGGCTCTTGGGGAACTGTCAGGACAAATAGGGAGATATCTTGCTATCTATTTATTTGTTTTGTTTTAATTAGGGTGACAAACGTGGTGAGCCTTGGGAGACTAATCTTGGAACTGAATATGAGCTCAGATAGCCTGCTGTCAATTTAACCAACTAAGATGAGTAATGGTTTCTTCAGGTATTTATAAAAAAACGGACAAAATATTTTTTTAAACTTACAAGGATATCAGAAGAACATAAGAATGGCCATACTGGGTCACACCAATGGTCCATCTAGCCCAGCATCCTGTCTTCCGATGGTGGCCAGTGTCAGGTGTTTCAGAGGAAATGAACAGAACAGGCAATCAAGTGATCCATCCCCTGCTGTCGACTCCCAGCTTCTGGCAAACAGTTACTCAGAGCATTGTGTTACGTCCCTGCCTATCCTGGCTAATAGCCATTGGTGGACCTATCCTCCAGGAACTTACCTAGTTCTTTTTTGAGCCTTGTTATAGTTTTGGTCTTCACAACATCTCCTGGGAAGGAGTTCCACAGATTGACTGTGTGGTGGGAAGTGCTTCCTTTTGCTTGTTTTAAACCTGCTGCCTTTTAATGCCATTGGTGTTATGTAAGGAGTAATAAATATTTCCTTAGTCACATTCTCCACACCATTCATGATTTTACTGACTCTTTAGTTGTCTCTCTACCAGGCTAAAAGTCTCAGTCTTTTTTATCTCTCCTCATACTGAAGCTGTTCCATATCCCTAATCATTTTTGTTGGCTTTCTCTATACCTTTTCCAATTCCAGTATTACTTTTTTGAGATGGGGCAACCAAATCTGCATGCAGTATTCAAGATGTGGGCATACCATTGATTTATATAGAGACATTATGATATTTTCTAGGTGTTATCTTTCCCTTTCCTTATCTGGGACAGGACCAGAAAAAGGGACATTACTGGGTTTTAGGGACGTATAATGATCTTAGAAGTGCTGGCTTCTAGGCTCAAATTAAGTTCATTGTGTTCCCCAAGTGCATACATTGAAACAAAAAGAAAATACAAAAAAAGGTACAAAATTTCTCATGTGATGAGCTCCTTATCTCTGTCCACACTAACTTTGATCTGCCCTACAAGCTGGTCATAGCATCCTGGAGTCTTGTCTTCTAGCTCTCTAGTGTGACCTCCTCTTGGGAAGTGTTGATAACATGAGCCCACTCACTGCCCTGGTCATTTTGAGGCCTACCTGGAAAATATGGAGAAATAAATTTCAAGTGGGAAAAGAAACACTGTCTGAAATGGGGCTGATTTACTCTAGGCCCCCCTACCATAAGGGGGGAAGTGCTGAGCCTGGGCAAGGGAGAGGACTTGCCTTGCCACAGTGGGTAACTATAAAAATTAGTCCCTATTTCTAGATAGAAATCATAACTCAATATCTAGCCCAAGATTATGTCATAGAAAACAATATTCTTTACGGAGCTACCTTAATACTGTTGTATATTGTTAAAGGAGTACAAGACAAAAGATTTATTCATCCATAATACATAACAAATACTAATAATCCTAACATTCCTGGGTTGAAAAGAAGTAAAACTTCAGAATGTTCTAATCATGGAATAAGGGTAGAAAAATAATTTCTTCTTGCAAATACATTTTAAATGTTTTACATATTCCAAAAAAATGGGACCAAAGAGGATGATTTAATTAGAAATAACACCAGAATTCTGAGATTATTGTATCTTCTTGAGTTTCATAGTCAAAGTTTGAGATCAGCAAAAACTACTTTGTTGATTTATAATGTGGTAAACTATCCATTCTACTGCATTATCTGACACAATTATATAATGAATGAGTATTTAATATGAAACATTAATTATGATATATCAATGAAATCATAATGTAATTTAGAGTTACAAACCCGCACAATTTATTAGAGCTAATATTTCACACTCAGCCTTACCGAGGATGAAATGGACCAAGTCAACCTGAGTGAAATAATCTTAATAGAATAAGCTTATTGTGATAGAAAGCTTTGAAGGGGAGAGGGGCATCCTCACAGCTCCCTTAGGGATTGCTGCTGTTATTTATTGTAGCATATAGGTGCCCCAATCTAGGACCCCATTGTGTTAGGCTTTGTACAAAAAGAAGAAAAAAAAGTCTTTGCCTCACACAGTTTACAATCTTAAGTATAAGACAAAAGACAATAGAAGGATACAGACAGACCAACAGGGGAGTGTGAGGAAATGGTGAGACAGTAGTGGACAGCACGATAGGCTGTGGTTTCAGCACACCAGCAGCCTTAGCATTGTCAAAATTTTTGTAGGCATCATGGCAAAGGTGAGTGTTAAGGAAGGATTTGAAGGGGGAAAAAAATGAAGTAGCTTTGTGGATGTCTATTGAAATAGTACCTCCTAAATGTGAGGGGCAGCATGGGAGAAGCACAAAGATGCATGTTTGAAATTTTAACAAGTAGTCAATGAAGGTTGAGACAGACTAATTGAAAGGTCAGCTCCTGCTTCCAGTATCGAATGAGAGATAGGTAGCATGGGGATAGCCTTGAAGGGCGTTGAAAGTGAATACAAACAGCTTATGTTTGCCACATGTGCAGGGGACTGGACTAGATGACCTCTCAAGGTCCCTTCCAGTTCTGTGATTCTGTGATAGGATAGAAAGAGGGAGCCAGTAGAGGGATGCATAGAGAGGGGTTGTGGTAATCAAGACATGACACAAGAAGAGCCTGGATGAGAATTTTAGCTGGATGGGAAGGTAAAAAAAGGCCATATCTTAGAGGTGTAATGTAGGAAGAATCTGCAAGACTTTGACATAGCCTGAATGTGAGGACCTGGAGTGAGGTCCAAGTTGAAGATGACATCCAGGTTATGGGCCTGAGTGATTGCCAGGATAATGGTGTTGTCCAGAGCGATTGAGAGAGGAGATAACAGGACAGGTGAAGGACAAGCATGAACTCTGTTTTAGCCATGTTGAGCTTGAGCTGATAGCTAGATATCCATGAAAAGATATCAACGAGACAAGTTGAGATTTTAGTTTGGATAGAAAGAGACAAGCCTAAAGTTGGAAGGAGATAGGTCTGTGAGTTGCCCATATAGAGATGGTAGTTGAATTTGTGTTTACAGATGAAATAACTGAGATGGAAGATGTAGAGTGAGAAGAATTGGGTACTTCTCCTACACCGTCAACAAAGGAATTAATTTCCCCAAAATTGATAAATTAAATTAAACAAATTTTTGATAGAACAGAAACTAAAGATGCGTCCACAGTTCAAGAAGGATGTTGATAAATTGGAGAGGGTTCAGAGACGGACCAGGAGAATGATTAAAGGATTGCAAAACATGCCTTATAATGATAGATTCAAGGCACTCAGTGTATTTGCTTAACAAAGAGAAGAATAATGGGTGACTATCATAATTTGTAAGTACATATATGGGGAACAGAATTTTGCTAATGGGCTTTTCAATCTAGTAGACACATGTATAACAAAATCCAATGTCTGGAAGTTGAAGTTAGATACATTCTGACTGGAAATAAGGTGTATTCCTATTGACTTCATTTGAAGCACTCAATGTCTCTGAAAAACAGGTCAAAGCCAGCTAAGGTGTGTAAATATGGACATAGGTACCTGAAGTTAGGCACCTAAATTTGAAATTTTCCATTTTTATTTGTACTATTGGAGAGTACCTAGGGATGTTCAGACACTCAGGTCACTGGACTAGACAAACACTATTAACCCTTTAATTTTCCACACATAGACACTCAAGATTATGATTAGACATTCATGGTTAGATGCAGGAGTGATTTTTTAAAAAATAGATTGAAATATAGAAATGTGTCTAATTTTAGGAGAATTGTAAAAATCTCAAAAATTGGGTTTAATGGAACCTAAGCACCTTCTTAGAATTAATCACATGCTTAAGGGCAGTCCTGCATAGAGATGCTCTTCTGAATCAGGGTCAAAGTGAGCAGAAACAGTATTCTAATACTTTTGTGGTAACACCCTCAGTTTCTCCAAAATTTAAACTTTAATTTAAAAAAAAATGTGTAGGCCTTATTGTTGCAAAACCCCCATCTCTCTGAATGTGAACCAATGTAGTATAAAATATGAAGCATTGTTTCTTTTTGTAGGTAATTCCAGCACTATTTATAGTAAAAATTATTTGAAAACTGAGCCTGCAAGCTATTGACTTCAGTAAGATTACTCAAAAGCAAGGGCTGTAGATACAGACCATTTGAATTTAAGCAGTTCAGAGAAATGACCACATCTCCTCTGTGTTTCTGAATAGTACTGGGCACAATGTTAGCACTCAACAATTTTATAATAATAAATAGTATTGAATAGAGGTTCAGGAAACCTTTAGCCTGTACAAGAGATAATATTAGAAGAGGCTTGGGATATATCTTCAGGTATAGAAAGAACATTGAGACCAAAAGAGAGATCTGAGTATTTTAGGAAAGCAGGCTTAATATATATTTTGATGTACTCAGTTTCAATCATTTTAAAATTATTATATTCTGATTAGGTGTTAGTGTAGTATCAGATGAGAGAAAATTATAATCTTGCTTATTTTAAACCTCAATAGAGAAAAAAAATCACACAAAGCAGTCTAGCTTCACTGATTCAAAACCCTGCTTTCTCCTGTACAATAGGCAAAGAAAAATCAGTTTTGAATTCACAAACAAGTCTCTAAAAAATCCAAACTGCAATTTTTTTTACACAGTAGAAATGCTAATTCCAGCCTTTGTAGGTGCTGACAGTCCCCAGATAAAAAATGTGATGTACAGGTATGTCAGATTATTTTGGACTAATGTAGTCCATCGAAAGTGCTGAAAACTCCATAGCACGAGTCATTAAAACTTGAATAAAGCATTGGATAATATAATAATGGGAATAATTTTGTATTGACAGGTAGATGGAGAAAGATAATTTTGTAAGCCATTCTTCTCTTTTGAATAGAAGTACAGTCCATGATAACTAGGGACCAAGCAATGTATGGAGACTACAGAAATACTGATAATTTGTAGTTCTTAGAGTATTGTCCTTACGGATGCTCCACTCTAGGTGCGCTAGTGTCCCCTGTGCCTTTGGAGATTTCTCATCGCAGTGTCCATTCGGCCCACACATGAGCGTTAGACAGTCTCTTGTCCTGTCGTGTTGTTATATAGCACTGCATGGTCGAACCACCCTCAGGTCCTTCTCAACCACATTGGCCTGAGACAGACCTCTAGCAGTTGTCCTTTTGAGATCTCACCTCTAATTTCTCTTACTGTTAATTGTAGTGTTAATTCTCTAATAGTCAATAGTTCCCTTTATTGTAGCTTCTGTCCTTTCTTTTTTTAAAAAAATCTCTTTTCTATATTCTATTTAGATAGTTTGTCATTTTCTGTCTGAGGTGATGTCTGATCCTCTTGGCTTCAAATGCTGTTTCTCGTGCCAGGAGGCCAGCCTGGTCTGTGACAGACATTCATGTATCCACTGCCTTGAGGAGTCGCATGTCACTCAAAAGTGCAACTTTTGCCTGGTGCTAAAATCAAGAGCCAGGTAAAACAAAAAAAATAAAGCTTTGTTTCCTTGTGATGGAGAACTCTTTACACTGGGCCTCTGGTCCAGGTCAAGGGACCACTCCAGACTCCCACCCAATATGCCGGTCCCCAAGTAAGTCTGCTGTCTTGGAGCCCCATAGTTCCAGGATGCCCAAGAGGAAGGTACAGGACTCCTCAAACAGGCTCTCGAAGGAATGTGCCCTGGGTTCACCAGATAGAGATTCTACCTCTAAAAAGCTGAGGTCACCGGTTCTCTAGCTACCCCAGCACCACTGGCTCTCCAGTCATGTACAGATGAGGCTTCCGGTTCCTTTGGTATCCAGGGTACAGCTAGACAGCATGGCGGCAAGGCTTCAGCCCCGGAGAGAAGCCTCGGTATCATCATCTGATTGAGATGGCAAGAAGAGCTCTTCCTCTGCTCCCTCAGCTCCAAAGAAGCCCACTTGGACTCTAACTGCGCCTCCCTCAGAGTGCACAAAACACTTGGCACCATCAAAGACTGCGGTATCAACAACCCCTGCCACAACTAGTTCGGCACACTCATCAACCTTGGTACCAATGATCCTCGCAGCACCACAAGAGTTCCATTTTCCTCTGGACCTCGCCATATCTGAGACTTTTGACTCACCGCTCCTTGGCTCTAATGGGCTCTCGGTACCGAGGACATCCAGATCACCTGAGGTGTGCCTGGTGTCAATTATTTCACTTCCCGTTTCTCTAGGCACTCTTCTGATCCTGAGTGAACCAGAGAAAGGATTCTGATGAAGACCTTGCCTTGGTCTCTCAAGTGTCTGTCCAGGACTGTCACCCTGCTCCTTCAGAGGTCCCTTCCCGAAGGCTTAAACTGAAGCTCTGAATGTTCACGGCCCATGATTACCACCAACACCTTGGTGATGCAAGCACTTTTGGGTTCCTCCACCTATCCCTTACACTCCTACTCCTTGACCATATTTGGACACTTGGGCTGCTTATCGCGAACAGTTCTCCAGAGCATCCAGTGCTACTCACCAGAGACAAGAACAATCAATGCCACCTACTCCCCCCAGGAGACGTGACCCCCAGAGGAATCTTTTTGAGGAGTAGGAGGCTAGAGCTGAGGTTTTGCCTGCAGCCAACATCATCTCTTCATCCCCCGATGAAGCAGTCATGCCTCCTTCCCCCATCCCTGGTGGATAATTTTAAACACTTCCAGGATCTGATCAAGGGAGTTGCAAATTCCACTTGAGAAGTGAACGGGGTGGGACTACCCCTGCCATGCCTCCTGCTGGTCATCCAGGGAATTAGCATTTCCAGCCCCCGGAACACCCTCTGCAGGCCGGTGTCCTGCTTGCCGCTGGGCCCGAGTCCCTCCTGGACCCCAATACCCCTTTCAGGCTGAGATGCTGGCCGCTGGCAGTACCCCTACAAATCTGGGTCTCTCCTCCCCGGGGAACCCCCACCCTCTATCCCCACCTCTCCTCAGACTATGGATACTGCCAGTCTTGATCTAGCCCCCATTCACTGGGGCAGACTACAGTTTCAATGCCACTCATCACTGGCAAGTGGGGTTTGGACCTGCTGCCTCTGCCTACCCTTGGGCTGCCCCCTGCAACCTCAAGTGTCTATTTGGCCTTACACTAGGCTGCATCCTGGTGGGGTTTCCAGACCGGAGCTCCCCAGCTCCTCTGGCCTTCCCCCAGCACTGCTCCAGTCTAGGTACCCTGTTCAGTTCCCAGCAGCCAGGTTCCTCCCTCTCAAAAGGCTAGAGAGAGAGAGTCTCTGTGCTTCTGGCCCACTGCCCTCTTATAGGGGCCAGCTGGGCCCTGATAGGGGCATGGCCCCAGCTGTAGCTGTTTCCCCTTTCAGCTCAGGCTTGCTGCTTTCCCCAGTAGCAACCCTCTTGCTGCCTCAGCCCTCTCCCAGGGCTGATTTCAAGTCCTTCAGGGCAGGAGCGGGTCACCACTCCGCTACAAGGCGGTTATGGAGCATCATTATAAGCTAGTAGATATCCTTCATTCATCTTCAGTGATCCGTATAGCCTTACCTGTCAATGAAGCTCTTTTAGATCCAACAAAGATAATTTGGCATACACCAGCTTCTGTTCTACCTACATGTAAAAGAGTAGACAAGAAATATTATGTCCCTGATAAGTACTCAGAGTTTTTATTTTCCCGTCCCATCCTATCCCTGTTTAGTAGTGGATGCAGTGAAAGAATGTGGCAGGCAGCACCACAATAAATTCATGCCTCATGATAAAGACTGCAAGCAGCTGTATCTTCTTGGGAAAATGTTCTACTTCTCGGCATCCCTCCAGTTCAGAATTACAAATTATCAGGTTTTGATGACAAAATATAACCACGTGAACTACACCAAACTCCCCTCCCTTGTCGACCACCTATCAGCAGAGCGCAGGGAGCAGTTTCAAACAATTGTGGTGGAGGACCAGCTAGTGGCCAGGACAATCTGAAGCCTCCATTGATGCTGTTGACACCGCCACCTGTTCGATCGCCAGAGCGATGGAAATGAGAAGAGCCTCCTACCTCCAGCTCTCCTGTTTCCCTAAGGAAGTTCAGACCACAGTTGAGATTTCCTTTTGATGGATCTAAGTTGTTCACAAATATTATGGAAGAGTCGTGTGAACATTGAAGGATTCCAGTGCAACTTTGCATTCTCTTGGCATTTACATACTTATAGGAGAAAGCTAAGCAAGTCATAGACAGCCCAGAGATCCCACCCTGTCCATTTCCTTCCCTCCCAGAGGGCATATAAGCCATACCAAAGAAGGCAGAGAAGGAAACTGTATGCTTCTCAGCTTTCCACCTCACTCCCCTCCATCTCCAAGCAGCAATTTTGACATGTTGGTCAAGGGTCTGAATTGCCATCCTCATCCTGTTCTGTGGCACCAATTCATCAGTCTTCCTCCCTTCAGTGACAGGTTTCACCACTTCAGGCAAACCTGGGAGTTGATCACTACAGATAAGTGGCTTTTTACTGAACTTCCACCAATGATCCCCCCATCCCAATCCATCCCCTCTTCAGAGACCCTTCTCATAAGAGTGTGCTTTGTCGAGAAATAAGTATTCTCTTACACTTGGGAGCTATAGAACCTGTCTGCATGCAGCACAGAGGGAAGGGGTTTTATTCAAGGTACTTTCTGGTAGCAAAAAAAAGTGGATATTGGAGGGTCATCCTAGACCTGATACTACTGAACACTTTTGTGAAGGTGCAGAAATTTAAAATGGTGACACTTGAAGCAGTAATTCCCTCACTAAAGCAAAGGGATTAGTTTTTAGCCCTTGACGTTCAAGATGTGTATTTCCATATTGCTAACCATCCATCCTACAAACAATTTCTCTGTTTCACTGTTGGCCAGGATCTTTTCCAATATCAAGTGCTCCCCTTTGGCCTACCGTGATCCAAGTGTATTTTCAAAGATCATGTCGGTGGTAGCAGCACAGCTCTGCAGGAAAGATATTTTAGTATTCCCTTATCTGAACGATTGGTTGCTAAAAGGCCACTCCCTGGAGCTGATGTCTTGGGCGACTTCTGAGACCATAGGCCTCTTTCTTCAATTGAGCCTACAACTGAATATACAAAAATCCACACTGACCCCAGAACAGAGTCTTGAGTTCTAGGGCACATCTCAGTTCAGTGACAGAAAAAGCCTACCTTTCTTGGCACAGGTTTGTTACTCTCTCCAATGGAGCAAACATGATTCAATGCAGTCCACAAACCACAGTCAGGAATTGCATTCAACTACTGGGTCGTATGACGGCAACCACCTTTGTGAAAGAATATGCCAGACTTTGAATGTGTTGCCTCCAAGGATGGCTCAGAACCATTTATTCACCCATCAGTCAACTTCTTTCTGTACCTGTCTTCGTGAAATAATTCCTTAATTGGTGGAAGAACCTTCACAACATGTGCACAGGAGTTCCTTTCACACATCCTTCCCCAATGGTAGTCATAATGATGGATGCCTCTCTGCTAGGGTGGGGAGCACATCTGGATACTCACAAAAGAGACAATGCTACAAAGCAATCTCCTGGAGCTCAGAGTAGTCAAATATGCCTATCTCCTATTCCTACTGCTAATCAAAGGCAAAAACGCAAAAATCATGATGGACAATATATCATGCATGTTTTATATCAGCTGCCAGGGAGGAGAAAAATACCCCTTCCTTTGCACCAAGGCTGTCAGACTTTGGAACTGGTGCATATGAAACCAGATTACTAGCACAGCAGCCTATGTCCCTAGTATTCAGAATGTGATTGCAGATGCACTCAGCAGACACTTCTTCCAAGACCATGAGTAGGAAATAAATTCCAACATATTACTTCACATATTCTGCCAATGGGGTAGCCCCCAGATAGATGTATTCAACATGCAGGCAAACAAGAAATGTCCTCACTTCTGCTCGAGAAGCAGATTAGATTTCCAATCCTTAGGGAGAGATTTTCACCTTCAGTGGTCATCAACCGTACAGTGTGCATTCCTGCTGACTCCTCTGATGGCCGAAGTTATGCTCAAAGTAAAGACAGAGCTAGAGTCATTCTAATAGCTGCCACCTGGCCCAGGCAAATGTGGTTTCCTTACCGCCTGCAGCTAGCTGTTTTCCCTCCAATCATTCTTTGCAACACTCCCCATCTCCTCTCTCAGAAGTGCGAGAAGATTTTTCATCCCAGTGCTTCATCTCACAGGAGTAGAGACAGTCTGCTCAGAGGATGTAAAATGAGTGCTGCTATACAGAAGGAAACAATCTACTCACTGCTTGTAGGCTCAAAAATAGACGCATTTTGCCAGTTGGTGTGACTGTAGACAGCTTTCACCAATGACTGCATTGCTTCCAGATATACTAGACTACATCTTAGCCCTGAAAACTTCAGGCTTATCAATGGGCTCGATAAGAGTCCACCTGGCAGCTCTCACAACCATTCATCCCCCAACAGAGGGCTATTCCATATTTAACCACCCAACTACAGTGAGATTCCTCAGAGGGCTGGGGAACCTCTATCCCCAGGTCCAACACCCCATTCCAATACGAGACCTTAACCTGGTCTTCAAATGCCTTACAAGATCGCCCTTTCAACTACTTGCTCACTGCTCCATTTGTCAGTGAAGATGGCATTCCTGATAGCCATCATGATGGGTTGGTGAATTATGGGCATACCCCGCCCTTCACAGTGCTTTTTAAGGACAAAGTCACGCTGTGGAGTCACTGCAAATTCTTACCTAAGATTTTGTTTGCATTTCATCTCCATCGGACCATTTACTTCCCTATCTTTCTATCCCAAACCACATCTGAATCCCTCATAGTGCACTGCTGCATACCTTGGACATTAAGAGAGCTTTGGCCTTCTATCTAGACAGAACAAAACCCTTCAGAAAAATCGACATGTTATTCGTCTTGATAGCATATTTGGGCACACTGATTTAGAGAGAGAGAGGTTTTCTAGTCAATTATTGGAGTATCTTGTCAATTTCGGTTGTAACCATGAAAATGGATGGCCCAAATCTGCCTTTGGTGCACACCTAAAACTCCCTTAAGTGTCTCAAAAGGAAAGCAGGATGGAAGTAAAAGGGACAAGCTCCCAAGATTAGATGCTATAAAAAGTTCCCATTAAGTTTATGTGCGAGGAAGTCCACATCACTGAATAGTTTCTTTCCTGATCTGAATGATCGTGAATAATTTGTTTGCTGTAACTTTTACCATATACTACACATTCTAATTCATAGATTTCAAGGCCAGACGGGGACATCTAGCCTGATCTCCTGTATAACACAGGCCAAGGAACTTCCCTCAAATGATTCCTAGAGCAATCTTTTTGAAAAAAAAATTTAAAAAAATCTAAGCTCAATTTTAAACATTGTCAGTAATGGACAGTCCCCCACAAACCTTGGTAAATTGTTCCAAAGTTTAATTTTTAGTTTTAAAAATTTATGCCTAATTTTTCCAATCTGAATTTCTCCATCTTTAACTTCCAGCCATTGGATCACATTATACCTTTCTCTGCTAGGCTGAAGATCCTATTAAATATTTGTTCCTCATATAGGTACTTATAAACTGCAGTCAATTCACCTCTTAACCTTCTCTTTTCTAAACTAAATAGATTAAGCTCCTTGAGTCTATCACTGTAACCCATGTTGTCTAATTCTTTAATCATCCTTGTGACTCTTCTCTGGAACCTCTCTAATTTATCAGCCTCCCTCTTGAACTGTGGACTCCAGTTAGCAGCCACACCAGTGCTAAAAACAGAGGTAAAACAACCTCTCTACTCCTTGTCAAGATTCCCCTGTTTTATGCATCCAAGGATTGCATCATTCCTTTTGATCACAGCATCGCACCTGGAGGTCATGTTCAGCTGATTGTCCACCTTGACCCCCAATTTTTTTTCAGAGTTATTGCTTATTTGTATTGGGCTGTTGACATGTCTTTTTATTTAAAGGAAAACGTTGGAGGTTTTTCTTTTCAAAATGCAGAACTGACTATACTGTAAACAAAACCATCTTTTAAAACTTAAATGTATATGTTAGTTAACAAAAAAGGTTCTCTGAGGTGACTGTCTAGTCCTGCTATCAACACGGGCTTCAACAGGACTATTCTGAACTCCAGTTCAGTGAGGTACTGTTTTTAAAAAAACAAACTATAAGCACATGTAGTCTTATTTATGTGAGTGGTACCACACATGCTTAAAGTGAGGCACATGCTTAGCTACTGTACTGAACTGGGGTACTAGTATGTAAAGTAAAGCAAGTGCATAAGACTTTGCAAGATTGGGGGCTAGGACTAAGAAATTCATTCTATGTTGAAAACAATAAAGAATGTGAAAGATTTTGAACATCAGTCTCAAAATCTATTTTACATTTTTTCCAGGTAAACATATTTTAAGTTTTACTTAATTTTAGGGCTGTCGATTAATCGTAGTTAACTGACACAATTAACTCAAAAAAATTATCGCAGTTTAAAAAATTAATTGCGATTAATTGTAGTTTTAATTTAATTGTTAAACCACAGAATACCAATTGAAATGTAAATATTTTGGATGTTTTTCTACATTTTCATATATATTGTACTTTGTGTTGTAATTGAAATAAAAATGTATATTTTTTACAAACATTTGCACTGTAAAAATGATAGAAGAAATAGTATTTTTCATTTCACCTCATACAAGTACTGCAGTGCAATCTTTTTCATAAAAGTGCAACGTTAATGTAGATTTTGTTACATAACTGCACTCAAAAACAAAACAATGTAAAATTTCAGAGCCCACAAGTCCACTCAGTCCTAATTCTTGTTCAGCCAATTGCCAAGACTAAAAAGTTTGTTTACATTTACGTGAGATAAAAATCTTCTTTTTTACAATATTACCAGAAAGTGAGAACAGGCGTTTGTGTGGCACTTTTGTAGCCAGCATTGCAAGGTATTTACGTGCCAGATATGCTAAACATTCGTATGGCCCTTCATGCTTCAGCCACCATTCCAGAGGACATGCTTCCATGCTGATGACACTCGTTAAAAAAAATGCGTTAATAAGATTGGTGACTGAACCCCTTGGGGGAGAATTGTATGTCCCCTGCTCTGTTTTACCCAAATTCTGCCATATATTTCATATAATAGCAGTCTTGGATGGTAACCCAGCACATGTTCATTTTAAGAACACTTTCACTGCAGATTTCACAAAATGCAAAGAAGGTACTAATATGAGATTTCTAAACATAGCTACAGCACTCAACCCAAGGTTTAAGAATCTGAAGTGCCTTCCAAAATCTGAGAGGGACAAGGTGTGGAGCATGTTTTCAGAAGTCTTAAAAGAGCAACACTCCGAAAAAAGAAAATCAACTTTCTGCTGGTGGCATCTGACTCAGATAATGAAAATGAACATGCGTTCGTCTGCACTGCTTTGGATTGTTATAGAGCAGAACCCGTCATCAGCATGGATGCATATCCCCTGGAATAGTGGTTGAAGTATAAAGGGACATACGAATCTTTAGCACATCTGGCACATAAATATCTTGCAACGCCAGCTACAACAGTGCCATGAGAACACCTGTTCTCACTTTCAGGTGACATTGCAAGCAAGAAGCGGGCAGCATTATCTCCTGCAAATGTACACTAACTTGTTTGCCTGAGCGATTGGCTGAACAAGAAGTAGGACTGAGTGGACTTGAAGGCTCTGAAATTTTACATTGCATTCAAAAATAGCAGTTTTATTTGTACATAATTCTACATTTGTAAGTTCAACTTTCATGATTGCACTACAGTACTTGTATTAGTATTTTTCAGTTTACCTTCCAAATTAAAATAGATAACTTGTTGCTTCTCACTTCCTGTGAGATGCCATACTTTTGATTTCTTTCCCTATAATCTACTACTGTACTTAATCTAAGAACTCTCGGACCACAGAGGAGTTCTTTCCTCACCCTGCAGTCTGACCTCAGATTACACGTCACCTATCTTCTGGAAGAGAGTGGTCTGGTCCGAGTGTACTGAACTGAAACAGGAGGGAAGGAAATAGATAAAATGCACACAATTTCTCAAAGTGGGGGCATGGGCACAGGATCGTCATATGGTTTAGACAAGGCACTGGACAGAGAATCCGGAGATCTGGGTTTTATTTCTGCCTCCGCCATTGACCAAGTGTGATCTAGTACAGATCATTATCCCTCTCTGCACCTCTGCTCCCCCTCACAATGTTTCTTTGTCTTTTCTATTTAGATTTTAAACTCTTCAAGGCAGGGACTGCATTTATACAGCAGCTACCAAAAAATGGCTGCAGCTTCAAGATGCTAGTGTAATAATAATCATTACAAATTTAAGCAAAACTACATTATCTAAAGTTTGTTTATAAAATTGACATTCAAATTCTAATTCTTCCCCCTAGAGTTTCAGTAGTTCAAAAAGGAACAATTAATTCCTTCCTGACCCTTTTAAAAACAAAGAAACAAAAAAAAACAAACCCTTTGTTTTAGCAGGAAGACAGCACCTTCCATGGAATAAACTAAGGAACTTTTAGGGCAGAGACACCAGCTAAGGAGAGCAGGTGAAGGGCAGTTTCCCCCCATCCCCTTCCCATGCTCGTTGCGCTTCATATCAGGCCAGAGAATGCAGTAGACAGAGCAAGAGAGGAGCCCCTCATGCTGGGAGCTGGATGCCTCACAGTGTGAAGGGGGCTTGGATCCTTCCACACAGCCTGCATCCTCAGGCTCTCTATGCTAATATGTGTGCATCAAATTGCAGCGCATGCACATTGGCCATCCTGAAGTCAGTTTGGCAGCTGCTGTCCTGAACCCAACAGATGCTGCAGGGAATGTGCAGGGTGGGTGGGGAGTATGGTGGAGACCTATGGGGTCACCTAGAGACTATGGGGTGGAGTCATCTTGACCCCAAACTTCCTTTTCCATCTCTATCACCAATCATAAACAGCAGTCCTAAATTGCAATTACACAATTTCCTCCCGAGGAAACGATTGAACTCACCACTGGTACTACCTTTTGGTCAGGCGTGGCTTGGCAATTCTTGGCCTGTCAGGTACTCATGCCTTCTGCCAACAGCCACTCCAGCACTGTGGTGGTCTGTCTTTTCTTGTGACTTAGCCCTCCAGCCAGATCACTTTAAAGTTTCTGGCTTTAAAGGGTAGTCCATAAACAGAAACAAGGGGAATTAATACAAATCAATTGTCCCAAAGTTGGGTTATGGCTGTCTTCCTTCAGAGGGTCCTTTTTGGGCTGTGGCCCTAAACTGACTCCACAGCTTACAGAGCAGAGTGGTTCCCTCTCAAGGTGAGTTAGCACCTGGCCCTTCCTTCCTTTAGGGAGGGTGCACTGGGCAGTGGTTGTCTGGGGAGCTCCTGCCTTCAGTCAGCCCTCTGTCCAGGAGCTGACGACCAAAGGTCTGCCATCAAGAGGTTTGTCCCTCTTAAGTGTCTTCCTCCAATCCAGACATTCTTTACAAGCACAAAATAACTGTCACATCACCATGAAGGAGGTATTCCTCCACTGGGAGAAAGTTTAAGTTTAGTTTTCCCCATTTTATTTCCAGAAAAAAGTTACATTACCTGCCCAAGGATGTGCAGCAAATCACAGGCAGAATTGAGATTAAAATTCCAAAGTTTCTGGTTCCCCAGACTATGCTTTCTTTCCAAGTATCCAAAGTATGTAATTAGCCTAGACTATTAGTTACAAAGGCTTAAAAGTATCAGTACTGTACCCCTAGTGGTGGCTGAGAACCACTTTTGAAGCATTATTAGAGCATTTATAGGCATTCTTTAAAATGACCCTGCAGCACAGAGAGAACCTCACTTTTTTGTAAGGAGTTTTTTATATAGTTACTTTAAATTGTACAGGTTAATCAGCCAATAATATATTAAATGCATTCAGGTAAATGAGGGTGTGATGATCTTTGGATTTTCCCAACAAGAGAGATTAAATTAGTCTTTCATGTCCTTTGTTTTACTTAAAATTGCAGATCCTCATAGGTCATTTTCATAGTCTGAGAGGGAAATTATGAAGATTAAAAAGCCCACTACCCAACTGGATGGCAAATAAAAACTGTGTATTGCTATGCTGTTTATTATCAATAGAATTAAATGCTTTGAAGTCACCTTCAAAGGAGCCACATCATGTTTGCATACTAAATTTAAAAAAAATCATTTGCACAAAAGGAATTTTATTTAATATTTAGAGATATTTGTGCTTAGGCGAGGCTTTCCCTCTCTCACAACCATCTTCTCCGCTTACTCTCTTCTTCACAAAAGCTAGAATGCTGAATTTGTGACATGCCATTTCCATGGCAATGCACTGATGTAATAAACACAGGATTAATTCACTGAAGGATCATTCATATAAAGAAGCTGGGTTGTGAAAGTCTATTCAAACCGAAATATCTGAAATAATAAGTAGAGAAATATAGGGGAGGAAAGGCCAAGAAAATTGCTTTTTTTATTGTAAGTGTTCTTTTTGTTCAAGTTTGATACATTGGAAGTCACTTTTTAAATTATTCCTATACGTACTTGCTTGTCTGAAAGCACAGAAAGAAAATAAGTATGATCGAGTAGTCAAAAAAGACTGAAAGTTAAGGAGATTTAGAGTCTTGCATCAGCTCTGCAAGTCTCTTTACATGACTGTGGGCAAATAACCTCTCAAAGCCATGATATCCATGGATGTAAGGAGTTATTCATGCAAAGGAAGAGAGTGGCAGAGAGATTTGATACCAAATAATCCAAAGGAAAAAAACCCTAAAAGTCTAGTTTATAAAATTACAATTAAATTTTTTTACTCTTTTAATAAACCGTAAGAACTGAATTACTACTTAAAATAAGTTTTTTAATATTCTCATCACGTGAGAGTGCGCATTTACATGCATGCATACACACACAAATATATCAAAAAATCATTTAAAACATTTAAGGTGGCAAAGGGGAAATACCCAACTCAGTAAACAACACAAGAAACACAAAGAATATACGTTATTTTCTTACCTCCTCCACACACCTACTCAGAGAGATGCAACATCTCTATATCACCTGTATAATAAACCAGTCACAACTGTTAGCCAGTTTGCCAGTTTCTGCTCTCATACACATAACTCCAGTTGACTAGTATCCAAAGGAGAGTGTGTCATGCCTGTGAAAGGAAGAAGGTGGTGGTCAATAACTTGTGTATCTGAGACATTGCTTGAAGAAGAAGAATCTATAAGGGAAGAAAGGTGGAATTGTGAAAAGGTTTTGATTTACCATAGGAAGATTGATGTTAGTCCTTTTTTTGTTTTTGTTCCTTAAAATGAATAGCAAGTAATCTTTTTGAAACTGTGTGTTATTCTCAGCTAAGAGAAGAGTTTATAATGATTGACTGATATTTACTGTAGGGGTTAGGACGAACAGAAAAAGTATTTACTCATTAGAAGAGCATGATGGTTCACTGAGCTCATCCTGTCTCATAGGATTTCTATCACACTCAGATAAAGCTGTGGTTTGATTAGCATGCAGTCACAGTAAATAGCATTATAGCACCAGATCTTATCACCTGAGGAAAGTGTGCATGCTCTTCTAAGAGGGAAATGTATGTGTATATAGATTAGGACGGGAGGGTGCAGCCACAGAAAGTGGGAGGATTTAAAAGTGATTTTGTATTTTTTAAGGGTCAATGTCTACCCTCAAATATATGCTTGACACTCTATGTTTCCAACATAGCTGGCTCTCTTTCTTCCTCTTCCTGGTTTGCCTATGATCTTACCTGATAGTACAAGAGCTGGAATCAAATCACTCTGCGATCGGTGATCAACCTGTCCTCAGAAAAATGTTCTCTAAGATAGGTTTTCAACTAATTCTGCTCTTTTTAAATACATCTTTCTTGTCACCTCGTCATTCAAAGTATTAGTTTTCCAACTAATTTTTAACATTCTTCTATAACATTAAAACTCAAATACACTGAGTCATCTTTGTGTCCTTTTTTAAGTTTCCAGCCCCCACATCTGTATGTACAGGAGTGTTGACCATATGTAGCACTCCAGTAATCTAGTGCAGATGTGTAGTTTTAACTTTTGACTATACAGAAGTCTTTGGAAGTTTTTGAACACATTTTTTGCAGGCTGTATCTTTCTCTTGATTTCTTCATCTCATCTTATGTCTGATGTTATTACATTCCCTAAACAGGAAAAACTGTTCACTTTTTTCATCACTTGACCATCAAGATATGGGTGTTGCCAATGTTGTGTATTACTGTGTTTTATTGTCATAAACTAACTAAAATAAAATCTTCAGTACAAAAATCCATCTTTAACGGGAAATTATGTAGTGTAGATAAATAAACAAAAACAAAACACAAGCCCTGATCAATGCTGAAAGTGACTAAACAGTCCCCTTATATGTTTCTTTTAATTTACCAACAGCAATAACAATTTGCACAGTTTTGAGTCGTATTCACAATATTTTATTTATCTACAGCAGTGTATTGCATTATGCTACCGGAGAAGTGTTTCAAATATTTCCAGTGCTGCTAATATGATATCGTAACTGCTTTTACTTCAAATGTTGTTGAAGTTGTCAGGATTTAAGTACAGTACTGTTTGTTTATTACCTTTTCAAACAGGCATTTTCCATTTGTTGAGCTTCTAAGATAATGTTGAGAGAGAGAGCGCACACACATGTATGTAAATGTAACCGTCAGGTAAATGACAAAAAAATCAACAAGAGGAAATATATACTAATGACATCTTAGGCGTCTTTGTTTATCAGTGTTAACAAGAAAGAAAACTCCAGTGGCACTTAGCATGTACTTTCTAGATACAGCAGGATGTTTCTACCAAATCTTATACTAGCTTGCCCTTTAGAGTCATATATGCTCATTAGATTTTTCAAAATCATACATCCATACTGTAAAAAAGTCTACTGCACTTGCCTTGTACCACTAGTTCAAGAGAATGTAAGCCTTCAGTTCATCGTATTCTACAGGCTTTAAATTGATCATTTAAAAAGGCTGTAAACTTAATTAAGTTTCAGGTATTTAGACTCAATAAGGGTATATTATAATTGATAGCCAAAAGGTTTTGCTACAATTTCTATTTATATTCTGAGGCTAAAACCGTACTTTTCAATAGTTAAAAATCCTAACAAGGAAAACGTGAGAAAAATGGAGCAACTGCTAGGTCCCTAGATACTGCTACAAAGAAATTAGCTCAAGCTGCGTATAGTATAGTGTAGTTAATTTACAAACACACACATACATCCAAAATCTAAATATTTTATTTCCCTGCAACTGAATGGAAGAATAAAAGCAGATACTACATAAATCATTAATTGCAGGATGAATAATTTTGCCAACTTCTGAAATTAATACTGAACTCATTTAATTTTAGACAATTCAGTCAATTCTTTTTGGTTAAAGAACCTTGTCTTTCTAGATCAAAACAAATTCTAGCAATCTGTGAAGAATTCAGTAAAGTTTCCCCCACTTCCTTTTCCAGGAGAATTGAGAATAGAAGGATTTTCTCACAATATAGTCCATCCCTATAAAGATTTTTACTCTCTTTCCCAGTGCGCCATGAAAAGCTATACAAAACACTGTAAAATTTAATATAATACAAGTTAGAACTATACACATGTAGCTAGCAAGCAGTTCTGTCACTCTGGCTTTGTCTTCTCTGGAAAAAGGGTGAGTTCTTCTTTGAGTGCTTGCTCATGTTGATTTCATTCCAGGTGTGTGCGCAGTGCAAGTGGACAGTCGGAGATTTTTACCTTAGTGGTATCTGTAGGGCTAGCTGTGGAGCCCCCTTGAGTGCCGCACTCATGTGCTGGTATATTCTGACCCTAAGCCCTCTCAGTTCCTTCTTACCACCCGTGATGGGTGGTCCAAGCATCGCAAGAGCATTAGTGGTTCTTACAAGCCATTGTTCTGTCTTCTTTGTATTTAGTTGATAGGTACTTTCTTAGACCATTACGTTAAGTGTTAGAGTAGTAGTTTAGGAGTTAGAGTCCCTCGGAGCAGGCCATGCCCAATTCACCAGGCTTTAAGCCATGCTCATTGTGCAGCAGGCTGATGCCCATTAGTGACCCCCACGACAGCTGTTTGAAGTGTTTGGGGGAGTTCCACAGAAAGGACAAGTGCAGGATCTGCAAAAAATGTCACCCTCAAACTCAAGATGAGTGGTATTTCTGCTTGAGGGCCCTTTGCATGGAGGCTGCACTTCGTCCTGCCTCGCAAGTCTCTCAGATGGACTCTATGCCTGTCACTTTGGCATCGATGCACAGTGCACTGACAGCACTGGAATCTACATGGCACAGTTCCCCCTCACTGGTGCCTAAGAAGCAGAAGAAGTTGAAGGGTCCACCGCACCGCAGGAAAAGGAGGCTTCAGACAGAGCACCTGTGTGTGCACCCCGGAGCAACCCAGGAGCACTGCTGCGGTCTCAACCCCTAGCCCAGCCAGGGATCCACCTCTGACTCCCAGGAGCAGCATGGGATCCCAGCCCCTTGTAGGGCCATCTGTGCCCGAAGTGGGCCCGGTGGCCAAAGAGCAAGTAGGCTTGCCAGTACCTCAGACGCCAAGCCAGGCGATAGTCCTGACTAAGGACCATGACATCTAAGGGCAAGGAGTTTATTGGACCACCCTCTAAAGCAGCAGAGTGTCCCTGGTACCTGGACCGCAGGTGTCGATCCCCATCACCGTGGCTCATTCCTTTATTAATTGAGTAAGTCTTCCACATGTTTCTTGTTTGCCTTTCTCTTTAAGTAACTGCAGTTTACAAAGGAGAATTCACAATGGACTCATTTTCAGCCTCTGACCAGTAAAACTGTCTGACTTTTTCAAAGTGTCACCAATGATAGTTGTAAAAAGCCTTCACATCAGAAATGGAGTGAATGGAAGAATAGTGGATGGCTTAGATCTTGTGAAAGAATCTTGTTAAATGTTCCTCTTTTGGCACATATTGACTTATCCTATTTATTATGTGTGTGAGATTGGATCAATGTAACAAATGTAACATGGAAAGATTCACCTGATAACTTAAAAAAAACATATCACGGGACTCCGCTGCAGGAGAAATAGTTTTGTGGGATGGATTCACATTTAAACATATCATGTTAGGAGTTTTGTAAGTCATTTTAAAATAACAACGTTGAAATAAAACAGATCAATAGCAGAAGTGACTGTACAAACATTTAAAGCAAGAAGCAATAAATGCAAAGGTTTTCAATTTGTGATATTTCTTTGGTTTTCATCTGGAGTTACTGCAGATTCTGAAAGGGCTTACGGTGCTTTCAGTTTTTCCACATCAGAGTAGGAAACCATGTGTGTATCCGGTGTCATAGCTGATTCTGCAGTGCACTGTGTTGTTATGCTAGGGACCTAAAGGATACAGGGAGAAATTGCTCCTTTAGCCAGAACTAGATTGAGAACATCACAGATAGGTGCTGAAGGTGCAGGTTTAGTTTGCTGTTTTTGCGTCTCGTAGCAGCTTTTTGTAGAATTGTGTTTTATAATCAATAAAGAAGTATATTGCCTTCCCAGTAATTGAGATAGTGTTATATCCACAATTGCCTTGAGACAGGGAGGCTGATGGGATTACATTATACAGTGAGAACATATTCTTGAAATGAAATAGTAGATGAAAAACCTATAACCTGACTTCCACAACTCCACTACCTAATATAGTATTCTGAGTCATTGCTTCCGGCTTGAGAAAGTTAAGTTTCTATTATGCCAAAAGAGGATTAAGAATAGAAATGGATTTTAAATTACTGTATACATAGCACAGCCATGTTGTCTAACCAGATTAATCAGTCCCATAAAAGCAAGGTAATATCCTTCTGGATTTAAAGTAAAAATTTACTTTATACAACGTTTTCCTCATAACATTTGTGTGTAATAATAAAGCAAGTCTTGCTTTTAAATGTTGTCTGGGCCGGGGGGAGGGGGGAGTCTGAGTGATCATTTTAGAAATAGCTCTGTCTGTGTACCTTGGAAACATATTAGATAAGACCTAGGCAATAATTTTAAGTGGCAAAACCAACCTTTACGTTCACTATCTACCATGAGTTTTATATTTCCAATGGCTTATGTACAAATGACCATATTTGAAGATCCACATTAAGCACAAAATAATCAGCAATATCAGTGGGAAACAATGTATAAAAGAATAGCACAAGTATGTGGGGACAAAATGACAAAAGCTAATGCACATGCATTACGACTAGGGCTCCGTGTATGTCACAGAGATCGTGGAAGTCATGGATTCCATGAATTTCCACAACCTCCGTGACTTCTGCAGTGGACAGTGTGGCTGACCCCAGGGCCACCCAAGTAGCTGGCTCTGGGGCCCATTGCTCAGATGGCCTCAGGGACAGCCATGCCTGCCACTGCTGGAGCAACTCTGCAGCCAACTGCTCAGGCAGCCCTGCAGCCAGCCACACCGGCTGCCGCTGAAGCAGCCCTGGGGCCAGCTGCACCATCCCCTTCACAGGTGGACCCAGGCAGCTGGGCTCAGGACTGCCGAGCAGCAGTTCCTAGGGTGGCCAGAGCAGCCACTGCTCAGTGGTCCCTGGGCGCCTCCTGCCCCAGCAGTGACCTCTCAAGGCGCCCTATCAGCAGTGCCTCCCCTCAAGATTTAGTCAGGTATTTAGTCAGGACCAGTCATGGGGCTATGAATTTTTGTGTATTGCCCTGTCCGTGATGTTTACTAAAATATCCAAGACTAAATTGTAGCCTTAATTATGACTAGCAAGAGCCATAAAAGGCAATAAGAGGAGATTCTATATATAGATTAGAAATAAGTGAAAGAAGAATGTAATTGTGGGTCCAATACTTAATGTGGAAGGAAAGCAAATAATATATGACCCAGAGAAGGCTGAAGCATTTAATGCCCTTTTTGTTTAATTCTTCACTAAAAGGGTTAATTGTAACCAGATGCTTAACACAGTATGAACAAGGGGCAAGACTCTCAGACCAAAATAGGGAAAGAATAGATTAAAAATCATTAGAAGTGTTAAAGTAATCACGGCATGATGAAATTCAGCCTACCCTAGAGTACTTGTTGAACCAGCCAAAGCACTTTGTGAACCATTAGCAATTATTTTTGAGAACTCATGGAGGATGCATGAGGTCCCAGAGGACTGGAGATGGGCTAAAATAGTATCTGACTTCAAAAAGGGGAAAAAAGAGGATCCAGGGAATTATAAAGCAGTCAGCCTAACTTCGTTACCCAGAAATGAACAATCATTTTGTTCCAGCCTAGAGGATAATAAGGTGATAAGTAGTAACCAACATGGAATTGTCAAGGAAAAAAATCATGCCAAACCAATCTAATTTCCTCCTTTGATCAGCTAACTGGCCTTGTGAATAAAGGAAAGCAGTAGATGTATATCTGATTTTAGTAAGGCTTTTGTCCCAGTTCCCCAAGCTGTGAAGGCACTCGACTCACCGCTGTGGCGTCTCCTGCTGGCTGTCCTGGGAACTAGTTTAGTTTGCCCATGTGCCCTCATCTGGTGATGTCTCGCTGCCATCACTTCTTCTCCAGGAAGCAAGTTGTCCCCACAAACACAGTGTCCTCTTCAGGACACAGCCATCTGGCTGTGTCACACTCTGTTCTCCCCACTGTCCAGCTACTTCCCAGTGGCAAGTGGGGGGGAGGGTCCCAGGCCCACCCACTACTGGTCCCAGTCTAGGGACCCTGTAGATGGCAGTCACATGCTGTGTCCCCTTCAACCTCGCAGTCTACTTCCCTGGGCCACTTCCGCGTAGCCCAAGCACCTTCTCCACCCTTGTCTCAGGGCCCCAGCCTGTCAGCAGTCAGATGGGAGCTCACTCTCGTTCCCCTGATCCTTCCCAGCACTGCTCTGTCCCAGGTGCTATCTTCCCTCTTTCTGCAAGGCAGACAGTCCTCACTCCTTGAGCGCCAGGGAGTGACTAAAGCTGCTCTGCCTAGTAGCCCTTCTTATATGGCACAAACCGGTCTTCATCGGCTGCGCAATAAGCCCTCTCCTGATTGGTTGCCTCCTGTGCAGCCTCCAAAGTGTTGCTTTAACCCCTTATGGGCCAGTGTGGGGTCAACACCCCATCACAATGGCCTAGCTGAAATTACTATAAATTGTATATGTAATTGATTGAAAGACTATTTTCAAAGATTAGTTATCAATGATTTAGTGTCAAATTAGGAAGATACATCAAGTGTCATCTTGAAGGGGTATGTCCTAGGTTCAATACATTAAATATTTTCACTAATCTCTTGGATGATGGTATGGTGAGCATGCTAATAAAATTTGATGATACCAAACTGGGAGGGGATGCAAGCACTTTGGAGGACAGGATTAGAAGTCAAAATTATTTTGATAATTTGTCTAAAATCAGTAAGATGAAATTCAATAACAATAAGTGCAAAGCACTAGATTTAGGAAGGAAAAATCAATGTGTAACTACAAAATGGGGAATACCTGACTGGGCAGCAGTACTGCAGAAAGGATCTGGAAGTTAGAATGGTTCACAAATTGAATGAGTCAACAGTGATGCTGTGAAAAAGGGAATGTCATTCTGGGATGTATTAACAGGCGTGTTATATGTAAGACAAGGGAGATAACTGTTCCACTGTGTTTAAAACATGAGACACCTCTACTGGAGTACTGGATGCAGTTTTGGGCACCACACTTTAAGAAATACAATAACAAATTGGAGAGCATCTAGAAAAGGACAAAACTGAGACATTTAGAAAACATGATATACGAAGAAATTATATGCTATATAATACATGAAAGAATTAGGCGTGTTTAATCTGGAGAAGAGAGCTGAGGGTGAACCTGATAAGTCTTCAAATATGTTAATGTTTTCAATAAAGAAGATGGTGATCAATTGTTCTCTATGTATACGAAGAATAGTACAAGAAGTAATTGGCTTAATTTGCAGTGACTGAGTTTCAGGTTGGCTATAAGGAAAAACTTTCTAACAATAAGGATACTTAAGTAGTGGAACAGGTTAGCTAGGGAGGTTGTGGAATCCTAGTCATTGGAAGTTTTAAAGAACATGTTAGACTTGTCAGGGATGGTGTAGGAATACTTAATTCTGCCTCAGTATGGGGAGATGGACTAGAGGTCCCGTCCGGCTATACATTTTTGTGATTCTATAAGATTCAATTTTCATGTCAAAGACTATTCAATTTGGGATATTAAGTAGATAAAATGTTGGCAAGAGATTATAGGAATTTCTCCTTTTCAGTAACAGCTGCAAAAGAACTTGTAAGAGAGGGAAAAGTATGTATCACAGAGATTAACGATGTACAGAAAACTCCACTCATCATATGGCTCTCATACTGTGCAATCTATTAATATGTCTTTAGTTAAGATTAATCTTCTTCCGTTTACGAAGTCCATATTTGGATAGAAGATTTGAAAGACTATACTCCTCAATAAATTTGACTTTTAGAAACATATTTTTTTCTAAGATAAGAACTATTTGAATTGATCAGAAACTGTTTTGTTTTTTTTAAAAAACAAACACCTTATTTTTCTTCTTTGAGTATGTATGTCCCAGTGTATATCCCACAGTAGGTATGCATGTACCTAATTTACATAATATTGGATTCTTTCGAATAGTAGTGTCCGGGGTTGTGTCTGTACCCCGTGGCTTCTTGAGCTCCCATGTGAGGGCATAAATGGTAGAGTGGCTAAGACCTTTATTCAGTCCCTTCTTACTCCCCATGTCAGGAAGATGGAATCTAGTTAGTGTCAAAACCACTACGTCTACAGAGCTTCAAACTAATCCTTTTCTCAGTTAGTTGGTGAAGAAAATATATTTTCACCTTTCTCCCTTATTTTGGACATTCCAAGAAAAATTAGTTTCAAAAGATAAATATATGAAAATAAAAAGTAAAATGAGACCCCTTGTACATTGCCTTGTACAGAAGGTTGAGGCACCAAATTGTCAGGGTTCAAATCCTGCTTTTCCTATGATGGTCAGACCCCCCTCACGGATGAACACCACTGTTGCCTTTTCAGTCCAGAGAAGAGCCATATCTCAAACGGGCCTGGTGTGCTGGTCTTTTTTTCCTCCAAGACCTACAAGTATAGGGACACTTGGCTCAAGTTACATCTGTTTGAGCAATCCTCTTGAGATCAATGGAAGTAGAATTATTCCATTGACCTAGCTGCTGACTCTTGGGGAGTTGGATTGCCTATGCCAATGGTAGAATCTCGCCCATCGACATAGGTAGTATCTACACTGAAGCACTAGAACTGTGCAGCTGTGGTTTTAAGTGTAGCCAAGTCCTTACTCTGTCAGAGTTTCAGGGACATCCTGCTTCAGAAACAGAAAAATATCTGAGATCTGCAAGGCAGTGATGGGGACTAGCCCACTGACTTTTGTCAAGCATTTTATACCTCAGATGTAGCTGCCAGAACAGATGTCAAGTTCAGGAAAGCACAACTACAATCAGTGTTCAACTAACGCAGTTGATATTCCTCATCCTATCATTCAGAAGAAGTACTGCTTTTCAGCCATCTGCATGGGATCCACACTGACACATACATCAAAGAAAGAGTGGTTACTTCTCTACAGTAGCATGGTTCTTTAAGATGTTGTCAGTGATTTGGGGTTTTTTCTTTGTGTGTGTGTGTGTGTTTGTTGTTTTACAAAAGCCACCAGAACTGCACTGGAAGACAACTTTTGTTTACTACTTGTATCAGTTTCAAGCTACTGACATAGAGATAAAGAGCTTTATAACCCATTTGCTAATCCCCCGAGTCACCCAGTCAGATTAAATTTCTGAATCTGGACAAACTGAATTCCGTATAGTAGATAACTACAATGAAGTATACTGTACTTTACCTTTACCTTTTATATACTTTTTCTTATTGCAAGGCGTGTGGTTTGAGGGAGAAGGAAGTGTAAATGTTATGGATTAATAGGCTACAATAAGCATTTTTTTCTGATGTGGAGCATTAGGGCATTTCAAAAATAAACAATGCCTGTCAGGACAGGATCCGATATGTAATGTTAGCAATCAGCTAAGAGGTACTTTGTGAGCCATGGTATTAATCAAATGTCAAATTCAATTGCATGGGCATCTTTCTGTCCAGTTTTCACATAGAATTTATTTCTGAGCATGATCAAAGCTTTATTCTTCTTTAGATTCAGCATTAGCTAATTTGGCTTTTGGCAACCCATATCCTGGTTTCTATTAAACACCATCCATAAATTGAGATAAGGATTGTGCCAAAACATTTCAGGATTATAGAATGGCAATATACTGTTGGGTGCATTATCAAACTGTGTTATAGACTGCTGTGCTGCAAGATTTACTATTAACAAATACTGAGAAGCTTCAAGGATGAAAGATATACACCTATTGTGCTTTGTTCTTGTGTGTTTTAAATTGGCCGTACTCTGAATCAAAGTGAAGAAAATAATATGGTATTAAAGTATTGCTAAAGTTCTTGTGTGTATTTCATGTATTTTAGAGTGTTTAAGAGAACAGTTATTTAACAAATGTACTGTAGTATGGCATATTTTTGGCAATATAATGAATATGTTGAATTGCAAAATAGTATTTTTTGATTTTGAGTGTATATACCTGTGAGTAACTTCATTGCCAGTTTGCAATTAATTATAAAACTGCGTACCAGACGTTGATATTGGGGTCCTTCTCTTTATAAGGTTCTGCAGGTGTTTCTGGGACCTTGTTGAATGTCAGGTTTCTGTTGATAGATCCAAAGAGGGCAATCTGAGTGGGTGAAGAGATTGAGAGCAAGTACTTTCTTTGTGTAATAAATTGCTATTTATAATCATGGAATTCACCTTCTTGTTAACTGCCATTTTTTATTTTGTTTCTTTGTTTCTATTCAAAGTGAATCAAAGTTTGCTGTCCCTGCTTTGGATGTTCCTGGTAACTGGAAGTATAATATAAAAACATTCTGAGTTAGGGAATTCAGTTGTCACAACTGTGACTTGGCTTCTTTAAGCATATATATAGTGTTTTGTATTGTTGTACCATATATGATGTTAACTTTCAGGCCTTAACAGTTACCAAATTACTATTGCTGTGGAAAACACAACTTTCTGAATGTTTTGACTTCTGTGTGTGTATAATTAAATCATGGTGTTTCACAAAGGTAGTCTGTGGCATTTGATTTTTTTAAAATGAAAGCACAAAGATGTCAAAAATTGGGTTGTGTTCCCAACAATGTTCAAAGTTTGAATTGATCGTGTTATTGTTAAATAGCATATTAAACTGAATTTTTTAAGGAGGAATTAAGGAGAGGAATGATTGAGTGGCAGGATGCCCAGCAAGTCCACGGCAGCTAAGGATAACATAATTTCAAGAAAATAACACTGTTCCTATGTGTGGATCTTGAGCATTGCAGGCTGATACAGTATTAAAATTTAGCAAAATACATTCAGTGCAGTATGTGATTTTTCTAATATTTATAATTTCATTATTATTAAAACTTTTACAAATATGTCAGTTACTAATGATTTTTAAAAGCCACTTCTCAGTTATCAGAGCATGAAAAAAGGGATGGAGGAAAAATACCTGGGCTGGTTAAATCAAAACAAACAAGCAAGCTGCCAGCCTCCCAAGCCCATCCCTCCTCCACCAACAACCTGTTGTCTTTTGTTGCATATTCAGATATCTCAAAAATGCACCAAAGGAGTTCCTTCAGAATCTTGAAAAGATGTATCTTGATGCAGAAAATAAGCATGAAAAACTCCAGTGCAAAGCAGAAGTAATTGTTCTGCTCTGTTTGGCACTGGTGAGGCTTCAGCAGGAGAATTGTCCTGTTTTGGGCACCACACTTTCAGAACGGTGTGGACAAATTGGCGAGAGTCTAGAGGAGAGCAACAAAAATGATTAAAGGTTTAGAAAACGTGGCCTATGCGGAATGATTAAAAATAAGGCATGTTAATCTTGAGAAGAGAAGACTGAGGGGGGACCTGGTAACAGCCTTCAAATATGTTAATAGCTGTTATAAAGATGATGGTGCTCAGTTGTTTGCCATGTCCCTCTGAAGGCAAGAAAAGAAATAATGGGCTTAATCTGCATGAAGGAAGATTTATGTTTCTAACTATAAAGATAGTTAGGTGCTGGAATAAGTTACCAAAGAAGGTTGTGGAATCCTCGTCATTGGAGGTTTTTAAAAACAGGTTCAATAAACATCAGTCACAATGGTCCAAGTATACTTGGTCCTGCCTCAGTGCAGGGGGATGGACTAGATGTCCTCTTGCGGTCCCTTCCAGTTCTGCACGTCTGTGATTCTGTTTTTTAAAAAACAAATGTATAAATCCTGGAAAAGTAGGGTCTTACAGATTTTATGATGCATCAAAGGAAATTAGTGGCAAAATTCACATGGACTTAAATGGTGGAAGATCAGGCCAGATATGGGTAGTTTTTCAATGATAGCTCTAGGAGAAAATCATAGGTCACCGATGCTCACAAAAATATTTTAAAATATTAATAAATCCATAGTCTTCCTCTAATTCATGAGTGATTGACTATAATGTACAATAACTTTGATTTAAACATTTGCCAATTGATTAATTATTTACAGTACTTCATATTTTTTAGAGTATGGGTGGTTTTTTGAACCATCTCATCCTAGTAACAGTATGCATGATGTAACGTAAGAAAAAGCAGTAATCTTTTCACAATTGTATTGGTCAGATTATCCATGCTTTGGACTGTACTGACATGCATTTGGTGGAATGCATTTTAATTTAAATATAAATCACCAGATGGAGTCTATTAAACCTTTATATGAACAAAATGTTTCTGAATGATTTCTAAATTTAGGACTAAGTTGCAGAAAAAGTGTTATCTTGTTTTGTTTCCTTTCTAATAGTCACTTTTAGAAATTTTTAATAACAGGAAGTGAGTGCAGATAGAAGATCCTCTCATTTACAAGGCTAATATTGAAGTGTTTGTTTTTCATTAAAAAAAATAACTACTCTGTTTTTACAGTAACTTCCTGGAAATATAAACCAGGAACGTAACCAGTTCTCAAAACTATTTTTATATCATCACTCATGCACACGGGTTTGTTACGATGCAGTTACTCAGGAGTGCTGGGCTGGAATTGATTTAGTTGTACTAGTCATAGTTATTTAAAGTAAATTTAGTACTTGTAAAAATTACCAGATTGGCAGTCTTGGAGACTGAGTCCTGGTCTATGCTTCAAAATGCTTGCCACTCTAGTTATGTCCATACCAGCAAATCCTCCTAATGTAGAGCACAGCTTATATTGGCAAAAAAAAAAAATGCTTTTGCTGGTATAACTTATGAATAAGAACATAAGACTGGAAGGGACCATTTGAGTCATAGAGTCCAGTCCATTGGCCATTCATATTATCTAGACTTATTATCTAATAACAACAGATCCTCATCTGTGTGGGGATGAGGAGCTCACCTGGTTACTCATATTGTTCAGGGCAGGTGGTCACCCCACAAGATCACCTTACACATCAACATACTGGAGCTCAGAGCAGTCAGAAATACTTGTCTCCATTTCATGCCATTGAACAGAGGCAGATGTATCAAGATCATGATGGACAATGTGGCCCGCATGTTTTATATCAATCGATAAGGAGGAACCAGACCATCTTCCCTGTGTGACAAAGCTATAAGACTATGGAATTGGAGCACACAGTCGTATTCACCTATTTTCAGTGTAGCTTCCTGTCAATCAGAACATCATATCAGATGCTCTCAGCAGATGTTTCTCACAAGATTTTGAATGGGAGCTAAATCCTTGGTTTCTCAATTGCACATGGTAGGAGACCTCAGCTGGGGTGCTCCCTGCCAATGGTGCCGGAACCAGGAGGGCCAGGAACCATGCTCCCTCAGTTTTTAACATGGGCATAGTTTGGGGTGGCGGGGGCAGTATTGTCCCCCCAAACTGCAAGCCTTGGGCATGCATGGAGCAGCGCCAACAGGGGATGTGCCTCGAGGTGAGGAAACTGATAACCATTATCAGCTCCCCCTCTGCGAAGCGCAGCCCCTGCCGGCACTGCTCTGTGCCTGCCCAAGGCTTGCAGTTTGGAGGACAATGCCACCCCCTGCCACCCAAAAATATGCCCATGTTAAAAAGTGGGGGGGCATGGCCCCTGGCCTTCCCCAGTTCCACCCACACACTGCTACAAAGGTTCCAGCACCCTTGCCCCCCAGCCTTGCCCCTCCCTGGCTCTGGACCCAGTGCTTGTGGATTAAAGGGACCTTGGACTGTCTGTGGGGGCAGGGGAGGACTACAGCACCTACCTGACCACAGGGCCCTGGGCAGTTGCCCACCTGTAAGGCTGACCCTGCCCCCCCCACCCCAAAATCATTATGCTCCTCCATACCATGAGACCCTCATATCTGTGCTGCCCGCTGCTCTCAATGCTGCCCAACTCAGAAGGCAGCGCCTTTGTCAGCAGCAGTGCAGAAATAAGGGTGGCAACAGTGTGACCCTCCATAGTAGCCTTGCAACCCCCCGCCCAACCCTCTTTTGGGTCTGTAACACCATGAAATTTCAGATGTAAACATCTGAAACAGTGAAATTGATTATTTTAAAAATCCTGTGACTGTGAAGTTGACCAAAATGGACTGTGAATTCGGTAGGACCCTATTTATGAGACCTTCCTTTGAACCAAAGGTGACCCTTTCTCTACTAAATGCATCAGCAAAGATGGCGTTTGTGGTAGCCATTACATCTCTAATTGTTGAAGAGATAGGGACCTTTAAGGCACACACCCCCTTCATGATATTTTTCAAAGATAAGGTTTTAGTACTACCACACTCCAAATTCTTATCTAAGGTTTCAACTGAATTTCATATTAACCAAGTCATTAACTTTCCCGTTTTCTTCCATAAGCCACATTTGATTAAAGAGGATGCTGCACTGCACACACTCAATGTCAACATTGTATTAGCCTTTTACCTAGACATAACTTACCCATAATTCATTTAGAAAATCTCACAGACTTTTAGTATCAATTGCTGACAGATTTAAAAGATTTACAATTTCCAACCAAATACTCTGTAGGTGGGTATCAGAATGTGTAGTTTCTTATTATGCATCTAATGATATTCAAACTCCTCCTAGGATATTATCCCATTCTACAAGGTCTGTCTCTACCTCAGTGGCTTTTCTCAAGAATTTTTCCATCACTGAGATCTGTAGAGCTGCAGCTTGGATCTCTATACATGCATTTCCAAAGCATTGTGCAGTAATCAATAATACAGCTTTGGATGCTGTGTTTGGCTCTGCAATATTATCTAAAGCAGAAGTTCTCAAACTTCATTGCACCATGACTTCTTTCTGACAACAAAAATTACTACATGACCCCAGGAGAGGGGACCGAAGCCTGAGCCTGCCCAAGGCCTGCTGCCCCGGGGGAGGGCCAAAGCCCAAGCCCAAGGGATTCAGCCCCAGGCAGAAGGCCTGTAACTTGAGCCCTGCCACCCAGGGCTGAAGCCCGAGGCCTTTGGCTTTGGCCCTGAAGGGGGAGCTTCAGCTTCGGCCCCAGCAGTCTAATGCTAGCCCTGGCAACGCCATTAAAACAGAGTCGCAACCCACTTTGGGGTCCCAACCCACAGTTTGAGAACCGCTGATCTAAAGTATTAGACTCGACTTCAACACCCCTTCCCTGATGAGGGTACTGCTCAGTAGTCACCTGAAGTGGAGCACCTCTAGAGACAGTGCTTGAAGAAGGAGGAGAGCTTACTTACTCTGTGCAATAACTAGCTCATTGAGATGTGTCCACCTATGGGTGTTTCTCTACCTGCCCTCCTTCCCCTCTGCTTTAGAGTTTCCTTTATGGGACTTTGCAGTGGAGAAGGAACTGAGGTTGGTATGCTCAAGCATACCATATTATAGCATATTATAGCTTTGGTGCAGGACACTAGCTGTATAGAGCAAATGCACAGGTCTAATGGACACTGACTAGCAAAAATCTCTGATCAAAGGCACCTGGGGCCCATGCGCACCTGAAGCAGAGCACCCATAGGGGAACGCATCTCAAAGAACTACAGTTACTGCATTAGGCAAGTAACTTCTCCTGCATAAGCTGCAGTTCTGAAAGGAGGAACATGCAGTTTTACCAAAGCAGATTCAGTTCACATTTTATAAAAAGATTCTCTAATAATGTATGGGGATGTGAGGTTTTAAAAGCAGCATTTATCACTGAAGCGGAAGACAGTCCCCTATTATTAGAGTCCTTCAGTTGTGATAATTCTACTCAATTAGCAGTACTCTTTAATTAATGTAGTTTAGTTTAAAAGAAGGAAGAAAAGGTTAGTCCTGCTTTCTTTTTATGCATTACAAAAAATGTTTTCTAATAAGTTTATTTTATTGCTGTCTACTCAAGCAATTAAACGTAATCCAACTTCTGGAGTTTGTAAATTAAATCTTTGCTTGTATTGTACCTTTAATTGGATTTCCTTTTTTAAGCACAAATACTTTTTTTTATTATTTTAAACTTTTTGCTGGCATTTCAAAATATCAGCCTTATCTAGTATAGTTAAGAGAACTTGGAGCCCAGTCATCAGATTTTTAAAGGCACAGAAAAGGATGAATTTATTCTCTGGTCTGTATCAGTTCTTAGCTCTGATTTTAGTTAAATTTAACACAGCAACAGTAGGCGATCACATGACTTCCTTATATTTACCACATATTCTGTACTTTGACAGTAAAATGATCATATTCTGGTGCATTCATTAACACTCCCAAAGATGTTCTGTATTGAACATTCATGGGAGAAATTCCTTGAAGTCACCTAACCTTATGGGTGGAATCTTGTGTAGGGTTCCCAGTTAATATATAACCAATGAATGCCTTGTTCTATCACACATACTGGTTCTGGAGGTCTAGACTACTAGATTTCTGATTTTAATGGAGTTTATTGATAAACAGGTACATTCTGGGACAAACTTTTGATGTAAAACTTCATTAAACTCTTTCCAGATTGGGATTTGTCATGTAATCTATCAGAAAAGGCTGCTTTTGCATATATTTCTTTGTTCAGTGGTGGCTAGACTCTGACTGGAACACAGCATTACTGCAGTCATACCACTGTAGAAATTAAATTAGCTGTTTAAAATGCCAAGAATTCAGCCCTAATTTGCATTCCTGTTTTAGAAGAGACAAGGTTGGGGGGACACTGCTGCAAACACAGCTGCCTTTGTAGTTTATGCCACTAGATTTTGCAGAGTAGAACAGTTCCATTAGCTCTCTGAGCACCTGGCATGAGACCACAAAAAATTTGATAGTGCTGCAATTATCAAGGGTGAGAGACACATTGACATTTCTCTCCTCACCCGCTTGGCAGATGGCAGAGTAGGAGAGTACTTCACTGTTGGCACTAGGGAGTATACAGCCTGTGTTACTATTATCCTGTTTTTTTCATACAAAGACACACTCGCCCTGAAATCATTATGTGGGATATGTTTTTGAAAACAACAACTTATTTTAACAGTTTCATTTTAAAATAACAGTTTGGTTTTGTAATTTTTTTATTTGTAAACAATTTTGATGATTAGGAAGCTGCTTAAATAAATGCTTTAAAGAGGTTTCTATAACTCTGCCTAGTTCTGTAGCAGATTTTCATCAGAGTATACATTTTCTCTTCTTGTTTTGTTTCATTATTTGTGATAGATTTAGATCCCTGGTTTGTTTTAATTTTATCATTGTAAACTGCAAAGAAGGGTTTTGTTGTGTTATAGGTGTAACCTATTGCCATATTTTTGGGACAGTTTTTCTGAAAGTGGATGTATTTGAGTCAGATTTGTAAAATTATACTAGTCTTGTTTAAGGAATGCTAAAATGAAAATGGACTATAAAATGAATAGGTTTCAGAGTAGCAGCCGTGTTAGTCTGTATCAGCAAAAAGGACAGGAGTGTCTGTGGCCCACGAAAGCTTATGCTCAAATAAATTTGTTAAGTCTCTAAGGTGCCACAAGTACTCCTGTTCTTTTTATAAAATGAATACTGCATCCTATTTCTTTGTACTCTTCTGAAAATTTCTAGAACGTTCTTTGGTCTTCCTGAGTCAACTGCAGATCTATTCAAGGATTAGATTTTGAAATTAGATACACTTTCTTTTAAAATGTTCTCTTGGCTCAAACCTACCCAGAGTGGTGGATTTGATGAGATTTATCAGGTATTTTCCCATATTTTTTACTAATGTTGTTTCTGAATTGTGTATTAGGAAGTGGGGAGACTGCAATAGGAGGAATAAGTAGGCTTAACAGTAACCAATGTGGATTTATTTTGGGAGAAGGTGTTATAAGTGGAGCTGTAGCTCCTAAAATTGTTTTTGGTAGTACTTAATGTTTTAAAACATTTTCACTAGCTTCTGTAGGGTGGAATTGCACTTGACTTTACCATCTTAAAGTTAAGACATTTTAACTAAGCTCACAAACTTTTCTGTTTCTTTTTAAAATAGTTTTTAAAGGACAGTAACCCACATCATAAATACCTCTCACTTAATTCTACACAGTTTACAAACAATAAAACTTCCTGTTTTTAAGAGGTCACAAATGGATGGAGACTGAGCTCTTGATAAATTAGAATTTTGTTTAAGTACAGGGTTTTTTTGGCTGGTACAAAAATCTAACTGTTCAAATGTTAAAAGTAAATACAATTACTTAGTGGTTTTCACAGCTGGCTTTAGAATTTTTGAGCAGGTCTGTAAATTTATTTTTATTTTTTTTTGCCCTTTTCCAATCTGTTCTCTCCACTCCCTAGAAAAACAAACAAACCCAAACCAAAATAAAAAAGGGGAACAGTGGAGGGAAAAACCCTAGGTGGCTTCAAGACTGAATTTGGTAAGTTTATGGACAGGATGGTATGATGGGACTCTCTATATGATGTCATGTGGCCGATCCGTGACTGCCAGTAGCAAAAGTCCCCAATGGCTGGAGACGGGACACTAGATGGAGAGGGCTCTGAGTTACTATGGAACTTTTTTTCCCCAGGTGTCTGGCTAGTGGGTTTTGCCCACATACTCAGGGTCTAACTGATAGACATATTTGGGGTCAAGAAGAAATTTTCCCCTGGGTCAAATTGGCAGAGACCCTGTGGGGTTTTCACCTTTCTCCGCAGTATTTGACATGGGTCACTTTGAGGCTTAAACTAGTGTAAATGGTGAATTCTCTGTAACTTGAACTGTAACTTTAAACCATAATTTGAGGACTTCAGTAACTCAGACAGAGATTAGGGTCTGTTTCAGGAGTAGGTGGATGAGGTTCTGTGGCCTGCAGTGTACAGGAGGTCAGACTAGATGATTGTCCCTTCTGACCATAAAGTCTGAGTCTATAAAGCCCACTAATCAATTCTTATCCTCCCTCATCAAATCACTATGAGATTAGGCTTTGGCTGCCATAGTGACATATTTACATTAAAAGTGTGCAGACTCTGAGGGAGGAAATTTAGGTTACCTTTCAGCTTCCTGCTGTAGAATTGTAGTTAGCTGCTGGTGGTTTAGAATTTCAAGACTGTTCACAAGGAAATGGCTAGAAGTTTACTTTTCTACAATGAAAAATAGTTATCTTTTTTCATGTATCTCGTTTACCCCTTGGAGGGGGGCGGGGGCCTACAGCAAGTGGATTCAGGCACCCAAACATTAGCCCTGCTGGTGCCCAAACTTTTTTACTGAAATTGTAATACTTGCAAATGAATCCCCTGCCTGCATCCATCGATGTGCCCTAATTCCATGAGTTCTTTTTCTAATAACCTTCTCTTTCTCTTTTTTTCTTATTCACCCTTTTGCCTTCTAGGATGTCCCACTTTTCCGTCCCCCTCCCGCCCCCCAGAAAGTAAAACGCTTGAACAACATGCATTTTAATACATCCAAATGCAAAGTCATACATCTAGGAACAAAGAATTTAAGTCACACTTATAAGATGGGGGACTGTCTCCTGGAGAGCAGCGACTCTGAATAGTACTTAGGGCTCATTGTAAATAACCATGTCAGGGTGGTTTCTGAGGCTGTGGATGGCATTGCGTTCTGCACGACTTAGGTTATGAGGCAAGCGGTTAATCTTGAGCTCTTGGTGTGATGCAGTAGCTAAGAGGGTGAATATGGTCCTTGGATGTATAAGCAGGACATATTGAGTGGAAGTAGATTACCTGTGCGTGTGGCATTAGTGAGCCCATTGCAGAATATTGTGTCCTGTTCTGATGTCCACACTTCAAAAAGGATGCTGATAAACTTGAAAGGGTTCAGAAAAGAGCTAAAAGAATGTCAAGTTCTGGAAGAATGCCTTATAATGAAAGACTAATGAAGCTCAATCTATTTAGTTTATCCACGAGAAGGTTAAGAAGTAACTTGATAATGGTCTATAAGTACTTATCTGGGGAAGAAATTTCTGGTAGGAGCCGGTTCTTTGATCTAGGTGTAAAATATGTTATCCGGTGACTGGAAGATGAAGCCAGACAAATTCAGAAATAAAGTACAAATTTTTAATAGTGAGGGTAATTGACCCTTGGAACAACTTACATAGGGATATGATGGAGTCTTCATCACTTAAAGTCTTTAAATCAAGATTGAGTGAATTTCTAAAAGATATGCTATAGCTCAAAGAGACATTATGGGTTTGATACTGAGGGGTTTTTGGCCTGTGTTATGCAGAATGTCTGACTAGATGTTTATAGACATCCTTTTGGTCCGTAAAATCTGTGAATCTATGACTACTCACTGCTCATGGTGTGAAACATCATCTGGTAGTTTGGGCTGGCTGCATAAGTGCCATGAACCTGACTCTGTACATGTAAGTTGAAGGAACCACCTGCTGCTTTATCTGTAGCTGTGGAAGCAGATTGCTTAGACCCTGTGTGGAGTGATGATGGCAGAAAATCCATGGCTGTGGAGCTTTTCATCTTCCACTACTTTCCTCTACCCCAGTCTCCCTGCACCCTCAAAAAATAGTCCTCCACGGTGCGTCATTTCCTCAGGTTGGGAAATTGGTATAATAATCTTATCCTCTAGACCAGTGGTTCTTAACCTGGGATGCCCGCACCCCCTGGGGGTGCGAGGCATGCCAGATTTTTTTAGAAGGGAAATAATCGAAAACACAAATTAAGCACAGGCACGTAAGTATAGCTACTTTGTTTCATCAAACCTATGTATTTATTAACATACATTTTTTAACGATTACTGTAGTATACAAACAAAAAATACATCTAGGTTTAAAGAACTGACCTACTTCAACGATTTTTATAAGGACTGTGAGACAATATTTTTATTTTTGATAAGGGGTGCGAGAACATATTTTGAGACCCAAAGGGGTGCAGGCTGCAGTGAAGGTTAAGAACCACTGCTCTAGACTCTCACTATTTTTGTTCGCTGTTTTTAAGAGGAAAGAAAAATGCTACTAAATTCTGTGGCCTGTGTTATACAGAAGGTCAGACTAGATGATCTCAATGGTCATTCATAAATGAAAAAAAGACACACATAGTATCTGAACACAAACTGCTATGCATACTGTGCTATCAACCTCATATGTTTTATACTATATCGTATAAAATAGATAATACGTTAGTTAGTAGTACTTAGTCTTCCAGTTCTGAGGAATAACTTTTTTCCTCAGGTATGAATTATAAAGGTCCTTGTAAAAATGCATTTGTGAAATTTTTAGATTATAAACCCAGTTACATTTATTAAAAGATTCATCTGCTGATACATTTTTTTATATTTAAAAATATGGTGATCAAATTTAGGTATGATCTTTGTAACTTGGCACTCAATTTCTCCAGGTCACACCAGTATAACTGAGAACAGAGTTTAGCCTAATGCTGTTAACTAAATTGTTACATACAGTAAAAGCTTTTTTATATGGCATGTTAGGGGAATGGGGGGGCTGGTAAGTGAAAAATTCCAGTTAACTAAGAGTGAGGGAGTTTGGGTGTGGGAGGGGGTGTGGGATGCGGGCTCTGGGAAGGAGTTCGGGTATGGGAGGGGGCTCAGGCAGGGGGTTGGGCCGCGGGAGGGGTTTTGGGTGCAGGATTTGAGGGGCACTCATCTCTGGGGGCTCCCGGCAAGTGGCAAACTGTCCCTGCTGCTCCTAGGCGGAGACACAGCAGACAGCTCTTGTAGCCTAGCCCTAAGCACTGATTCCGCAGCTTCCATTGGCCAGGAACCACGGCCAATGGGAGCTGCAGGGAGCAGCATCTTCAGGAGGAGGCAGCATGCAGAGCCACCTGCCGCACCTCCACCTAGGAGCAGCAGGGACAATACACTGCTTGCGGGAAGCCGCCGGAGGTGAGCACTGCCTGGATCTGGCACCCCACACCCCCTCCTGCACCCCGTGCCCTGAGCGCACTCCCAAAGTCCCTCCCAGAGACTGTGCCCCACACCCCTTCCCATATCCCAATCCCCATCCCTACACCCCCTCTTGTACCTAAACTCCCTCCCAGAGTTCGCACCCCACACCCCCTCCCACGTTCCGAACCCCTCATGGCCGTTCCTCCACATAGGAGTATCAGGAACATGTCGCTGCTTCTGGGGAGTCATACGGAGCCAGTTAGGGAGCCTGCTGCCCCACACCAACTGCACTATAAAGCGGATTTTCTAGGAAGATTAGAAATACTGATTTATAGAACTTTCCGGTTGGTACACAGATAACACAGCTTTTACTGTATTATGTTTGATCTCTGTTTTTTTCAAGTGTGTTTTCTATTACTGCTATAAAGATTTTAAGTCTATAATTTCTCTGCATCTTCCCTGATAACTCTCCTGTATTCAAAAAAAGGGTTTAGATATAACTGTAAGATGAATGTTCCCCATGTATCTCTTGTCACATCTGAGTACTGGGATGGATTTTATCCCGCTCTAGAGTATTGTCTCTCTTAATTCTCGTTGTAGCTGATCCTATCCTCCTTTAATATTTCATCTTTCCCTGGAAGGAATTCATCTGTCATTGTCCCTCATGTTTCTTTGTAAACTTGTTAGGAAAAAAAATGATATATTTACCAATATCTACCTCCTCTGTCAGCAGACCTATGTGTTTACTTAGGCTTTCTCAGGAATGGATTCTGCCGTGTTGAGTGGGAAAAGGGGAAAAATTTGTGCATTTAGGGAGTGTTTCAGTGTTGACTTGATGTCAGAGTAGAATTTTTGTAACATGGTATTAAAGATTGAATTGCTTGTGTTTACTGTCAAGGATGGTGGGATTGCGTAAGTTGAAATAAATAAATATTTTCTTTGCCATCTCTTAGCTGATGTGCTAACTCTTTCCTTAATCTCTAACTTTGTATGTACAAAAAGAACGAGGAGTACTTGTGGCACCTTAGAGTCTAACAAATGTATTTGGGCGTAAGCTTTTGTGGGCTAAAACTCACTTCATCAGATGCATGCAGTGGAAAATACAGGAGGAAGATGTATATACACAGAGAACATGAAAAAATGGGTGTTGCCATACCAACTCTAATGAGACTAATCAATTAAAGTGGCGTACCAACAGGAAAAAAAACTTTTTAGTGTTAATCCCAGGATGGCCCATTTTCAACAGTTTGACAAAAGGTGTGAGTAACAGTAAGGGGGAACTTAGCATAGGAAATAGTTTTTACTTGTGTACATGACCGCATCCCTCCAGTCTTATTAAACCTAATTTAATAATGGTGTTCAGTTTTGAAATTAATTCCAGTTTCTGCAAGTTTCTACCAATTGGCAGTCTGTTTTTGAAGTTTTTTGTTGAAGAATTGCGCCTTTTAGATCTTAATTGAGTGACCAAGCAGGTGAGTGTCTCGCAGCTGGTTTTTTGAATCTATAATCTTGACATCTGATTTGTGTCCATTTATTCTTTTGTCGTAGAGGCTGTCTGGTTTGGAACAATGTACGTGGCAGAGAGCATTGGCTGGCACTGCAAGAAAATATAATCAAACATTGGTAATGTTGAAAGTGAACGAGCTCTGATGGTGTGCTTCATTGTGATTAGGTCTATGATGGTGTCCCTGAGTAGAATTGGTGGACAGAGTGGCAGGGCTTTGTTGCATAGGGTAGGTTTCTGGGATAGTGGTTTTGTTGTGTGGTTTCTGATGAGTATTGCTTCAGATTAGGGGCCTGTCTTAACGAGGACTGGCCTGTCTCCCCAAGATTCTGTGAGAAGTGAGGGATGTCCTTACAGGATATGGTTGTAGATTCCTGAAGATGTGCTGGAGAGGTTTAAACTGGGAGGCTGAAGGTGACGCTCAGTGGCGTTCTGTTACTTTTTTTTTGAGTTGACCTGTCCTGTAGTAGGGTGACTTCTGACTCTGTCAATCAGTTTCTTCTCTTCAGCAGGTGGGTACTGTAGTTTTAAGAATGCTCGACAAAGATCTTGTAGGTGTTTGTCTGAGGGATTGGAGCAAATGTGGTTGTATCTTAGAGCCTGGCTGTAGATAATGGATCATGTGATGTGTTCTGGATAAAGCTGGAGGCATGTAGGTAAGTATAGCGGTCAGTAGGTTTTCGGTATAGGGTGGTGTTTATGTGACCATTGCTAATAAGCAGGAAGTGTCCAGGAAGTGGATCTCTTGTGTGGACTGGTCCAGGCTGAGGTTGATGGTGGGATGGAAATTGTTGAAATCATGGTGGAATTCCTCAAGGGCTTCTTTTCCGTGGGTCCAGATGATGAGGATGTCTTCAATGTAGTGCAAGTAGAGTAGGGGCGTTAGGGGATGAGAGCTGAGGAAGCATTGTTCTAAGACAGCCATAAAAATGTTGGCATACTGTGGGGCCATGCGGGTACCCATAGCAGTGCCACTGACTTCAAGGTATGCATTGTCTCCAAATGTGAAATAGTTGTGGGTGAGGACAAAGTTCAGCCACCAGGTTTGCCGTGACATTATTGGGGATACTGTTCCTGATGACTTGTAATCCACCTTTGTGTGGAATGTTGGGGTGTAGAGGGCTTCTGCATCCATAGTGACCAGGATGGTGTTTTCTGGAAGATCACCAATGGATTGTAGTTTCCTCAGGAAGTCAATAGTGTCTCGAAGATAGCTAGGCATGCTGGTAGCATGGAGCCTGAGGAGAGAGTCTACATAGCCAGACAATCTTGCTGTAAGGGTGCCTGAGATGATGGGGCGTCCAGGATTTCCAGGTTTATGGATCTTGGGTAGCAGATAGAATACCCCTGGTCAGGGGTCGAGGGATGTGTCTGTGCAGATTTGTTCCTGTGTTTTTTCAGGGAGTTTCTTGAGCAAATGGTGTAATTTCTTTTGGTAACCCTCAGTGGGCTCAGAGGATAATGGCTTGTAGAATGTGGTGTTAAAGAGCTGCCTAGCAGCCTCTCATTCATATTCTAACCTATTAATGATGATGAGAGCACCTCCTTTGTCAGCCTTTTTTATTATGATGTCAGAGTTGTTCCTGAGGCTGTGGATGGCGTTGTGTTCTGCATGGCTGAGGTTATGGAGCAAGTGATGCTGCTTTTCCACAATTTCAGCCCGTGCATGTTGGTGGAACCACTCTATGTAGAAGTCCAGTCTGTTGTTTCAACCTTCAGGAGGAGTCCATGCAGAATCTTTCTTTTTGTAGTGTTGGTAGGAAGGTTTCTGTGGATTAGTGTGCTGTTCAGAGGTGGATTGGAAATATTCCTTGAGTCGGAGACATTGAAAGTAGGATTCCAGGTCACCACAGAACTGTATCATGTTCTTGGGGGTGGAGGGGCAGAAGGAGAGGCCTGAGATAGGACAGACTCTTCTGCTCGGCTAAGAGTATAGCTGGATAGATTAACAATATTATTGGGTGAGTTAAGGAAACCACTGTTGTGGCCCTTGTGGCATGTAGTAGTTTAGATAGTTTAGTGTCCTTTTTCCTTTGTAGAGAAGCAAAGTGTGTGTTGTAAATGGCTTGTGTAGTTTTTGTAAAGTCCAACCATGAGGAAGTTTGTACAGAAGATTGGCTTTTTATGAGAGTATCCAGTTTTGAGAGATCATTCTTAATCTTTCCCTGTTTGCTGAACAGGATGTTGATCAGGCGGTTCCGCAGTTTCTTTGAGAGTGTGTGGCACAATCTCTCAACATAGTCTGTGTGGATTGTAATGGATTTTTTACCTTCAGTCCTTTTGGTATGATGTCCATCTGTTTGCATTTGGAAAGGAAGATGATGTCTATCTGTATCTGTATGAGTTTTTTCATGAAGTTGATGCATTTCCACTTCATACGGCTAAATTCAGTGCCTTGTGTGGTCACAGGTTTCAGAGTGGTAGTATTCTCTTAATCGTTACCATTACCTCTTTTTTCTGTCAGTATTGGCCTGTTTATAGTTAAAATATGTTTATTGCTGCATATTCCACATGCCCATTGTGTGGGTTTGTATTTCTTTCCATTTCTCCACTGTCCTTTACCTGCGTTGCATTATACCAGGTGATTTATTTCTAGCTCTTCCCATTCCACATCTTTACTCTTGATGTTTAGCATATTGTGTTTTGTGTTGTGCAGCCAACTGCATCAAGATGGAACATTTAATTCTTTGACTTGTATTCTTAAAAAATGAGAGTCAGTGCTCTTTTCCATTTTATGACAATTAGAGCACTAATTCAGGAAAAAAGTTTGGCATACATGTATATAAATACCATTTAAAGCATGTGTATAAGAACAATTGATGTCAGTGGGACTTAAGCATGTGCTTAAAGTTTAGTTTCCCTGTATAGAGATGCTTTTTTGAATCAGGGCCAAGTTGCTGCCATTAAACTCATGGCAAGTTGCCAGTCCAGTCCTCAGTAAGGTAAATGTTGAGGGGCTCTGGCTTAGATGCTCATGCAAACAACTATGTACCCCTCCCCCACAAATAAACACCTATCTTGATAGCTTGGAACTTGTTTTGAACAGGCATTAATGGGTGTGCTGTATCTTTATGTCAAATACAAGGAGTGATGAACAAGGATTAAGTTTAACTTTGAATTTTCTGGTCTTTGTTGGGTTAAGTGTTTATATTATCCTTTGCTATATAATTAAGGCTAATTTGGCCTATTCCTTCCACTCCTTATATTTAGAATATCCTCCCAATTAATGTTGGCCAGTTCACCGCTTCTGTGTATCATTCTGGCTGTAAAATCTAAACTCATGTTATGTTGTACTGTTTGGTAGTCCACCCACTAGGACTTTTAGATTATACTCTTTCTGGGGCAGGAACTCTGTTATTTGTTTTTGTTTGGCACATTTTACCATTGTATTATGTCATGTAAATCTATTGTGACATGTACATCTTATGCTTTTACTATGTACTACAGTTCTTATCCTAGAAAATTCCAACCAGGTCAGTATCAACTGAATAGTTTGATTTTAATCAAGAATCAGAAATGTATAAATAAAGAAGAACAATACAGTACCTAATGAAAATATAAGATTATAATAAAAACAAACCTAAGGGACGTACATGTTTATTTGCAAAGTATTAATAATTGTTGAGCTGGAAAAGTCAGGCGTAATCGTGGCATAGTATGCCATCACTATTTCTGACACAATTAACAATAAATCATTTTTAGGCATTAAAATTTGCAGAACGCTTTTGTATTACTCTTCTTTACTTGCCATAAACTGTATAACAGAGTATTGAATTTGTTTTTCTCCTCAGCATATTCTACTGGCATTGAAGTTTGTCATGGCGTTTGTGATTCCTGATAAACCACGGGATATCCAGATAAAACTGGCCAGGTTGGAATTTGAATCTCTAGAAGCTCTCAAACAGCAGGTACGGGCAACTCATTTGGGGAAATAAATGTACTAGTTTGGGGGACCAAACGAAAAGGTAAGTTATGGAAATTGTCGGTACTATCCTTCTGTTTCAGTTGCCTGGTATTCAATATTAGCATCTTAAAGGGACATACATAGTATTAATCTAAAATGTAAAATAATTTACAAATTGTTTTTAAAAAACCCTATTATTGATGCAAAAGCTTTCAGTGATTTAGTCATTGATCATTCCAATTAAAACAATTTTTGGCTGGAATTTAACTGTCCTTCTGTATTGTTTGCAGCCAAAATAAAGTCGTGTTTAACAGAAACAGAAGAAAATGCCTATCAATAAATATGAAATTGATTAGTATATTTTAATCACGTCAATTGAAAAGCAAAAAGCAGATAGCATTAATGCTGAAAAGTAAATTAAATTTTAAAAAGTATTTTAAATTCTAATAATTTCAGTTATTGTTTAGTAACAGAGAGGTCAACATTTTTAACCTGACAGCAGCTCATGAATTTGCCTTGAATTTGCCAGATTAGGTCAGGTATCTTTCATTTAAAAAAAACAGCAGCCCACTTTCTTGTTTATAATGATACTTTCTTTCCTTTGTAAAGAGCTTTGAAATCTATGGATGAAAAGCTCTCTATAAGAAATGGTGTTCGTTGTACTGGCGTCACATGTAAATTATGGTTGGCCACTGTATGGATAAATATTGTTATGGTAAGCACTCTTGGCATGGACTTTTTTTTAAAATAATCATTTTAATATTTGTTTTGGGGGAAGGTTACCAAAGAATTATATGAACATTATGTGAACAAGGTAAACTAGATTACGTTGTATTACCACAGTCTTAACATTATTATTTTTTTTTATATAATTTACATTTCAGTTGTAAGTAACATGTATCCCTTAGGAAAACAATTAACTAGATTTTTGTACTACAGAATCTATAGAGGCAAATGCATACAAGGAGACAGTAGTGGAAATCACAACTGAAAGTAACTAGTATGTGGTAACCTCAAGCGGTGGGAAGAGATCTCTGAGGTAGAACATGCCTGTATGGATACCCTCTACAAAGAAAATAGATCATGAGGGAAACTCCATGACCTAGTGGAAAGAGGAATAGCTATGTGGGGAAGGAACTGGGTGGACCTCCATAGGTTCTGAAAAATATTTGACTTGAGGATATTTAGCTGAATGATCCTGTTACAGAAAGCAGACTTCCAGGGTGAAGATTAGCAAATAATGTAATTTTGTAATATTGGAAGCTAAAATGTGAAGTATCTGCAGTAGCTGATTACAGTAAGCATTATGCACATAGCTGTCTGTCTACACTGAATTAAACTACTGTTGGGTGAAATCATTTATGAAAATAACCTTTTTTTTATTTCTTTGCTTTATTTTTGAACATGGGGATTTCCATCTTAACCTTCATAATTCCCAATATTAAAAGTATTTCAGAGGCCAATTAGCCATAAAAATAGGGATTTGGGACCACTGGGTCCTCAGCCACCAGAAAGTTGCATGTGAATTATGATGAATTTTAGGTTTTTCATGTGAGTATTTTCATTCTGATGGTGGACTTTCATCTGTTAATTTTTGACTCTTCTTAGAGATCGTCGGTGAAATCATGGTCCATTAAAGTAAAATGAGAGTCTTACCATTGACTTACTGGGGACAAGATTTCATTCCTCATCTTCTGTCAGACTAAGAGTAGGATTTAAAGCAAAACCAAATGAGACAAACAAAAGCCCCACTTAACCCTGTGTTGTCTGTCCCAGGTATTGGACTGTGATTGTGCATGAATGTGATAACTTTTCACAGAAACAAGCACAAGACTAGCATAAACTTCGCAAAAATATACCCAAAATCAATGTTAGGAAAACCCCCAAAGTTTCAGAGTTGAAGTCATATTCATACTCTCTCATCTTTCTTCCCTGCCACTTCAAAATCCTTAGATGGTATTTTATACAGTAGAAATGAACTGGGGTGTATTAGGGCAGCATCATCAAATGTTCATATCAACACAACGTTAGTATTCACATTGTCCCAGTAGTCACTACTGATTTGCAGTGGCAATATACTTATAGTACACCAGTTATAGGTGAGTAATCGTCCGTACTCTGTGATCTTCAAATGAAGTTGGAGAATACACTTTAACAAAAAAAAAAAAAATCTTCTGTGATATCTGGCAAAACGTTATATTCATTTCAGCCAAACTGACTCCTGAAATATTACGTTGCCATCACTATTAAAAACACATGGTCTTATATGATATGTGTCCATATCCAGGTCAAGGCAGTCTTCCACAATAAAACAATAAAAAATAAAATCCAAATTAAAATTGAATCTAAGGCTCTGCAATATAGTTTTGTAGTTCTCTAATGGGTTCATTGTGAAGTTACCAGGAGTTGACCGTAGTCTTACATATCCTCTACTTAACATTTTAAAGAGCAGGGCTGCTGCTCTATTTTAGTTGCTCCTTTTCTGTATTTTCATTTTGTAGACAGGCATAACTAGTTCATCCACTGAAACCTTAAGCACAAGTGAATAAAACCACCTTTGATTAGAATATGCCAGTTGGAATCTACTGAGTGTGGTTCAATATGAATATATTTGTCAGCAGTTAAGACTTCAACTTTCATCCTCACATCTATGCATTAGTTACGATAATATGTGCCTGAGCTCCAAGTCTTCAGGGTTTGTTTTATTAATCCTACTGAGAGATAGGAATTCTGCATTTCAGGGGAACTAAAACCCTCCAGTTCTTTTCATTCTCCATCTTCTTACAGGATAGAGAAATCCTTGCTCATTTTAGGATACCTATAATTATATGCACAAATAACTACCATCACCTTTTCAGATTTTCCTTGACTGATTCCATGTTATGTCTTTCATAGTTTGAACATGTCATGTATTAAGTAGTGTACTGAAATGGAATGCTCTCATGTGGAGACTTGCCTTTATTCTTTAATGTCACATTAAAACAGCTTTGGTTTTCTGGATGTCAGCTGGCAAAATATCTGCACTTCAAAATAATTCATTGACAACATGAAAAGATACTGAGGCATTTATTTTTAAAGCATATTTTCAAGTTCTTTCAGCTTCAAATGTCAAGATAATCATAGATAAACCTTCTAGCAATAAACATCATCTTAGTAATTTAACTCATTTTAGTTTCAGAATTTAAAATTGATTTTTCTAAAAACATTTTTTTAAAAGCAAAAAAAAAATGTTAGGCTTATATGTCACAGGGAAGCTTCTTCCTCCCCACTGCTGTGCTAAGTGCATACCAAATCCCTCTTCTGACTACTGTCACAATTATCTGTCCCCGTTTATTTTAATGCATGAGAGATGCTGAAAGAGGGGTCTGTTTTTCTATGCTTGCAGAAGATCCTGATTGAGAATAGCTTTGGGACTTCTGTTCCCTTGAGACAATAGGTACAAGGTGTACATCACTCTGAAGAACCGCTTGTTGTCTAGGTGTGGAGGAGGATTCCAGCTCTTCTCTGTTCAGACCTATCTGCTGGCTGATAACCTCTTTGACAATGATTTTGTACAATTAGTGTCCCATGTTCCTTGCTGAAAGTAGTATTCCAAAGCAGTGAGGAAGAGGGACTTGAGGTGGTATGCTCTATTTTGTTATGTGGCCATAATCTCCACCTATTATCTTAAAAAAGGATAAAACTGCAAGAAAGTATGGATTGGGGAAAAATCAGTGAAGACAGCTTCCTTGTTGAATTGTTTCTCATTTTTAAGGCCCCTCATTAGATAACAAGGAAAGACAGATAAGTGCCTTTAATAATAAATGTATTGAAAGGATAACAGAAACACTCTCGCCTCTATGACACTGGGACTAAACAGAATCATGAAATAGTCTGTGCTCTATTCCATTGAAATCAACAGAATATCAGTGTGTCAGGTATGTCCATTAGCACAGGAGGTGTGTGTTTACTGGACATATGTATGTAATTGGCACATTCAGCAACAATGCTGCAGTTAACACACTGTGCTGCCTGCCTATAGATAGTAAGTAGAGAGTTGTTGATGGTGGGAAGAATGTGAAGGACAGTGGAGGAAAGGAGAGGCAGAGGGCAGAATTGCTTATTGGTTTGTTTCTCTTTCATTTGTTTTGCTATGCAAACTATTTGAGCACCTGATATTGGTATCTATTATATTTTCTTAACCTAGAAAGCTGCCATGTTGTTTTGCAGCCAAATTATTTATAAATCTAACCATCACTCAAAACTGTCATCTGAGCTCAGTAAATTACTGGTACCAACTCTCATGTTAGTTGATGTAGATAAAATTTGCATACAGTGAAATAAGGGAGGGCGGGGGGGTGGGTGTTGCAGCTCAGTGAGCATTTCCTTATGGTGAATTATTGTCTTAGATGCTGAAAAGATTCATGCTGCTATTGGAGTACTTTGAGAAAAATCTAGTTTCCTGATACAGACAAACGTTGATTATGTAATTAAAGCACAAACTCACACATGGTGTTCAAATAAAATGGTTATTAATTATTTTTGTCTGTCAGATTTTTTAAAGAAAGGACCCAAACTTGTTTAAATTTAATTTGAAAAGGCAATTTCTCCTCGTTTATTTATTTTGTGTTTATTACCAGTGAGTAATCTCTTACCCCTGGACATCCTTTAATATAAAGTTTGTGTGTGTTTGTTAGCAGAAGGGTTAGACTATTAATAAAATGTGTTAGACTTTCATAACATAATTATCTATCTTTTTATATGTATTTTTAGTAAATGTTTTCACTCTTGAAAGTGAGAGATTTGTAACCAGTTATAGCGGAAACACACAAACTTGCTCACATAGTTCTCCCAATATACTTTAATGCAAAGCGTTCTTGATGCCCTAAAGATGGGCCCTTCTTGAGAGCATCCCTCTGAACCTGTCAATGTAAAAGCGTTGGAGGAACCACCCTAAATGTAGAACCAGTGGGAAGGGGGCAGGGCGAGAGCCCAAAATGAATTGTGGGGTTAACTTCATTAGCCTTTATAGCATTTTCTGTAATATCAATTTCGTGTTTCTCTATTTCTGATAACTGAAAAAGTGAGATGACACAGAGGCTATGTGGTATGGAGATAAATTTATATTTGTAATGAGAAAATGGTTGCATAAGCACAGAATTAAAAATATATATGAATGGTATGTGATTGTGATTAATTACATGCTGTTAACTGGGATGGGAGGCAGACTCACCAGAAAATTTAATTTAATTTTTTAAACAGCCCATTGGCTCTTTTTCTCATAGTTGCCAAAGTTAAATTTGTTCCTAATGTCACACATTGACAGCAGCGAACCATTCTTGCAAAGAAACCTCAGTCTTACCTTTTTTAGCCTCTGACCTAGATTCTAGGAATGGAATTCAACAAAACTCAAGCCTCTCTCCTTTGCATCCCCCCAACATCCCAGAGCACTGGTAATATATCTACAAGGAAATGCGGAGTAAAATGAGTAAGACTAGGTTAAAATTATTCTTAAACCTAAACACTCTGCAATTACAGCAGACTTCATAGGTTAAGAATCCGCAGGGATGCCCAATTACATTCTGACTGTCTTGAACACAGTGGGGACAAACTCTTCCATTTCACATAAAAATGGCGTTAAGTGCACCAAGAATTCTAATTTCAAGTGACTGTTGTCACCCAACTATTAATTTAAGTGAGCCTGGATTTTTATCAAAATTTCAGTATTGTCCTGACTTTTTCCAAAATGTCCTGTTTTCCCTGTTTTATGTGCTGCTTCCCTGGCCTCCATTCTCCTGGCAGATCACCCTTCAGAAACAGCAGGAGGATAAGCAGCAGGAAGCCTCAGAATTCCTAAAAAAAGACATGCTATAAAAAGGGGGAATAACATTAGCCTAGCAGAGTTCAAACTTCTCGTCCCTCTATGTAAATTACCTCTGCTAATCCCTGGTGTCACTGCATTGTTATCTGATTCTGTCACCTTAGGAGAGCTAAGGTGGAGGGCCAGAAAGATCACTGTTACATTAGTGCTGACATTTGTATAATGACTGAGTCCATGCATGTGTTGAAGAAGCAGGAGTGCACTGCCCAACTATTGTGATAGCGAGAACTAGTATCTCAGATGATGCAAAAGCAGGCACCATAATTTAAACTATTTTAAAGGTAGCAACTGGCTCTGCCCACTGACACTATCTGGATATGTATAATTTTTTTTGTATAAGAGGTAGCACTCTGAGATTTGTGCTTTCATTTCAGTGATGTTATACCTGCCAGTATGACAAGAATGGGATATATTTCAGTTGGTGTCTTTCCTTTGAAATTATATGTAATTCCATTGCCAAGTAACACAAAAAATAAAAAGTGACAATGTATTGTGTATATAACAGTGTAACGTTTACTCTGTGTTCATGCGTTGCTTTATGCACAGGACCTAGAGTTTGTGTAGCACATTAGATTTGTTCAGTTGTCAGTAGAAGAAATATTAACAAATTGTTCATTGAGGATCACATTCCCTATGCAAATATTTCTGAAACTCTCATTGTGGATCACTTTTTAATGGTGGAATCCTCTTATGGACCATCTCTCTTCCAGCTCTCCAATATCCAATTCCTTACCTTGCATGCAATATCTATAGAGTTTGGTTACTTGAAAACAGTAATGTTAGGACAACATTAAGAAAAGATAAAAATAAGCTCACTTTGTATATGGCTGGTTACGTTACTTCCAAACTATGTTCGCTATTTTTTTAATCTGTGCTGTTTATTTCTTCTCTCTCGGTGTAGGACTAGCCATTTATTAATACAAATTCTCCACTCTTTTCCTGCATCCACACTGAAGGAACCTGTTCAGAGTCACCTGACAGCTTAGTTCTGTCCCCTTGCTGAGTTTTTGCTGTTCCTCTGAAGCTGGCATCAGTTGCAAATTTGATTGTTGTGGAATTTGCCCCAGAGAAAAACTTGCAAACTTACATGAAGTAGTATGATGCAGTGAAGGTGATTTTGTCTGATTTTGTTTTTAAATGTAGTGGCTTAAAAAGCTCTGGTATACCTAAAAGCCTTTATCTGTGTTATAGCTAGCAGGAATCATCACTGACATGCATCTCCATTGTGACAGAAACAGCACTGTAGACCCCACTTGTCCATAGATCAGTTAACAAACCACTGTCCTTTGTGAACAGAGACTTTAAAGACGTGTTTTGTCCCTGACCAAAAGCCCTTTACTAGGTCTTCTTAAATAAATCTTAAAAAATAATGTACCAGTGGCCGAATTAATATCTATACTAAGTTTGGGTGTGACTTTCAAGATTTACAACGAACATGGTTACTTTGTAGGCAACAAAAGGTCATTTCTTTAAGGACAGCAAAATACTTTTTCCCTGATTCTCTTAAAGTTGGAAGCTATTTTTTCATTATCTATTTTAGAAAATTATAAAAGTAAATATTTAATTTATTCTTTGCTCTCTAGAACACAGGCTAAAACTAGTTTTGAGATTTTCCTGCCCTAGAAAATAGATCTAAGATTAAAAAGGAAAAAAACTCACCATCCCCCTTTTACATGAAGGAGACTTAGGAATGCTAATGAACAGCAAATTAGACATGTTTGCAATGTGATATGTCCAATGCAATATAGGAGTTCGTATTTTGTAGATATCACATCATAAAACAGGAAGTGTGATCCCAGTTGGAATACTGTATTAAATTTGGGGTAGTACTCTATTAAATGGATATTGATATATTGGTGGGATTTCAGAGAAAAGAAGGGCTGGAAGAATCGCCCTATAATAATAAAAGGATGTTGAAGACATTGGAAAGGATTCATTTAGAAAAGAGATAAAATAATTATTCAAACTCTGTAAATCCTGTCTTACAATGAGGGATGTAAGAAGTTCAATCTATTTAATTTATCAAAGGGAGGGTGAAGTAGTAACTTGATCCTGGTTTATAAGTGCCTATGTGGGGAGAGAGTTTCTGGTAGTGGAAGGTTCATACTCTAATCTAGTAAAGACATAACCAGATCCAATGGCTAGAAGCTGAAGCTAGAGAAATTCAGATTGGAAGTAAAGAGTAAAAATGTAACACTGAGGATAATTAACTATTGTAACAACTTACTTAGGTATGTGGTGGCTTCGCTATCACTTGAAGTCTTGATATCAAGATTGACTGTATTTCTAAAAGATATGTTCTAATTCAACTGGAATCATGAGCCAGATGCAGGAATTACTGGGTGAAATGCTAAGCCTCTGTTATGCAAGTTATAATGGTCTCTTCTGGACTTAAAAACTATGATCTACAAAAAATAAATAAATTAATCTTACATAATGTGTCAAAAAGATTAAGGGGAACATAATAAAACTGTCTTCAGATACTCGAAAGATGTAAATACCCAGAATGAAGAGAGGAGGATAGCACAAGAAGGATAACTAGAAATAGATGAAAATAAGAAAGAGAATATTTAAAATTCATATCAGATAATCTTTCCTGACAATGGCATCTATTGGGTTATGGAAGAGTCTTCCAAAAAGTAGCGGAAGTCCTATAACCTGGTGTTGGGACATTTAAATATATAATTTACATAAAACTAGTAACTGTATACAATGAGAAAATACTGCATTGGTAGGGAGATGGCTTATATGACCTCATACAATCTTGTCCATCTCTATCTTTTATTATCCTACAAAAATAAATACATTGGGTGTCTAAGTATCTCACACCAAATCAGTAGTAATGTTTTCTAGAAATGGTATGTATGTATGTATGTATAGAAAAATTGTATATACTCGATCATAAGCTGGTTTGTTTATAAACCAACCCCCTTCCCACCCCCAAGATGGATAAGTAAAAATGGAAAATTTTTATGACTCATTCATAAGCTGACCCTATAATTCAGGGGTCAGCAAACTTTGGCTCCTGGGCCGTCAGGATATACCATTGGTGGGCCGAGATGGTTTGTTTACCTCGAGCATCTACAGACACGGAGGTAAATCTAAGTAAACAAAGTGTCACTCCTCACCCTGACGGGCCAGGACAGCAACTGGGGGGAAATTTTTTGGGGGGGAGAGAAGCTGGGGGTCAGGGAGTAACCCCTGTGACCACCCCCCACATGACCCCACCCCTAGCCTGGGACCCCCTCACTCTCCCTATCCATCTCTTCCCACCTTGTCTAGGGAGGGCCAGGGGAGGATGTCTCTGGCCTTGCTGGAGCTGCTCCAGCAGGCTGGGCAGCGTAGCCACAGCTTGCTCCGGCGGGCCAGACTGGGCGGAGCAGCCACAGCACGTTCCAGCGGGCTGGGTCGGGCAGCACGGCTGCAGTGTGTTCTGGCAGGCTGGGCGGAGCGGCCACAGGCTGCCCAGGGGAGTGGGGCCTAGCGGCATGGCTGCAGCCTGCCAGCTCCAGAGCTGCAGCTGCTTCGGAGGCTGGGGGGAGAGCAGCGTGGCCAGAAGCGGAGAGACTCTGGCACCGCCTCTTCTCTTCTGACTGTGCTGTCTCTCCTTGCTCCCTCTATTGGGGGGAGGGGCTATACTCCCTCTCTATACTTGTTCATAAGCCGACCCCCTTCTCTGCTGCTTCCCTTTTTGACTAAAAAAAATTGGCTTATGAATGAGTATATGCGGTATTTGTTTCCTTGCAGAAACCTTGTGACTTCAATCCCTTATAAAGTGTTGCAAGTTTAAGATTATAATATAAATACAAAGTGGTTAAATCCTTACTTGAAATGGAAAACTTTACGTATCGAATTGTGACCAGCTCCTCCATGATATATAGTACTGTGGCCAGGTCTCTGCAGTCCACACTGTCTGAATAATAGACACAATTCTATGCTATAATTTGATGTGTAACTATTATTTGTATTTTTACTCACAGCAGGCAGTTTTTTAAAGGCTCAACTGATTATTAGCAGCTACTTTTCCCTGGTATAGGTATATTTAAAAGTGTATCTATTTACTGGTGTACTGTGTGTTTTTCAGCAAACATTTATCATACTGGATAGTTTTGAGGACAAAACTGTTACATTAAGATAAAAATTTCGGAAACTCTGGTTTAAATCTCAAAGGTTCTTAGCTTTTTTAGGTCAAATTATCTCATGTCCTCTGACCACGTTTGCATGCATGTTAGAACTAAAATGCCACTTTTTTTTTTTTTAGTTCAGATGCTGTGTTGCCTTTTTGTTGCCACGGTTAAAGAGAAAATACCTAGTAGTTAAAGCCCAAGTTTCAGACATAATCATAAGACGCTTAAAATCTGAAATTCCTCCAGATTTTACTTTTCTTATACTTGATCAATGACATCTTAAAAAAAATACTGCTTTTGTTAGACCCATAACAATAGCGCAATATATTCCCTTTCTACCGTATTGACATCAGTGTAATGTTGCTGGTGCAAAAATGAAAAATGCTTTGGCACAGTGAAGTAAGATAGACATTCAAGTTTTTGTTAAATAAAAAAAAAATTCAGTTCCTGTAGACATGGCATGTGTGAGAAATCAGTTTCCTGAAAAGGTATTTTTTATGAATGAGTAGGGAAATAAAAGCTATTTTTAAGATTCAAAGGAATGATTATAATGGGGAAATGGTTTTAAAAATAAGCATTATATACTATACAATTACGGTCACTCTTTTAAAGCCAATTTTTTTTTATTATTATTTTTTTTTATTATTTTTTTATTTTTTGCTAAAAGTAATGAACCTGGCTGATATCCATGCAGAATGCGAAAAGCACTAAGTGAACTAAAAAGATATATTTCCTCAAAGATATTTTCAAAATCTGTTCCTTAATTATTGAAAATATTAGTTACAGACAAAGGATTTCCCCCCACACACTTAGCAAATATTTATCATCCACTCAGCTAACTATTGCATTGTTAATAAATAACGGGAAGAAACATTTGTGAAAAACAGGATTTTCTTCTAACTCTGGCAAATGGCTGTGCTATGATAAGAGCTCCTGCACACACAGCCAGCAACCCGGTATGTTTTCATCTGGTTAATCTGTTATCAGAATCGTCTCTGATTCCAGGCTGATGAGAGGTTGAATTTGTACTTACAGATATTTTTTACATCTCATATCCCTCAGTTAAAGTTGAGGCTGAGGAAAGGGAGGTGCATTTTGATGGTCAAAAATCCTGGGGATCATTTGGCTGTCACAATATGTGAAAGTTACATAACATGTATACGTATGTTATATATGTGTTCTCCAGTGCTACAATCCACTAGCTGTTATTTTGAAAGGAATTACATCTAGAGTATTAAAGAATATTAGAAAAATGTACTGAAAAAATATGATCCTAAATGATGTCTACAGTAGTAGTAGTAGCAGCAGTAGGGTGACCAGCAAATGTGGAAAATCGGGCCAGGGAGTAGTGGGTAATAGGAGCCTATATAAGAAAAAGACCCAAAAATTGGGACTGTCCCTATAAAATCGGGACATCTGGTCACTCTAAGTAGCAGCAGCAGTTTTGAATGAGTGATCATTCTTATGACTATATTAAAAGTAATAGGATGGTTTGTAATAAAGAACAAAGTTGAATGCACATCAATAATTTTGAAAGTTCATTTAGACTGAAAGTGAATTTGAGTTTAAAAAGGGCTTATCAGAGACTAAAGCTCACAGTACAGCACAATATTTTTATTTCACTGGCTGTTTCAAATGGTGTTATGCTGGAGTCACTGGAAGAAGAAAGTCATTCTTTTTTTACATCTGATTCAGTATTCCTTTCCCTTTAATTTGGAATTGAGAGAGCTGCACTTGAGTTTATATAGCCTTGACTGACATCACTATTAAAGTCCTCCAAAGATCTGGCCAAAGTTCTCCAATGACATCAGTAACAACTCCCTCCCCTACCCTTATCGAAAGGATCCAAGTGCTCCCTAGCACATCAAAAATAATAGACCTGCTAATGGAGGAGACGTACTCTTTTTCATTTTTCCATCTTTATGTAACAGGGAATCATCTCTTGCTAACCTCCTTAGGTATCACATTGGGCATTAGGGAGGAACTCAAGAGATAGTTCTTTAAGCAGAAAAATGCATGTGTGTCACAATGAACAAGCCCCCTTCGTATCCTCCTCCAGGGTCCATCAGTCCAGTATTCATATGGTTATTAATCATGGCCCTACTCGGAACCCTAGGGTATGCTACCCTTTTCCCACAAGCCAGCATTCACTGTCACCTCCTTATAGGATTAGATCTTCTTCTTGTTTAATTGGTGGTATAGACATTCCCAATCAGGTCAGTTGGTGCAGTCAAGGATCCTAGAGAAACAGGAGGAGAGTGATGATGAACACCATGCCAACACAGAGGAACTGTTGATCCCAGCTATAATTTCATCCTTCTTTCCTGGTGAGGCAGTAAATTCCTCCATGTCTTGTCTCATGGACATCTTTAAGGCATTCCAAGATGTGATGAAACACATGGCTGAAACCACTGGAGGTAGTTTGCAAGAGAAATAGAGCAAGCTGCTACACTTTCTGCATCCTTTCATGCCTCGTAGGATTGCCATGCCTATTAATGAGGGATTGTTGGACTGTGCAAAGGAATTGTGACAAATTCCAGCATCAATATCAACTACATTCAAAAGAGGAAGCATGTACCTGGTACCAGGATTACTCACTGTAGATCCTGCTCGAGGGCATCGGATTTCCTGAACTTCTCTGCAGACTGCTTTGGATGTGTCTTAAGACTACTGCCTTCATTATGGCCACATCTGGGGCAATGTGAAGATCCTTCTGGCTCCAGTCATCAGGGATACCCAGGGAAGTTCAAACAATTATAGAGGATCTTCCTTTTGAGGGCTGTGACCTCTTCAATTCCAAGATTGACAAAGATCTCCATTTATTAAGATTCTAGGGCTAACTTACACTCTCTGGGCTTGTGCACCCCAGTCCCAAGGAAAAAAACAAACTAGACCTCAAAGCCCTTTCAGGCAGTGTCCCTCTCCCCTATGCTGGGTTCCAGCACTTCTCCCTCCCCACCCCCCGACCCATGCTGGACATAGATGCTGGTAGATGTCCTAAGGTAGTGAGCCTTGCACCTGTTGTTCTTTGGGTTGGGCACTGGCCCCCTTTGCTTAAGTGGGTCCAGAAGTCCCTGTCACCAAAACCCAATCACACCCACATGAGTCCTGAAACCATTTTTATGAAAGAATATTAGGCAAGGGAATGGGTGTACAATGAGCTGTAATAGGGAAGGGAAATTTAAGGGAATTCAACAACAGTGAAACAATAACACAGTTCCTTCCCCTACCTGAGGAGGTACCAAAAATCTTTACACCCTCACTTAGGCCTCTGGTCCCAATGGTGGTGTACATAAATCTGAGATGTGCTAGCCTGGTGAGAGGAGGCTCCTCTGGTGTCTGCTCAGTCTGGGTGTCCAGCCTGGTGAGGTATGTTACTCCTCAGCTACTCGGCCATCATCTTCTCTCAGAAGATGCGTGAACCTAAATCAAGCATGCTCACAACAGGTCCCAAGCTAGAAGTGTCCTTCACAGGTCCTTTTCCCAGGCTCATGCACATCTACACCAGAGAAACAGTCTTTCCTCTTTGAATGATTGTTCACATATATATTCCACAGCAAGTGTATGTGCACTCAGTGCACTCTAGTCTGAGACTTTTGACAGCAGTACCATTAGGCAATGCATGTGTCCCTGCTATCAGGAAAAGGCATAAAAGGAGAAAAAATGGTTACTTATCTATGTAGTAACTGTTGTTCTTTGAATGTGTTGTGCACATATACATTCTATGACTGTTCCACATTCCTTGCTACTTCAGACATTATATACAGTTGTGTAAAGGAACAGAGAGGGAGGCAGTGACCAAGCCCCTTTTTTGCCCTGACTCTAGTGCATAAAGAGTGCAGAGGCACATAAGTTTCCTAGTGATACTCTTGGCAGAAGTTTCCAACTTCAGTGCACTGGATGTGCATACACCTGCAATGAAATGTGTATGTGCACAAGACATCTCGAAGAACAACAATTACTGTATAGGTAAATAACTGTTTTTCTTCCTTTCACGGAGCCCCTCCCCCACATGCTACAGTTAAAATGTCAGCCACTGCTCTCCAACTCTTCCCAACTGTTACGGAATCCTCCAGTTTCTAGCTTGCCCCTCTAGGCCGTTGATCCTCCAGGAGTTGGCTGCTCACATTTAGGTGCCATCAGCTGTCTTATTACAATATTATAATCCACACAGGGCACCAGAACCACCAAGGAAGAAGTGGTTTCACTATTGATGACCCTCTGCTACTTCCTTAGCTACTGTGCACTCCATATCTGTTCCTTGGCAACAGGTTTGATGCCGTAGTCAAGAACCTGGCAGAACCTACAAAGGATCTCTACCCATTTGCCCTCTCTTTTTTGACAACTGTTTTGCCTTTTTTCAGGAGGCCTCGGCTGGCATCATCAAGGACCAATGGGCTTAAGAGTTCATCAGCAAATCATATTGCATACAGTTCCATGCTCTCCACCCTTGTTCCCCATTCCTCCCCATAGGAGATGGAGACTCTTGTGCAACTTGGAACAGTGGAGATGGTACCCTTTGGGTTCAGAGGCAAGGGATTCTACTCCCATTATTTTCTTAATGCCAAATAAGAAAGGGGATTGGTGCCCTATCCTAGACCTTTGACATTTCAAGAAGTTTGTCCATTGTTTCAAGTTCAGGATGGTGACTGTGGCCTCCATAATCTCCTTATTAGAGCATCAAGATTGGTTTGTGGCTCTTAATTTACAGGATGCTTGTGTCCACCTGCCCATACACTCAGGACATTGGGAAATACTTCAGATACCTGGTAGGGAATGCTCACTACCAATAGAGGGTCCCACCCTTTGGTCTTTCCACAGCACTGAGGGCTGTCATGGGGGCTTACTTGAGATGGGAAGGTATCCAGGTCTATCTGTATCTTGACAGTTGGCTCATCTGAGGGATATCACCCCAGCAGGTGATCAGCTTGATCTATGTAATCCAAAGGTTCTTTGCTACTCTAGGCCTCAAAATAGAGAAAAATTCACCTTTGATCTAACTCAAAGTCTAGAGTTCATAGGAGCCATGTTAGAAACAAGGTCAGTGAGGTCTTATCACCAATAAGAAAGATTCCAAACTATATTGGATCTTATCAGTCACCTTCAGGCTGGTCCAAAGATGTTAATGAGTCTGTGCCTCACACTTCTAAGTCATATGACTTTCTGCACCTACATGATTCAGTTTGCCCAACTTCACCTAAAAATCACATGGACATATAGGTGACAGTCCCACAAGAATAACTCCTTTTAAAATCATGAAAAGACCCATGTTAGGTTTGCAAAGAAGTAATTGACAGATGCAGTCTTGGCTTGCCCATATCCATTTAGGCAAAGATCATTTTCCTATCCTGTCGCTTTGACCATGTCACCCCTATCTTTGTATCTCTGACTCTGGATCCTTGTTTTCTACTGCATCAAACATACACTGCTTGTTTTCATTTTCAGAGCTCTTCACAGTCAATCCCCACCCCACCTATCATCTCTTTCACTATTGAGCTGTCAGTCCTTGCCTCCAATTGGCTCGTAAGAATGGCCAAACTAGGTCAGACCAAAGATCTATCTAGCCCAGTATCCTGTCTTCCAACCGTGGCCAATGTCAGATGCCCCAAGCGGAATGAACAGAACAGGTGATCCATCCCCTGTCACCCATTCCCATCTTCTGGCAAACAGAGGTTAGGGACACCATCCCTGCCCACCCTGGTTAATAGTCATTGACGGCTCTATCCTCCATGAATTTATATAGTTCTTTTTTGAACCCTGTTATAGTCTTGGACTTCGCAACATCCTCTGAGAAAGGGTTCCACAGATTGACTGTGCGTTGTGTGAAGAAATTCTTCCTTTTGTTTGTTTTTTGCTCATGACAGCAGCCCCGATTGCTCACTTGTGGCTTCAGGCTTTCTCTCATGCTATCCCACACATGTTTGGGAGGCACTCCCCATAAACATCCACAACACTACTTCATTATTCACCTTCAAATCCTTCCTCAAAACTCTCCTTTGCTGTGATGCCTAAAAATATTTTTGACAACACTTCAGTTGCTGGTGTACTGGCCTATCATGCTGGCCAGTATTGTCTTGCAGTTTTCTTATACTCTCCCGTATGTCTATATTTACCTGTTGTCTCATTTTGTTCTGTGTTTGAACAGTGCCTAGCGCAATAGGATCCTGGTCCATGGCTAGGGCTTCTAGGCATGACTTTAATACAAATAATAGATGATAATACCCTTCTTGCCTCTGCCAGCCAAGGCTGTGATGAGAGATGCTATCACTTAAAGACTGGGAGCTCATTTAGAGCACCTTCAAACTCAGGGCATGTGGTCTCTGCCTGAAGCTTGTATACATGTAAATGTTCTGCAACTTGTTCTGCAAAGCATAACACCCTGCTCCCATCATTCCAGGGATCCACAGTCCAAGTGTTGACAAATAACACCAAGGCCGTGTACTGTTTCATCAAACGAGAGAGCATGGTCATGGCTACTCAGTCCGAGACACACTGAGTTTGGTAGTTTCATGATCAGATTATGTTATGGCTCTGTACCTGCCAGGCACTCAGAATTCTAGGAGATCAGACATCTTCCTCGTCTCTTGGACACAAGGATTGATGTACATATTCCCCTCAATCCTACTGATATCAGAAATCCTGAGAAATATGAGCTAGGACAGAGGCTTGATGATCATGATCAGTGTAGGATGGGCCCAGACAGTTCTGGTACTCTGATCTCATCAACCTGTCGTTCAGTCTCTGATCGCGTTACTTGCTTTGCCAAGCATAGTCTATCAAACTACGCAGACTATCTGCACCCAGAATCAGCAACTGTTGCATCTGATAGGCTGGATGTTGAGTGCCATAGAACTGTCACAGAAAGGAGTGGTTCAGCTAAAATTCAGATCATTGTGGTATATAGCAACAAAAAACACAACAAAAAACAAAAAATGCAAACCACCACACTCAGCTAGACTGGCTTTCAAAGCAAAGGGGAAAGGTATGTTTTTTGGAAATCCTAACATCACCTGCCTCCCGTAAAATCTCATTTCTGCTGTTTTAGTCTATTTGCCAGCCCCAAAACAATCAGGGATTTCCATCAACTCCGTATGGGTACATTTAGCAGCAATTTCTGCACATCACCCTCTTACTCAGAGCCTTATTCCATATTGTCTTACCCTCTAGTTGTTAGATTCCTCAAGGGCCTCTTACATATATTTCCCCTGTGGGCTCCTAGTGACCTGTTCTCATATCTTGTGTCCATGAAATACGTAGTACCAAAATTTCAGCTCAGAGGGTAGCGGGGATTCTGGGTCTCAGGCTAGTTCAGCTTACACAGAGATCCATAAAGATAAGATGACTTTGATACCTCCCCTCAGTTTCTGACCAACATTGTTTCAGAATTTCATTTGGATCAGTATACTCACCTCCCAGTGTTCTTCACCAAGCCCCATTCAAATTAAGGGAAAGTTAAACTACCCACTTTTGATAGGATGCGGGCACTGTCTTATTATCTTGATAGGACAAGGCCCTTCAGGAACTCCCCTAGATTGTTTGTGACTTTGCAGACAGAGTTAAGAGTCAGGCTATATCCACTCTAAGAGTATCTAAATGCATATCTAACTCTATAAGATCCTGCTATCAGTTAGCCAGGTTAGATCCACCTGTGCTTATTGCAGCCCACCAGGGCTCAGGCAGCCTCTACTACTTCGAAGAAGCATCTGTATATCAGAAATTTGCAGGGTGGCTATGTAGAGATCAGTCCACGTATTCATCTAACTCTATTCCTTAGTTGAGGCTTCCAGATCAGGTGCCCACTTTGGTAGAGCTGTCCTGCAATCCTTATTTAAATGGGACTCCTAGCACCCACCTCCAAGCCAAGAGGTAACTGCTTGCTAGTCACCATCTATGTAGACAATTACTTGAAGAAGAAAGAACGGTTACTTACATTACAGTAACTGGTTCTTGAGATTTGTTGTTGACATAGATCCCATGACTCACCCTGCTTTTAAAATCCTATAGCTCTGGGATTCTGTATTGGCAAAGGAATTGAACGGCAGTTGGGTCTGTTCCACCCTTTGGTGTCCCCCATCTTAGGGTGTAGAGCATCCAGGTTGCAGATGTGGCTGCTAACACTGCTAACCAAAAGAATCCAATCTTGTGCTTATGGGGACAATGTGAAGAATACCTTTTGAAGAACCCCAGTTACTGTAAGGTAAGTAACCATTCTTTCATGTGCAGCTTTTAAGTGAACAAAAGGCAGGGAATTAGCTTGATATTTAGCCCAGTATATCACTCATACTGGATAGTTTTCTTTGATTGACGACAAAAACAAAGCTGATGACAGTAGAGTAAATTTATCCCCAAGGGATTGTTTTTGGAAGAATTCCCCTTAGTTAACCATCTTTTTAGGGTTTTGCATGGGCAATCTTTTGTTTTTATTACATTTTGTTACATTTTATTTTTAAGTTGTTTGGTTTTTGTTTTCTTTTGTTTTTGCTCTCTTCTCTTTGGTGTGTTTGACTCTTGTAAATAACTTCTCACTAAATTGAATCTTTTCAATTCTGTATTCCTTCATTTTTGCTTGTTTATTTAAATCCTAATATTTATGACTTCGATAGCAGAGATAGTTAGGTTATATGCAGCCAATTTCACAAATCTAATTTAGTAAATGTAGTATTTGTCTGATTGCAGTTTACCCTGAACTGTAAACAGCTGTTAGGCATTTTAAAATGGCCCTGTATTGTGAGTATTTTGAAAACATCAGTTTACTTGCCATTGTAATGTTTTATAGCTCTAAACACAGCGACAATGGAATTTATCCAGGAAAACAAGCTGTCTAAAAAAGTCACTGAAGTACCCATGCCAACTCTGTCCCACTAGGCAGTTCATTTACATTGATTTTATTGGAACCCAAATAAAAAGCTAAGGAAGGACTGAGACTATTCTGAATTGTACTGAGCCTTCATCACAATATTCTCTGTTTGAACACAATCTCCTAGTCCCCCAGCTAGATTAAATTGTATGTAATTTACCCTCATTATACCCAGATTTCATTATAGCATTCAAAATGCTTGATTCTCAAGAATTGTAGTACAGTGAGAACAGACTGTGCGATTTTGGAGGAAAGCCTAATGCAAACAAAACTGAATGCTGAAAGCTTCTAAAAATGAAAACTGAGAAAGGTGGAGGAGTGAAGCTAGAGGTTGTTGCGTATGGCACCATCATAAGATATATGCTTTGGCTTGATTCTTAATGTTGCTAAATTTTGGATTGATATTGAAGTCATGCAGTACTGACACCTTTTCAGTTTAAAAAACAAAGAAACAACTTTTGCTTATATCAGTTAAGCAGTTAAAATATAATGAGAATGCAGATCCACTCTTTTGCTGGAAACTATATCTGCTGTTTAAAGTACATCTTTGTTTTTTACTTTACAAAACATACCTGGGTGTGGGTGTGTAATATTTAATTCCCTTTTTAACTACTGTTTCTTTGGTGCTGCTGAATCAGTTTGCAGGTTGAACTAGTGATGATTTTGGTGGTAATTGTGATGTTAAATCATTGCAGATAAATCATTCAGCAGCTGTCAGTAGATAGTCATAAAGGAAAGGTCACATAAGTTGTCTGGAGTTTTTATCAGGATCTCTAAACATCTGTAGAAAGAGAGAGCAGGTGTGGACTTTGTATTGTGGTTATATGCATTTTATCATGTTACTTAGGCCATGTCTACACTATGACTTACATCAGTAGAACACATCTCTGAGTGACGTAAGTGATGCCAGCATAAGTGGTAGTGCGCACAGCACTATGAGCTTCTCCTGCCGACATAGGTATCACCACTCACTGGGGTTGGTTTATTATGTCGATGGGAGAGCTCTCTCCTATTGACATAGAGCAGCTACACAAGAGATCGTACAGCAGGGCAGTTGTATTGGTACAGATGTGTTGTTGTAAACTGTCTAGTGCAGATGTAGCCTAAATATTGTGTGCAAGTGTTGATTGTGCTGAATTCTTATAGGTGCCAAATACTTTATGGGAATGCTGGTGGTATTGCTGTTTTTTCTTACTTTGGTAACATAGTAACACTACAGTTCACTTACAGAATGAATCCCAATTTGAAAGTTTGGCTGAACCCATCTCTATTTGACAAGGTGGGTGAGGTAATATCTTTTATTGGATCAACTTCTCTTGGTGAGAGAAACAAGTATTCAAGCCACATAGCGCTCTTCTTCAGTTCTACGAAAATTACTCCCAGCATCACAGCAAAAAGCAAGGTGAAACTGATTGTTTAGCATAAGGCATCCTCAAACCACTCACCACTCAGAGGGCCAGCTTCCTCCAGGACACAGCAGACTTTCTTCACAAATTCTGCAACATAAACAACCTTCCTCAGAACACCATCCTCACCGCCATGGATGTCACTTTCCAGTACACCGACATCCCTAACGATGGCATAGCTGCCTGCCTCATATATTTATAAAACTAAACAATGGACAACCTTCAGATATCTGCCCTAAACACATCGTCAAACTCATCCATTTCATTCTCACCCATAACAATTTTACATTCAGCAACAAACCATTGGAACAGCCCTGGTACTAGAATGGCTCCTCAATATGCCAACCTCTTCCTGGATCACCTAGAAGAAGAATTTCTGGACAAATGCACCATGAACCCAATGATATACCTGAGATACACTGATGGTATTTTCATCTCTGGACAGATGGGTTAAACTGCCTCATAAATTTCCACCACTACTTCAACAACCACCACCTGTCCATCATACTCTCTCTGGAACACTCCCACACTAGCATCAACTTCCCTACCACAATCAACTTCAACAATGGAACCCTACAGGCAACCATATATGAGAAACCCACGGATCACTACACCTGTCTTCACAGATCCAGTATCCACTCCAAACACATCAAGAAATCTGTTATCTACAGCCAGGCACTCAGATATCACAGAATATAATCCAAGGAGAAAGACCAGGATATATACCTTAACACACTTAAATTGCCTTTGCCAAACGTGGACACTCCACCAGAGCAGGAGATTGCATCATGGAACAGGCAACCTAAATACCTTGAGACAACCTGCTTCAAAACAGAAATCAAACCCCTCTGCCCACACACCCCTAATCTTAACCTACCACCCCGCACTGGAACCATCTAGGGTAGCATCAAACAACTACCAACCATGCTCAATGGGGACCCTATCCTGAAAAAAATCTTTCCTGAACCCCCGCTTCTGGCCTTCAAACAACCCCCAAACCTCTCCCAGCTCATCATCAGAAGTAAGCTCCCCACAAACCAGGACACACCAACTCAAAGTGGCACCAGACCCTGTCAGATGCAACAGATGCAAAACCTGCAGATATATCTCCACTGCTTCCTTGATCAACACCCCTACTATCTACCTTTCAAGATCCATTGATCCTACACATGTTTGTCACAACATATGGTATACCTCATCCAGTGCACAAAATGCCCCAATAACAAGTGTGTGGGTGGAACCAAATAATCATTATACTCTCAGATGAACTCACATATAGGGTATTTTTGTCTTTTATCATTTTCCTGTCAGTTGTGGGTCAACATTTTTCAAAAAGTAATCACTCTATGTCTGACCTCATCCTCAAAGGAAACCTACACAACACTTTCAAAAGACAAGCCTGGCAGTGTAAATCCATTACTCTGCTAGACACTAAAAATCATGGACTGAACAGAGACACTGGATTTCTGGCTTATTACAGCAATCTGTAAGTTACTAACCCCCTCTTTTTGTCCTATGACTGCAGCGGTGTTAATGGGCCACTCTACCTTGGGTGGTCCCTTACAATACCTTCTAACTACTTATGCTAAACAATCTGTTCCATCTTGAATTTTATTGTGGTGCTGTGAGTATCTCTTCCAGACTGGAACGAGAAATCTATGTGACTCGAAAGCTTGTCTCTCTCACCAGCAGAAGTTGGTCCAATAAAAGATTATTACCGTATCCGCCTTGTCTCTGTAATATCCTGGGACTGGCCTGGCTACAACTGCAACCATCTAGATTTGTCAGTTGTTTTAAATTATGCAGTGAAGCAACATACAGTCGTATAGGTGGTGATATTCTTCAGTGGGCTTAGGGAAGCCTTTATTATTGGATAGACGATCAGCAAATTACAAAGCAGCTAGATAAATAATACAACTAACCATGCAATTAAATAATAATCCCCTGGGAAAACTGATTTTGGGCTATGAGTCTAACTTGTTGCCTGTTTTTAAAGGGAGTTGTCCAATCATTTAAAGAAGACATTTGCAGTTTATAAAAGGTGTTCAATTTTCAGACCTTTTTTTTTTTTTTAAACTTCCTGATAGCAATGCCGTTTCCTACCATGGGATTCATATGGGTAACCCAATGGAGCAATACAAACATTAATGAAGAGCAGCAAAATATACCTGGAGAACTTTTTGTAGAATATTTTCTGGCATTGTATCTTAAATCAGTTAAATATACAAAATGGAAGGCCTCCTTTTATGTTAAATTGAATGAGGTTACCCAGAAATAGGATGGAGAGAGAGAAAAGGTGTAGAAGTCTCCTTGAGCCTAATTGTAATGCCCAGCCCTGGACTCATTCCTGGCACATTTGAACCAAACCTGACCCAAGTGTGGTGATCGAATCCTTTTCTGACCTGACCCGAACTTGACATTTCCCCCATAATCTGTGTCAGCACTGCCACCTCGTCCTTGGGGGTTGGCCTAGTGGGAACTTCTTGCTCCCCACACTGCAAGGCCACAATCCTTCTCCAGCTACCTCCTGCCCATGGGGTCAGCTCAGCCCGGCTGCATTCTCCACTCCTGCCATCCATGGGTGCCTTGATGCACTGTGTGTGCTGCAGAGTGAAAGGTGCTGTGATACATCAGCACACTCTCACAGTGCAAAGTGGCAGGAGCAGGCTATACAGCCGCTGCCTTGCCAACCCCATGGGCAAGAGGTGATCAGAGCCAGCCCGAGAAGGTCTGGTTGTTTTCTGACATGACCTGATGTCAGGTTCAGGTAGGGTTGCAGGGCTCTTAGGAGGGGGTCAGGGTCAGAGCCCAGTGGGGATCCCAGAGACAGCTGGAATTGAGGAGGGATGTATCATCCTAACACTGTGAAGGAGCAATTGGAGAGGAAGGAGAAGGACGGTCACAAAAAAATTGAGGAAATAATGCAATAATTAATAAAATAACGGAGTAATATATTTCTATTTAACAGTATTATTACACTGTGAAAATAATATTAAAAGGAAGCATTTTATGAGTACTTACAGTTTCAGGCCTTTTGATGTTTTTTCCTCTCCGAGAAAGACAGGAGCACTGATAAAGTAAAAAAGTACAAGCAGTGTAATTGCTCTGCTTAAAAATTAAAAAACCCTCAAACTTACAAATACGAACATTAATTGCTCATTTTATTAATTAAAGCTACTTTTTGTGTTTTCATAATTCCCCTCCCACCCCCAGTTTTTAAAAAAGTACTCATAATTGTTGCTTTTATGTGCATGTACAAGTAAGGCCCTGATCATGCTAACACTTATGCACATGCACAATCTTAACACATGAACAGTCGCACTGGCTTCAGAGTATAGATATACACTAGCATGTAAGTCTTAGAAGGGTGAGTGGGACTTTAAATTCTTGTCTTGAGGTCTGATCCAGGTGGGAGGCCCCTGTATCATCCATCTGAAGTATCATTGAAATTAGTGGGGCTCCACAAAGTTTCAGGGAATCTGTCTGCATAGATCAGTTTGCAGGATCAAGGTGCTCAACACAAAAGTAGTATAACAAAGCTCCATAAGACTCCTGACATAGTAGAGTTAGAAAGCCAGATCCTCAGCTGGTATAAATTGGCATAGTTAAATTGAATACAGTGTAGCTACACCAGGTCACACCAGCTGATGATCTGACCCATAATATAAATCTATCCCTCTACCAAAATTAATGAATTTATGTTTTGAGCAAATAAGGGATAGAATTAGCTCTTTTATAATTGGCTTGTTTGTGAATAACTTGTGCCATCTGAATTTGATCTAAATATTTACAAAAGTATATCAAAGTATATCAATATACTTCCCATTTAAAATAAGCAGAACTAAAAGTGTGAAGGGATGCTCATAATTTGAATTGTTTGTAAATTATTTTTAAAAATTCTATTTTCTGGTAGAGTACCGTTTTAAAATAATGTTCTGATTTTTTAAAATTCTGTTAAATATGTGTGTGTGTATCTATGTGTTCCTCCCAACAAACATACACCTATAAAAACATGGGTATTTCGGTTCCCTTGGTCATTTTATGTAAGTCTTTTGCCCAGGATTAAAAACCTCACCACCTCATATGATTGTACCCACCCCTTCTCCCTAGGATCTATTGATGCCAATTGACAGAAGGTACAGAGGGGATGCATGGGGTTTTACAGGGATCCCCTGGATCAGGTACATGCATAATAATTCACCAAAGGGTGGCATATAAGGTATCTACTAAGAGCCAATAGCTTACTGTCACCATAGGTAATATTTAAGAAGTTATGTATTTATACTGGAAATTAAGTTCTTAAAGCCTTGAAGTTAAAAGCAGGTCACATAGAGGTGATAGGCCTTGGAGAGATTCTGTTCAGGCAGAGAGTAGGAGATCCTTGTTTCTTGCTATCTGGTCAAACATATATTGTACATTGTATGTATCACAATGAAGGCATATTTGCATTATTGAGCATGATGCTAATCAAAAAAGTGTGAAACCACAAGGAGAGGAAAGCTTCAGGAAAAAAACAAAAACACCACGGGGTATCCTGTTTATGAGTAAAGATGCTGGATTTTTGGGTTATAACTGGGGATACTGAGGAACTCCCAGGATCCTTCATTGAGGAGATGAACTGTGTCAGCGTGTTCTACCTTATGAAAGGAAGGTTACAGCCAACCTGGCTGGAAAATGCTGCAAAGACTTTAGACAGAAAAATATCTTATTCATTAAGTCTACGCTCTAGAATACATGTTATTATTTTACTTTACATGTAACCATTTGTTTCCAATACTTTTACTTGCTACTTCTCACATCTCTATACTTTTGTTAAATAAACCTTTACTTGCTTTCATTATAGATGTATCTAAGTGCTGTGTGTTAAGCAGAGCTGTGATCTAAAGTGCAACTGGTAAGCTGAGGGGTACTGTTCCTTTGGGAGCAGTGGATCTGTGAATTCTGTGTGTCCAGCAGAGCAGGGGCTGGACACTCCAGTGATCTGCTCAGAGGGCTTGGGAGTTGGAACACACCTTTGTTTACCCTAGAGGGACAGCAGAGCCTGCACAGGCTAAGAGGGAAGTGCTTGTGTGTTGTCCATGGTCGGGGGAGTCAGGGAGCTGACACCCAGTAGGTACAGACAAGGCTTCCTCGCGCTAAGGGCAGTTAGTAGCAAGGTGCTTCACAGCCCTGAATACACCTGGCAGACATCACACACCCCCTTTTTTCCTCTGTGCACCCACATGCCTGCTACCTCTCATCTCCACTTTCAGTTTCAGATATGTTGCCTTTGGGACCATAACCAGAGGAAAGTACATTGGAGCACCCCACAGAGCAGTATATGAGTGATGCAGTTGACCGTTAACAAAGCAGTGAAACTAATTATATATTCATTGGCAAATGCACACAGTAAATGAACTGGAACAATAGAGACAAATATTTTCCTTCTAATCGCTTTCTGGTCTATTAATCTTAAGTGTTATTTGTAGCTGTAATGAATACAGAACCTTCAGCTGAAATTGTGATTTCTCAAGTTTACCATGTCCCTTTAACTTAGCTTTACGAGGTAATGTTGAGCAGCCTCTGTTAGCATGGCAACAATCAGCTATCATGTTCAGAACATGGAGAGCAAGATTGCCTTCGGAGAATGTGTTACTATATTTAACATTAAGGGCCATTCAAAAATATCTGGAGTTACAAAACTTTTACAGCACAGACAATCTGCTGTTCTGCAGTGAATCTTCAGTCAAACAAATATGAGTGAGAAATCACTCCTAAGAAATACAGCCCAAAAATACATCTTTGCAAAAATATGAAGATCTTTGCCAGCTTCTCTACTTCCACTTTATTGTGATGATGATTATGGTAGTTCAAGTAGTGATGACTATAGTTAAGGATGTCCAACATTTTCCATTATAGACCCTTTTCCTTTATATCTAAAAGACAAGATATAACAGGTGGTCACGTGAAGTATGAGGTAACAAAAATAATGAGATGTTTTAGTACACAGTACCTGTATGCACAACTCATAGCCCACAAGTAACAGTAATTGCCACTCACTACCTGCCTAACTATTATTATATGTCGGTTTTCTGTATGCATTACAGTAGAGGTGAGTTCTGAGGTGGGACTTGGAAAATAAGATGTTGACTTTATGCATTTTGACTGGGAACTTGCGCGCACACGAGGGGCAAATTGGAAGAAAAAACAAAGATTTGTGTGAGAGAAACAGATGAGCAGGAAATTAGGGTTGCCAACTTTCTATTCCCAGAAAACCGAACACTCCTGCCCTGCCTCTTCTCCGAGGCCCCGCGCCTGCCCGCTCCATCCCCGCTCCCTCCATCGCTTGGTCTCCCCACCCTCACTCACTTTCACTGGGCTGGGATGGGGTTAGGGTGCAGGAGGGAGATTAAGTCTCTGGCTGGGAGTGTGGGCTCTGGGGTGGGGCCAGGGATAAGGGGTTTGAGGTGTGGGAGAGGGCTCTGGGCTGAGGCAGGGGATTGGGGTGTTGGGGGGTGAGGACTTGGGCTGGGGTGCAGGCTCTGGAGTGGGGCTGGGGATGAGAGGTTTGGGGTACAGGAGGGGACTCCTGGATGGGGGAGAGGGTTGGGATGTTGGGGTGCATGTGGGGTCTTGGCAGGGCTTACTGTGGCTTCCAGGAAGCAGCTGCCAGATCCCTGCAGCCCTTTAGGAGCATGGGTGGCCAGGGAGACTCTGCACACTGTCCTCAAACCCGCAGGTCCCATTGGTCTCAGTTCCCGACCAACTGGAGCTGCTGAGCTGGCAGTAGGGGCGGGGGCAGTGTGCAGGAGATAATGATTCTGAGATGGTGTTATAGAGAGAAAATTTACTAAATAATGTAAGTACTTGTGCAAATTCTTAGTGACCAAATTCTCAAATTACTGTTTCTCATTTTCTGAAGGTACACTACCTTGAAAACTGTAATCCATTTAATTATCTTTATTCTACAGAGAGAAGATTGATGTTTTTTTGTTGTTGTTTTTTGTAATCAGCAAAAAATACCTTTCTACTTGGCATCTCAGTAATTTTGAAAGCCTCAGTATTTTTCTACAATATGAGGACTAAGACTAAATGCAGTTTTCTCATTGAGATCTAAGTGATGAATTATACAAAGGTGTTCCACTTTATTATCTTTTAGAAGAATCCAGAAACTCAGAAGTCTAGATCTTCAGCTGCAGTAAATCAGTATAGCTCCATTAGATTCCAGGGCTGCCAGGGGCGGGCAAGTGGGGTAATTTGCTCCAGGCCCTGCAGGGCTCCCCACAAGAATATAGTATTCTATAGTATTGCAACTTTTTTTAGGGAAGGGGTCCCCGAAATTGCTTTCCCTCAGACCCCCTGAATCCTCTGGGCAGCCCTGTTAGATTCAGTGGGGCTCTGCTGATTTACATTAAGAGGATCTGGCCTACAGTTTAATTTATATCTCATGTATGCAATACCACACTATCAATATCTAACATTTTGAAGGACTTTATAAGCTTTAAATGGCACTCATGTATTTTCAATACAAAAAATATATATATTATAAGAATGCTAAGGCTGCAAAGTGAAGCATTCAAAAGTGAGGAAATGACAAAGTTAAGGTTATTGCCAAACCTTAATTCTGCTCCTTTGTGTTTATGCGTTATAATGCAATCTTGAATTGCCTGAGGTCATGCTATTATTTCTGCAGGACCCCTGCTTTAGTCCAAACACAAGGTGGATGATGCACAGTGAATGAGGCTGCTGAGTGAGCTCTGCTTTTATTTATCCTAAGTGTTTAATGGCCAAACCCATACCTATTTTATTGTGCACAATCTAAACTTTGCACTAAATGACAGATCTTCTGAGCCCCTGCTTTATTTGCCACACACACACTGTCTTATTCAGAATACACTGTCCATCTTGTGCAGTGAGGATCCAGAACTTCACTTAAATCAGTCTTAAATTTAGACTAAGTCCACTGTGGCACTTGCAGATAGAATTTGGCTCAGCATAAGCCATGGATCCACAAGACCTTTGTTCCATTCAATACCTATCTGCTTCATTCACTGTCGTCATTTATGCTGTGCAATGAATGAAGCAAGGATTGTGCAGAAACAGTAATATGTCATCATATAATCAAATACTTTGGATGGGATTTTCAAAAGTGCCTAGTGAGTTAGGCATCCTAACTTGCATTGAAAGTAAATACGAGTTAAAAAGCTATCTCATTTTGGCTCTTCTGAAAATCCTACCCTCTATTGTAATGCATATACAAAAGAACAGTATTAGGGTTATTTTGGCATTTACTGATTTTGAGTGCTTTGTGAGCTTTATTCTTTTACTGTACTTCTTTGTATGGAATTTTTAAATTTTTAAAAGAAAAATAATAAAACAGGCATTCTATAATGTGGAAGTATTTGCTACAGAAATAGAATCCTGGCTCCTGGTCTTAGACAAGGACTCAGTACTAGTGCAGCGAGTGTAGTTTAAGATTGCTGTGATCAAGCTGCCAAATGCAGACTCCACAGATAATCTTCTACCTCATTTTACACAGAACATCAATGCTAACTGAGATTATTTTTAATCTGGTTAGCTATTTCTCCTTGATTACACTTTTGTGTGGTCCAGGTACCAGGCGAATGATTGCCATCTACTAGAAATCTACTCATTTAATACAACAATGAATATGGCAGTCCTCAAATGTAGCTAGGTTGGGAAGACACAAAGCCAGACTACATCATAAACTAGATATATGCAAATCTGATGCTCATCCCAGGGCTAGTATACTGCCCATTTCCGTACTATATACAATCCTCCTCAAATGAGTGTAATCACAGAATCAGAGGAGTACAAGAGAAAGGTAATCTACTTTCTCTCTTGACCAAACAGATTTTCTATGTGCAGTTGTTCCCCATAGTACATTTTTAGTGTTTTGTCTAGTTTAGCTTAAATGTCTCAAGCAATGGGCACTCCATCTCTTTCCTTGAGAGACCTTTTCACATCTTCACTATCTCTTGTTCATTTCATACCATTGCTCCTTGTATACACCACATTGTGTATCTGCCATATTATCCTTCTGAATACATGATGCTTACATCCTTGAGATATTTATGTGCTCTTATCTGTAGATCTCATATAGTTGTGTTTAGTAGAGATCTTTTACTAAGTGTATCGTTTAAATTCCATAATACTTTTCTTGTTCTTCTCTGAGCGCCATACAATTTATTACTGTCTTTCTTGTAATGAGGAATCCAGAACTTTGTTCAGTATTTCAGATGTGGTTTGACCAGAATTGTGTGAAGAATTATTACTTTCCTAGTCCGTGCATGCTTTGCACATATGGCCTAAACTTGCAATAGCCCAATCTGCTAACATATTGCTTTGCAAACTAACGTCTAATTTTCTACCCACTATTAACCCTAGCTCATTCTACTGCTTTCTTCCTCTCATTGAATATTTGTATTTTGATTTATTTTTTCCTAGAAGCTTATGGATTTATAGGTGGAACTTCATTTTTTGTTTTTTTCCTGCCCTTTTTATAATTTCTTTAGGTCCCTTTGTATATTTTATCTTACCTTGCTTGTGTTTACATTGGTGTGCTGTTACTCCCAATAGTAAGCATTTATATAGTGTTTTCATCTTTAATTCATTTGGTAGTGTTTGTAAAGAGCTTTGATTTTCATACCTTTTTTGAGATAGGGAAGTATTATTACCCCCACTGATGGGGACATAAAAGCAAAGTGATGTAGACTTGTCCAAGGCCACAGAGCTAGTCGGGAGCAGCGTTGGCTTTGGAAGTCATGCGTTCTAGCTTCCTATGCTGTGTTCTGCTTTAGTGGTCTCAGAAGAACCAGAATGCATCTCTTTAACATTCATATAACTAGCTAACTAGCTCTTTTATGCTGTACTAACCTGTAGATCAGGGGTCAGCAACTTTTCAGAAGTGGTGTGCTGAGCCTTCGTTTATTCATTTCAATTTAAGGTTTCGCATGCCAGTCATACATTTTAACGTTTTTAGAAGGTCTCTTTCTATAAGTCTATAATATATAACAAAGCTATTGTTGTACGTAAAATAAATAAGGTTTTTAAAATGTTTAAGAAGCTTCATTTAAAATTAAATTAAAATGCGGAGCCCCTTCGGACTGGTGGCCAGGACCCAGGCAGTGTGAGTGCCACTGAAAATCAGCTTGCGTGCTGCCTTCGGCAAACGTGCCATAGGTTGTCTACAACTGCTGTAGATGTTTTTGTACTTGTAAATCTTGTCTCATAACAAGTTTATTTCACTTTGGATATTAATTGTACAATATAATCAGTCACAATATAAGGAGACATAAATAAAATAATCCTGTAGTGAATTTATTTTTTCATGGAAGATTAGGCTCTATAGGTGATTTAGATTCTGATGAAGCAGGAAGATGCCTAATATACTCTTCTAATACAGTTTTTAAAGATTACACCTGTCTTTAAAGTGAGTTATACGGTGCTTGCCGATGCAGTCTTTACTGAAAAAGGTGTTTTGACTGTTGTAAGTAGGGACATATAGTTATTAATAGAAGTACTTTAGTATCACTTGAATATGATTATATCTGTGCAAATTACATGTATAAAAGAGAATATTTGTATATTGCTAACAATTTATCATAACTATTAGGTGCCAATGCTTTTGAGATATATCTATCTGTTTTTACACTATATCATAGCATCTGAGTATCTAATTATTTATGGCTCTTATCTGAGAGATTTCGAAGTTAGATTGCAAAATGGTTTACAATAGCTTCTAAACATAAAAAAAATTAAAAATATACCCCACAAAACTTCACTGGTCTGTTTAACAAAATATCCCATTTTTGTAAATATAGTGAATAAAGAGAGTGAAAATGGTATGGCACATCATGTGTGTTTAATCTGTTTCACATAAATTTGCTGTGAAAGTTCTGTTTCAATATAGATAATGTCCAGTTTGTTCTAAACATGCAGTTGTACTATAAGTGTAATTTGTGGAGACCGTTATGGATCTCAAGAGCTTTTTCATCATTCCGTGTATAGAATTAATCTTCTCCTAAATGCTCATTCAGAAAATGCCAGAAGACGGCTCTGGGTGGTTGCCATGACAGATATTATTCTTCTGGCTCCTCTGAGAGCTACATTTCTAGAAACTGTGAATGTTTTCAAGTTTATCACAGCAGGAAGCTATGGTTATCCTGCTTTTTACACCGATAGTTTTCTTCTGTAGTCTAATCACCTAATTTTTTCCTCTCTTCTTTTCATGAAGCACTGTTTAGAATTGTTTAAATTGTCATTACTTGGCTACACTCTAAGCAAATTAGAACAGTATCTTTTTCATTATGGGGACAAAAAAGGGAGAGAAAGTATTTCAAGCATAATTGTCCCACATTGATGAATATAAGCAAAATTACTGCGTATGGTGCATAGTCTAATGAAAATGACAGAATTTCCTGATAAATGCATAGATTAAAGTGGAGAATCTATAAAGAGTTCTTTTCTCAAATCCCTGTATACTAGTAGGTCATTGCAGGCAGATATTGCAAAGAAGATTCTGCTGGTTTCAGCAAGGTAGTAGGAAACTTTCCTGTTTGCATGTATTTCTTTTTTAAAAATCCACAATATATTAAGAAATATTTTTCTTTGATATCCATTTAACTTAAAATATGAATGTGATATAGCCATATGTAACATTTTGAAATCCAATTCTGAATCAGTCCCACGGTATTTAGTTTCCTTCTGGACCAAAATCCTGGGGCCAATATGAGTTTGTATCATCTTTGTTCCCGTTTTCATTTGTAGGAAGTTGTGCAGTTGGAGTCCCAAATGAGAACAAAAAACTTGGAAAGTAAAAAACACTTCACATTCCTGTACTGATAACTGTGACTGCCAAACAAAACATGACTAAGCTGGTGTCAGGAATCGTTTGATTTTATGGGTGGGAATTTCATAAGTGCTCAGTGTTGGCCTAATTCTCATTAACTTCAAAGGAAACAGAGTTAGGCAAATGCTGAATGCTTTTGAAAATCCCACGATAAATCTTTTATAGTTCTAGTAGTTGTGAACATATCGGAATACTTCTTGGGCTTGGTTTTCTGTAAGATGGTGTGTATTTGGCTTACCACTAATTTTTTAAAATATTGTAAAAGTTTCATATTAGTTTTATTGTTAATATCAATATAACGGTTTTCCTCAGTAGAGTTTACAGTTTTACAGTCTCTACCAGCAGTACACTCTAGCAATAATACTTTTTATTCTGGATTTCAGTAAGAATAAATAACTTGTGCTGGTGAAGTCAGAGTAGAGACACTAGGGCAGGGGTTCTCAAGCTGGGGGTCGGGACCCCTCAGGGGGTCACCAGGTTATTACCTGGAGGGTTGCGAGCTGTCAGCCTCCATCCCAAACCTTGCTTTGGCTCCAGCATTTATAATTGTGTTAAATATATAAAAAAGTATTTTTAATTTATTTGGGGGGTTGCACTCAGAGGCTTGATATGTGAAAGAGGTCACTAGTACAGAAGTTTGAGAACCACTGCACTAGTGTTCTTCTTCAAATAGTGTTCCTATGGGTATTCCCTCTAGGCGCACATGCACTTCATGCATCTCAGATCAGAGATTTTAGGAGCAGTGTCCATTTGGCCCATGTATGCGCACCGTGCAGCCTTTTGCCCTGTACTATGACCATATAGAGTTGCACAGGCAAACCACCCTCAGTTTCTTCTCAGCTGCCTCAGCCAAGTTGAACTTACCTCAACTGTATTTTTTTCTCATATCTTACTAGTCAGTGTTAGTTCTTAGTGTTTCCTTTGTATTAGTTACTCATAGTCATTTTATACATTAAAAATATATTATTTTTTAAAATGTTGTCCTTTCACCTATTTTTCTCCCTTTTGGGAAACATAAACATTGTGAGGACATGGTTCTCCAGTTTTTAAATTATGCCTTTTTTGTGTGAGAGGCTCTCTCAGTCAGTTACAGGCACTCTCAGTGTGTCTGTTGCCTTGGGGAGTCACACGTTTCCCAACGTGTAATTTCTGCTTGGCATTAAAATGGAAAGACATAAAGAACTGGAAACTTAACCTATCTTTTCTTGGGATGGACCGTTCACTTCAACTGGCTTCTGAACCCAACCTGTATAATGGTTTCCGAGCAAGTTGACTGCTTCAACCTCCTTGGCACAGCGCTCCCCTAGAGCATTGAAGAGAAGATCTCAGGAATCCTCTCAAAAAGACACTAGAAAGCAATCTTAAAACTCTCTAGGTAGAGAATCTACATTAGAGACAGTCACCAGGTCAAAGGATAGCTGTAGGTGGGAAACAGCAGCAACAATGCGACTTCTCCTGCCCCATGGCAGGCTACGCTCCCTGCCTGCCCCTGCTGCCACGGAGGCTGCCGCCGCTCTGGGCTCAAGCCATCTGTCTCCCCCTGAGCAGCGCTCAGTTCTTGCTGCTCTTGGCCAGCAGTTGCGGGGCCCCAGCCGAGCCCGGCCCCTTGTGTCTCCTCTGCAGCAGCAACCCCCACCCACCTCCTCCTGGGCAGCGTTAGTGGCCAGGGAGCCTGAGAAGAGGAGTGGCCCCCGGGCAAGCAGGGGAGACTCCGAGATGAAGAGGCTGCTGGCGCAGCCCGAGCGCTGGAGACTGACAGGTACCTACCCCTAAGCAACAGTGTAAAAAATTTTTTTGGCCACCACTTTTTGGCACCCCCTAATCTTGGCGCCCCAGGCAGCCGCCTAGTTCACCTAGCGATTACACTGGCCCTGAACCTGTCTCATTGGTAGCACCAATTGTTCCAGGGACCTGGAGGTAACAGAAACACCCGAATCTCTTCCGTTCGGCGCCAACCTGTTCCTGGTGTGGAGGACCTCTCAATCTTCGGACAGTCTCATGAGACTGATGGAGTCTCTCCCTATCTCTTTGAGTGCTTTACTTCTACCAAGCGATGAGGAGGAGGAAGATGATAGGGACTTCTCATCTGTCTCCCACATTTAGATAATAGCATAGAGAGTACACTTATAAAGTTTGCGGATGATACCAAGCTGGGAGGGATTGCAAGTGCTTTGGAGGATAGGATTAAAGTTCAAAATGACCTGGACAAACTGGAGAAATGGTCTGAAGTAAATAAGATGAAATTCAATAAGGACAAATGCAAAATACTCCATTTAGAAAGGAACAATCAGTTGCACACATACAAAATGGGAAATGACTGCCTAGGAAGGAGTACTGCGAAAAGAGATCTAGGGGTCATAGTGGACCACAAGCTAAATATGAGTCAACAGTGTAACACTGTTGAAAAAAAAGCAAACATCATTTTGGGATGTATTAACAGGAGTGTTGTAAGCAAGACACAAGAAGTATTTTGTCCACTCCAGTCCACACTGATTAGGCCTCAACTGGAGTATTGTGTCCAGTTCCGTGCACCACATTTCAGGAAGGATGTGGCGAAATTGGAGTGAGTCCAGAGGAGAGCAACAAAAATGATTAAAGGTTTAGAAAACATGACCTATGAGGAAAGACTGAAAAAAATTGAGTTTGTTTAGACTGGAAAAGAGAAGACTGAGGGGGGACGTGATGACAGTCTTCAAATACGTAAAAGGTTATTACAAGGAGGAGGGAGAAAAATTGTTTTTCTTAACCTCTAAAGATAGGACAAGAAGCAATAGTCTTAAATTTCAGCAAGGGAGGTTTAAGTTGACCATTAGGAAAAATTTCCTAACTGTCAGAGTGATTAAGCACTGGAATAAATTACCTAGGGAGGTTGTGGAATCTCCATCATTGGAGATTTTTAAGAGCGGGTTACACAAACACCTATCAGGAATGGTCTAGATAATGCTTAGTCCTGCCATGAGCGCAGGGGTCTGGACTAGATGACCTCTCAAGGTCCCTTCCAGTTCTGTTATTTCTGGCCAGGGCTCTCCCTTCATTATCAGGGAACCTTCTTCACTGAGACTTCCAGGGAGTTGGAATATCCCCATGAGAGACATGCTCCATCCTGCTGATGGGCCATCTTTGGCTGCCTGTACCTAGGCCATATTCATCACCTCATTGGCCGTATTTGGACCCATCAGCGTCTTATTGCCAACAATTCTCCAGGGTTCCTAGAGTTTCTTGCAAGGAGAAGGGCAGACAGTCCCCATCAGTCTCTCTCTCTAGGGTGCTTGATCCACACGAGGAGACATTTGAGGAGCAGAAACGAGAATGGATAAGGAAATCCCCCCCCAACAAATAGTATCTCTTCCATATCCCCAGATGAAGTTTTGATGCCTCCTCCACCATAACTGGCTGACAACTTTAAACAGTTTCAGGCCTTTATTGAAAGGATAGCAGACTATTTGGAGATTCCACTTGAGATTAAGGAATCATGGCATAAACTTCTTGACATTCTGCACAGAATATCATCTGCCTGCTTTGCAATGCCTATTAATGAGGCTCTGTTAGACCCTGCAAAAATAATTTGGTGTACACTGGACACAATACTGCCTACCTGTAAGAGGTTGGACAAAAAATATTATGTTCCTTCTAAGGACTCGGAATTTTTATTTTTGCACCCATCCCTCAACTCTCTTGTGGTTGATGCAGTGAACGAATGTGGAAGACAACGCCACACTAAATCGACACCACATTAAAAAGATGAAAAGTGACTTGACTTATTTGTCCATAATTCATATTCATCAGCTGCTCTACAATTTAGGATGGCAAAATACCAAGTCGTCATGGTGATAGAGTCACACAAACCATTCAAAGTTTAATGTCTTTATTGAGCATCTTCCAACAAAGCAGATGAAACAGTTCCTGGCAATCATCGCAGAGGGTCAGCTCCTGGCAAGAACATCTCTGCAGGCCTTGCTGGATGCCCCTGACATAGCCGCTCATTCTGTCTCCATGGCAGTAATCATGAGAAAGACCTCCTGGCTTCAGCTCTCCAGATTTCCGAGGGAATTCCAAAATACAGTTGAGGACCTTCCTTACAACAGATCAAAGCTGTTTAAGGAAAAAACTGATGAGTCTGTGCATACTTAAAACACTCTAGCGCCACACTACATTCTCTGGGACTATACATCCCTTCACAAAAGAGAGAGTTCATTAAGTCCCAGATGGCGCAGAGATCCATGCCAGTTTCCTGCCTCTCAGAGACATTATGAACCACAACATAAGAGACAATAGTTACAGAAGAAAAGGCCATCTACTTCTCAGGCATTGACTTCATAACCCACAACTTCAAAACAACAATTTTGTTGAGGTGATTGAAGTGCTGAGTTACCATCCCCACTCATTTCTGCTGCATCAATCTGCGTGTGTTCCTTGCATCGGTGACTGCATTTCTTATTTCTGCTGGGACTGGGAACGTGTCACTAAGGGCAAGTGAGTGTTGGAGATAATTTCAGCTAGATACTCTATCTACTTTGCCTCCCTCCCACCCCCTTTTCTCGTCAAGGATCCCTCTCACAAGCATCTTCTACAACAGGAAATAGGCCCTCTTCTGAACTTGGGTGCTATAGAACCAGTTCCTACACAACACAGAGGAAAGGGATTTTATTCCAGGTTCTTCCTGGTTCCAAAAAAGAACAGTGGATGGAGACCCATTCTAGATCTAAGATTACTCAACAGATTTGTAAAGATGTAGAAGTTCAAAATGGTAACTCTTGCAGCAATAATTCCATCATTGCACCAAGGGGATTGGTTCTTGGCCTTCGACCTACAAGATGCTTACTTTCATAAGTGATTCACCCCTCCCACAGAAGGTTCCCGTGCTTCACTCTGGGTCAAGAGCATTTTCAGTACAGGATGCTCCCATTGAGTCTCTCCTTGGTACCCAGAATTTCTCAAAAGTGCACTTACTGGTAGCTGTTCACCTTATAGACAAGGAATTCTGATATTCCCATGCCCCGACAATTGCCTGTTCAAGGAATGCTCCTACAGCAAAGCCTCGACAGATCATGACAGACATGTCATGCATGTTTTATATCAACTGTCAAGGGGAGTGAGATCACCTTCTCTCTGTGCCAAAGCAGTGAGGCTCTGGAATTGGCGCATATGAAACCAGATCAATGTCTCAACAGTTTACCCTCTGGGTGTGCAAAACATCACAAGAGATGTCCTCAATAGACACATCTCACAAGACCACAAATAGGAGATAGACCCCATTACACTCCACTGCATATTTCAGTTTTGGGGCATCCTTCAGATAGACCTTTTCGCCACAGCCAAGAACAAGAAGTAGTCCCAGTTTTGTTCGAGGGGCAGATTGGGTCACTATTTCCTGGGGGATACCTTTCATCTTTGTTGTGTGCATTTCCCCCAACTCTCTTGATATCCCAAGTTCTGTTCAAGATAATGAAATACAAGGTCAAGGTTATTCTAGTAGTTATGACGTGGCCACAACAAACATGGTTCCCTTACCTCACCAAGGTTGCAGTTTGTCAACTGATCACCCTCCAGACAGACCATCCTCCATCTTCTCTTTCAGGATGATAGTCAAAGCTTTTACCTCACCCCATTCTATGGTAGTGTTTGCAGTGTAGCTCTCCTAAAGGTTTTTTGTCCATTTTTGTAAATTTCCCACCTTTTAAAATACTTACTTATCACTGGTTGCTGTTGCGGTTGACAGCTGTCAACTATTATAGGTATTATACTTTGTATGCCCAGGGCAATGGGGCCATGATCTGCATAAGGCCTGAAGGTACTACTGCAATATAAATGTTAAGTAATATTCCTCCTCAGCTAAGCCCTAATGTTTCCCATGCCTCCCACTCCTATACTTCTTACCCTACTTTCTCCTGGAGAGATTCACTCTTCTCTGATACCTTCTTGTAGAGTCCCATTTTTGTCTTTCCCCATTCCCAGTTTTCCCCAAACTCCTCCCTCCCTGCTCAGTCTAGCTCACCACTGCCTTGTATCACAACATATCCATCCCTACCATGCCTTCTTAGTTACTGGTTACATTTAGCTTTTAAATGTTTATGGGTACCAAAGTTGAAAAGCTGAATCTAATAGGGATGCCTGTTGGAGAGTGGGGATGTAGGTGAGGAAGAACATGTAGAGCAAGGCCATAAGTTGTTGGGAACATTATTCAGATGTCATAAAAGCCTGTAAGGTGGGGCATAGTGTGTACAGGGTTTGGGAACAGGAGGAAAGTCTTTGTAGGCGTATGAGACATGCACATGCCAGATGAAGCCCCAGGCCCCCCTCATGCATCTTTTATCTCATATTTCTCTCATACCTGCTGTGATACAGCATGGCCAGAAGGCAGCATAAGAGTGTTAGCAGGAGGCCTTATTCCCTGCCAAGGGAGGAAGGTTTGCTTTAG
>NC_133770.1:81229590-81372540 GCF_003597395.2 Chelonoidis abingdonii
ACTAGGGGAGTGATTAAGAACTGGTTCAGAGGCAAGCAATAGCGCCCTGAACCTACCCCAGAGAAGAGAAAGCGCGAGACCCAGCAGAACAGTACCGGCAATTTGCCACACTGCCTATTCCCTCTTCCACCACAAATCCCCATATACCTCATGTCACCATGCCTAAAGTGGGTCACAACTGAGAATACCAACTCAGGACAGACTGCTGAGAAACAGGGCAGACGTACCCCAAACTGGTGGTTATTCTATCATTAGATTTCACCAAGCCAGTAATAAAAGTGAGCTCCTGTATCATTACACTAGTTCACAGAGCCCCACAACATTCCCCCAGGCACTCCAGCCCCTGGTTACCAGCCAGACAGTTGGACTTTATGATGAGAGTTTACTGAAAACCAGATTAATCATTTTAAAAGTTCTTCCAATCCCAAAGGACCAGCCACATCACGAGGTCAATATATAACTCAGGTCTTACCCAAAAATCACACTGATAGCCAGTCCTTTAGTAACTGAAAACTAAAGGTTTATTAATATAAAAAAGAAAAGAAGAGAATTATCAAATGGTTAAGGAATGTTATACATAACAATTGATTTTTAGAGTTTGCAGGTCAGGATCATAGCAGTGATGTTAAATCTGCGAGTTTGTAAAAAGTCTTTCTGGTTTTACCTAAGGAGCTTGGGGGTCATTCAGTTTCTTGTTTAAAGCTTCCTTGTTAGAAATCCAGTCCAGAGATGTGAAGCAGGAAATGAAGACAAAGAAGTGATGTCAGAGTTTCCTTTTTATACTTTCAGCCCAGATGCATGGAAAATTACTGTCAAAAGATGGAGTCTTAGTGAAAATTTTTGGCAGGCTTGGTGGCAGTAACGGTTGCACCTGTGACATGGTCTACAATAGAATTGTTATATTGGTAAAGCTAACAATTTATCTAGTTACAGTGCAGCAAACTTCTAATAAAGACTAGTTTAAGCCTGTTTAAATTGCACATATCTTTGTCACATGTACTTACATGCCATGATGAGTCACTGGGCAGCCTCACTGCTTTCTGAAATGTCTCCAGAAAAAGCCGTTGGGTGTGTTTAGTCTCTTCAATGGCCCACAGTCAGGCTTGGTCTACACTACGCGTTTAAACCGATTTTAGCAGCATTAAACCGATTTAACGCTGTACCGTCCACACTACGAGGCCCTTTACATCGATATAAAGGGCTCTTTAAATTGGTTTCTGTACTGCTCCCCGATGAGAGGAGTAGCGCTAAAATCGGTATTACCATATCGGATTAGGGTTAGTGTGGCCGCAAATCGACGGTATTGGCCTCCGGGCAGTATCCCACAGTGCACCACTGTGACCGGTCTGGACAGCAATCTGAACTCAGATGCTGTGGCCAGGTAAACAGGAAAAGCTCCGCGAAATTTTGGTTTTCATTTCCTGTTTGCCCAGCGTGGAGCTCTGATCAGCACAGGTGGTAGTGCAGTCCCAGATCCAAAAAGAGCTCCAGCATGGCCCGTACGGGAGATACTGGATCTGATCGCTGTATGGGGAAACAAATCTGTTCTATCACAGCTCCGTTACAGAAGACGAAATGCCAAAGAGTTTGAAAAAAAATTCTCCAGGCTACACAGTGCTGCGTGACAAGCGTAACGGGAAGCCAGAGACTCAAATGGACGCTCATGGAGGGAGGGAGGGAGGGAGGGCAGTACTGAGGACTCCAGCTATCCACAGTCCACAGCAGTCTCCGAAAAGTATTTGCATTCTGGCTGAGCTCCAATGCCTGTAGGTTCAAAACACATTGTCCGTGTGGTTCAGGAATAGCTCCTCAATTTACTCCCCCCCCCACGTGAAAGAAAAGGGAAAGAAATTTTTTCTTGACTTCTTTCAGTGTCACCCTATGTCCTAGTCCACCGCTGAAATGCTGCTGGGCATGGTAGACGCAATGCTTGCAGCAGTGAAAGCGCAGTATCCCCTTCTCTCTCCCCTGCCTCGGTGGCAGACGGGCAAGTAGGACTGGTAACCATCCTTGTTATCAACCTAAGTGAGTGCTCCTGGCTGGCTTCAGGTGAGGCTGGCCGGGGGCGCTTGGGTAAAAATAGGAATGACTCCCAGTCATTCCCAGTAGATGGTACAGAATGGCTGGTAACCGTCTTCATCATAGCAACTGGGGGCTGAGCTCCATCAGCCCCCTCACCTTTCCTGTGTAAAAGAAAAGATTCTGTCCTGCCTGGACTGTCAATAGCAGCAGCATGCTGGGCTTCTCTCCCCGCATCGCTTAATGTCCTGCCTGGACTGTCATAGCACCGGGAGGCTGCCTCCCCTCATTTTATGTCACTAAAAACTCAGTGTTTCTTATTCCTGCATTCTTTATAACTCATGACACAATCGGGGGGGACACTGCCACGGTAGCCCAGGAAGGTTGGGGGAGGAGGGAACAACGGGTGGGCGTTGTTGTTGCAGGGGCACCCCCGTGAATGGCATGTAGCTCATCATTTCTGCGGGATCCTAATGGAGCAGCTGTGCTCTCTGATACACTGGTTCTCTAGTACACTTGCCCCACTATTCTAGGCAGGACTGACTCTATTTTTAGAAACCATAAAGGAGGGATTGACTCGGGGAGTCATTCCGAGTTTTGCTTGCGCCCCTGGCCAATCTCAGCCAGGGGCACCCATGATAGCAGCAGACAGTACAGAAGGATAACCGTCATTTCATTGCCAATTTACGCCGGCAGCAGACGTACAGAACGACTGATAACTGTCTCTGCTATCATGCAGAAGCAAATGAATGCTGCTGTGTAGCGCTGGAGTATCGCAGATCTGTCTGCGCATCCGTACACATACGGTGACTGTAAAAAAAAAAAAAAAAAAAAAAAAAAGCTGAACGGGCTCCATGGTTGCCGTGCTACGGCATCTGCCAGGGCAATCCAGGGAAAAGGGGTGCGAAATGATTGTCTGCCATTGCTTTCCCGGAGGAAGGAATAGGGGTGAGGCTGTACCCAGAACCACCCGCGATAATGATTTCTGCCCCATCAGGCACTGGGCTCTCAACCCAGAATTCCAAGGGGCGGGGGAGACTGATGGAACTATGGGATAGCTACGGAATAGCTACCCACAGTGCAACGCTCCAGAAATCGACGCTAGCCTCGGACCATGGACGCACACTGCCAAATTAATGTGCTTAGTGTGGCCGCATGCACTTGACTTTATACAATCTGTTTTATAAAACCGGTTTATGTAAAATCGGAATAATCCCGTAGTGTAGACATACCCTCAGAGTTGAGAGTCTTTAATGGGTCATCAGCACATAGCTGGAGGGTCTTATCTGGGAGCTGTCACTCAGGAACACAACACATGTTTGAGATACAAAAACACAGCCAATATTCATAACTTCAGATACAAAGATGATACATGCTTATAAGCAGGATTATAATACTTAGCAAATCATTTTCCATTGATGCATTACATGACATATTTTGTATTCGATTTATTGCAACTTTATAACAGTGGTGACTATATTAGGATAACTAGTCATCTTTCTTTTTATATAGCATCATACCTCATCCCCCACCAAAAATTCTCCACATACCTTCCTACCCACTTTACTGTTCATCCCCATATGGATCCACAGCACAACCAATTCCATGTCTTCCTCTGTGCAGAAAGCCACTGAAGAGCTCTTCTTCAACAGCATGTGGGAATTTGTGGAGTCTGCCAGGATAGCCTCAAGACTGTTCTTTCTCTATCCCATCTTGTGCAAGTTAAGCATGGCATTTTTGCTGAACTGTAGGTGATGCATGCTTGCATGGAAGAGAAGCAACAATTGTCACTTTTAGCACAAAACTGGTTGCATTTCCAAAGAAAAGTAAAATGAAATGGGAGGACCAATGGACACAGCAGTCTTTATTTAAGCATTCAGTTTCATTTTCAACATGCCTTGGGGACATTTGAAAACAGGATATTTATCACTTGCTGTACTTAAATGTACTATAGGGCATACCATAAATACAGCAGAAAGGGTAAATTTGCAAGGGTGCAAATGGCCATTTTTAATCACACCTGAAGTAGGAATGCAAATTGTACTCTTAATCTGAAGCAATTTTTTTCTATCTTTGGCAAATTATGAAGTATTAAAATGCATTCTATGCTTTAGTCCTATTTAGGAAGTAGTCAGGGGAGTTGTTCCCTTAACATTCCCTTCCTGAAGAGGGTATTTAACCAGAATACTTGACACTGATTTTTGTCTAGTGACAGTAGTATTGTTCTGAAGTGTTTGTGAAATCACTTGTTAGACACAGTGTAATTCTCTATACATAGGTATATATCCATCACTGCTATTGGCAGTAGGCATATTATGGTTGTGCACTGTGGCAAGCTCATATTGCTGCTTTCTTCTGTATTTATAAATAAAGGTTTTCAGTCTCCAGATAGAGATGCTAATATGTTTCACCAAAAGCAGATTCATTTAAACACAAAACAGAAGTTCATCTTGAAGCTTTTCTTCATATTGTACAGATAGGTGAGTACTTACACAGGGGAGCAGTTTGCCTATATGTAGATCTCGATAACGATATATTGTATTTATCCATGTTCCTCTCTTTTGTGTAGTTATATTTACTGCAAGAAACATGGCATATGGTGACAGGTGGCTCCATGTAAAGAAGTGAAGTGGGTTTTTGGTTGGTTTATATCTACTCATTTTGAAGAAGTAAGCTGTTGGGAAGTTTCAGTGGTACTGTTCGAACTTTGCATACCAAAGCCTGCATTATAAGGTGCCAGCTCATAAGCAACTGCTTAGAGAAATCTGGGAAGGAAGAATATGACAAAAGAATTAATTTAGCAGCAGCTCTGCATTCAGACAGATACACTTTTAAATGTGTCATTAAAATAAATGAAAATTAAACAGAACTATGGAATGGGAAATTAATAAAATATACTTTTGTAGGTACAGGGACTATGTTATACCTCTGTATTCATTTCTGTAGATGACAGACGAAACTTCAGAAATCACTTACGAACCTGATACTCTTTTGTGATTTACTAGATTGTTCAGCCAATAATAAATGCTGTAATGGGCATAGATCATGGCTGTATTTTCTATTAAATTCATTGGAGAAAGGAAGGATTTTATTTTGTAACAGATTTTTGGATAACGTTATCTTAGTTGGTCCAGTTTTTCTCATGTACAGGATTTTCTTCTTTTTTTGGATTTTTATTGCTTGATTCCTTGAGCCTTTCTCAAAACTGCAAGCCAAGTCCAGGAATTCTTTTCATACAAGTCTTTTCTTTTTCTGAAACTCCTTTTTTGCTTTTCATCTACAGTAGTTAATAATGCTGGGGTCCTTCATATCCCAGTCACATTCACTGTGCTTGGTTGCCTCATTTGCTCTCCAACATACACAGTGAATCATAGACATGTAGGACTGGAAGGGACCTTAACAGGTCATTGAGGCAGAATTAAATATTATCGAGAGACCATCCCTGACAGGTGTTTGTCTAACTAGTTTTTAAAAACATTCAGTGACAGAGATTCCATAACCTCCCTAGCTAGGGAAGAAAGCAAGAACTGAAATAAGGGAACCAAAAAAAAAAAATGTAACCTGATTTTCTTCTTATCTGGGAAAGAAAAGGTGAGATTGACTTTTTATTGTTTCAGCTCTATAATTAGCTTCCCGTAAATCACATGACATAAACAAAAATATGGTACAAGAAATTCAAATACTAGATCTGCCCACAACTCTAAAATAGCTTTTAGTTCTCACATTCATCTAAAGCCATTGTCTGTCTCTTTATTCAATTGTTTTCTTTGCAGACTAGACTGCAAGCTTTAGTTCTTTTCTGAACAGGTGTGACACACAGTACAATATCTTGTGATAGAATAGCATGGACTGCGGCAAACTGCATATTTCATAAACCCATGTGGGCTATAGCTCAGAAAGGAATGTTATGACCGTATTCAAGGAACGCTAAATAGGAAAAGAGCTGATTAGATGTGAGTATGTTGTATTTGGGAAACCAAACTAAAGAAAAGTTTATATCTACAACTTAGTGTTAATTATCAGAAAAATAAGTTTGGTACCTGATGACGTTACTTTGCCAGATCATTTTTATAATATATTATAAGGAAAGTCAAGAGATAAACATGTCACTATTGTAGATCACAAGCAGATTGTCATTACTAGTATCAGTGAAATTCCTAGTGAACTCTTCACAGTATTTTAAAACCAGCACAGAGATGGCTCAGTTGACCAAAACTGTAAGTATGCATGACCGAAATAAGGTTTTTTATTTATCTTTTTGACAGATATCAGTGTTTAAGCAGTTCTCTTTTTTTAATTAAAATTTTCACTCTTGTAGAAAAGTATGAGCTTTATTTTTAAAAAGTTATCAATTTAAATTTTCACAGTTGCAGGAAATTATGGGTTGGCCACACAATAATTATTTAATGACAGTAGACGTTGAGATTCAAAAAGCTTAAGTTTATAACCATTAAAGCACAAATTGTGAACATCCCATGTCAAAATATACAAAGTAAATATCCTTAAATCAAATTCTAAAGTTCTCAAGCAGTATTTTTCTTACTTTACTTTTATGTAAATTTCAGTTATTGTTGGGAATAGTTTTTTATTGGTTTGTGTGTGTGTGGTGAAATTGATGTTTACTGAGATTTACTGATACAAATCTAATCCGTCCAACTCTAACTATAACTATCGAAGGGTACTGTAGCCAGAAGCTGCCTAAGAAAGTTGATCTCATATTTGATGATAATACTATGCTTATCTCCATTTAGTTTTGTAATACTTTTACTTTCCACTGCACAGCTTCTCTCCTCATCCATCACTAATGGATAATACTGCCAACTTGTGCAATTGAGAGACAGTCAGTTGATAGATGATGTGGTGGAGGCTGTGGGACTAAGCCCACCCTTCAACTCATGCCAACAGATTTTTTTTTCCATGTGGCAGCAGAACAAGTTGGTGGTTCAGTGTCTCCTGATCATTTTGTTTTATCACTTTGAAATGAAGTCACTACTGCATGAAAACAGCTTCTAGCTTTGCTCTCCCACTCCTGATGTGAGGAATTACCAGAGTATTGAGGCTCTCACCTGCTGATGTCTATGGGACAGTATTTATTGAGTGGGCTCCCTCTACTCTCCCCCTCACACACACACACAACACAGCAGCAGAGACGCCCTGGAAGTATCAGGATAAATCCAAAAGGTTCTACAGGCATCTTTGAGGAACCTCAAAGGGCGAGCTATGCCTTGCAGACATGGGTTGACAACCCTCATGCTACCACGGTATGGGGTTGAGAGGCTGAGCTATGCCCTGCATCCACAAGCTGCTAACTCACACTCTGCTAGAGTAAGGACTTGAGAGGGTTAGCTGCAGCCAGAAGCAGACAACCCTCACTATCCCAGGGCATGAGCTTTGTGTCAGATAGGCATGTAGAGGCTCAAATGCTGTCTGACGCTGTTACTCCTTCATGGGAGGCTTGACTAGGTACATGAGAATTCCCTCAAAACACTCTAGGTCCCCAAAAGACCATCCCGTTCCTAAGGCAGTGGTTAGTGGTGTTAATGAGCAAGTGGGTAAAATCAGAGTTTGAACCTTTTCTTCTTTGTCTTTCCCCCCAGAGGGAGTGTTTGCTGGGGCTTCTTTACAGAGGCTCTGTATCAGGCTCACTGACCCTGCCTCACCTTGCAGCATGTCTAGGCAAGCAGAAAAGTCTATTATTCTTGTGAAACTCTGCCTGAGACTGCAGGATAATGGAAATGGTACCTGTCAGGCTTTCAGCCCTGGAACCTCACAGGGAAAGGGGCACAGTCTGAAAGGCAAGAAGGAGTCTCTCTCTCCACACTTTCACCTCTCTGTAGGCTGTATCTACATGTAAAACTTAAGGAGCACTTCATGCAGTCTGTGGCCAGAACAGAGGCATATGAGGACTCCATTTCTCACGCAGTTACACCATTGTGGGATTACAAAGAGGTAAATAAGAAATCCTCTCTCTGGTTCAAAATGACTCCTGTTTTACTAGGTAAAGCCCTGAATGGTATCAGATCTCCTCAAGTACTATTATGCCTTTTGATCTGTGTGGTTAAGTAAAATTTGGGGTCTTGTGGGTTGTTTCCATTAGGAGGATAAATTGATGATAGAGTGAGATATTTCTTTGGTGAAAATCTCATTATTTGCAAACAATGTACTCAAAGTCCTGTTTCCTAAACATAGTAGGACTCAAACAACAGGAAATCATTTCCTTGTCCAAGCCTCTTTTTCCCGCCAGCACTGTGCCCAAACAATGCTCTTGGTTTTCTCTCAAAGTCACACTACAAGTGCTTGTCTGGCTATCCTTGGCTTTTGGCTGCCTTCTTGTTTGCTTCTGTGGTATTTCCGTCTATGGCCACGTCTACACTACGGGATAAAATCGAATTTGCTAAAATCAGTTTTATAAAACTGATATTATAATTTCGATTTCATGCGGCCACACTAGGCACAGTAATTCGGCGTTGTGCGTCCATGCTCCGAGGCTAACGTCGATTTCTGAAGCGTTGCATTGTTGTGGTAGCACTTCCGTAGCTATCCCATAGTTCCCGCAGTCTCCCCCCCCCTTGGAATTCAGGGTTGAATCTTAATTGTCACGGGGGGTTCTGGGTAAATGTCGTCAGTCATTCCTTCCTCCGGAAAACATCAGCTGACAATCCTTTTGCGCCGTTTTTCCCTGGATTGCCCTGGCAGACACCATAGCACGGCAACCATGGGAGCCCGTTCAGCTTTTTTTTTTTCCGGCACCATATGTGTACTGGATGCTGCGGACAGAGAGGCGATACTCCAGCGCTTACACAGCAGCATTCACTTGCTTTTGCAATGATAGCAGAGACGGTTACCAGTCGTTCTGTACCGTCTTACTGCCGGAGTAAACTGGCAATGAGATGACGGTTATCTCTCCTCTCTGTACTGTCTGCTGCTAGCATGAGTGCCCCTGGCTGAAAATTTTTGAAAGCAAAAATTGGGATTGACTCACTTGGGACTGAGTCAATCCCTCCCTTATGGTTTCTAAAAATAGAGTCAGTCCTGCCCTAGAATAAGAGCAAGTGTATTAGAGAACCAGCGTATCAGAGAGCACAGCTGCTCCGTGTCAGTATTCACAGGGGGTGCCCCTTCAACAACCGACACGACCCGTTGCTTCCTCCTCCCCCAACCTTCCTGGCTACCGTGGCAGTGTCCCCCCTGCCCCATTTGGTCATGAAGTTAAAGAATGCAGGAAAAGAAACAGAGACTTGGAGGCAGCCTCCAGGGCTATGACAGTCCAGGCAGTACAGAATCTTTTCTTTACACAGGAAAGGGAGGGGGCAGATGAAGTTCAGCCCCCAGTTGCTATGATAAGAAGACGGTTACCAGCGTTCTGGACCATCTACTGGGAGTAACTGGAGTCATTCCCATTTTTACCCAGGCGCCCCCCGGCCAGCTTCACTCAGGGCAGCCAGGAGCACTCACGGGCTGATGGCGACGACGGATATCAGTCATATTGTAACCGTCTACCACGGGAGGGGAGAGGAGCGGATACTGCTCTTCACTGCTGCAGCATCGCGTCTACCAGCAGCATTCAGTACACATAGGGTGATATTGAATAGTAGTCAAGGAATGATTCTTTCCCTTTTCTTTCACGTGGTGGGGGGGGGGAAAGAAACTGAGAGCTGTTCCCTAACCACGCCAGACACTGTGTTTGAAGCTACAGACATTGGGAGCTCAGCCAAGAATGCAAATACTTTTCAGAGACTGCTGTGGACTGTGTGATAGCTGGAGTCCTCAGTACCCCCCCCTCCCTCCATGAGCGTCCATTTGAGTCTCTGGCTTCCTGTTACGCTTGTCACGCAGCGCTGTGTATCCCTGGAGATTTTTTTTCAAACGCTTTGGCATTTCGTGTTCTGTAACGGAGCTTGATACAACAGATTTGTCTCCCCATACAGCGATCAGATCTGTATCTCCCGTACGGTCCATGCTGGAGCTCTTTTGGATTTGAGACTGCATCGCCACCCGTGCTGATCAGAGCTGCACGCTGGGCAAGCAGAAATGTAATTCAAAAGTTCGCAGGGGTTTTCCTGTTTACCTCCGCTGCATCCGAGTTAAATTGCTGACCAGAGCGGTCAGTGGTGCACTGTGGGATACGCCCGAGGCCAATAACGTCGGATTTCCGTCCACACTAACCATACTCCGAATTGTTTAATATCGAATTTACGCTACTCCTCTCGTCGGGGTGGAGTACAGAATCAAATTAAAGAGCCCTTTATATCGATATAAAGGGCGTTGTAGTGTGGACGGGTACAGCGTTAAATCGATTTAACGCTCTTTAAATCGATTTAAACGCGTAGTGTAGACCAGGCCTATATCTGCACTCTCTCACACTCAGTTCCACCAGAACAATACCCAACCCACTGCATTTGCATCCAGTCCCCAGTGAAACCCCTCTGCCCACAAGACTTAGCTCCTGCTTGACCATTCATGTGGCCTGTGTTTTGGGTGGTGACTCCTGTTTCAGTTATCTTACTCCAAAAAAGTGATTAAATGCTTCTTATGTTTATTCTGAACAAAAGGTGACTATAAAACCCACCAACTTCCACAAGGTTTAACCCAGCCCTAGTATAATAGTTCTTATATGGGTGCTAACCAGCCTGGGGAAGCAGGCAGGGTCCTTCCAGGCTCCTAGGCTATCTAGTGTGCTATTCCCACAACTGAGGTATACCTACTAGCACTACTCCTGGTTGTCCCCATCCCAAGATGAACAGCATGCTACTTCCTACAAACCACTAGGGGAAGTGACACACACTCACCATCCCAAATAAACAAAAACAAGAAAACTAACCCACACCTCCCACAAACAAAAAACAAATGCTAAATTAAAATGTTATATAAGACATAAAGAAATCACATAAATTTTGAAACCTAAGGTTGCAGCAGCAGTAGCTCAACCAGTGAAAAATGAAATCACACCTCCAGAAGGGAACTCCCTTCCAAAAGATCCCATAGACCATAAGAGTGAGGACACTGCATAGTAGTTTCAAAGCCTCAGCTATAGCCATTCACACCAAATGTTTTTCTTGAGCTTACAGAGGAAAACACTAGGTGCAAGCAAGTAGCTCATCATCTAAGTGCAAGTTCCTTGCTTGCTCATTACAAGCAAGGAACTTGCACTTAGATCATTAGTTTCTGATGTGACTTTGGACAAGAGCAATGACTCCTAAGTCAGTGGCTACAAAGAAGCTATGTTGCACCCATGAATGGTAACAAGTTTTCCTAAACCTATACCTTGTGCATTCCAATTTTACAGGTGAGGAGCTGTATGGACATTATAGAAATTAGTTGCTGAGTATGCAGAGAGGGCTCAACCCACCCTATCAGAGCCACCATAACAATCTGTTGGTCACTACCAACACCAAGGCTATTAAAAGACGGTCTGTTCTCCAAGCAGAGGAAAAAATCTGGAGCAGAAACTCCCAACAAAGCCTATATATATTTTCTTCCCAAACCAACAAAATCTTCAGAAACACAAATCTTCTTTTATGTTTGTCAATCAGAGTTTACAATTCCTGTAAAAAGCTCTTCTTTGTGATTCACCCTTTGCACCCAGAGTCCTAAGAAATGGCTTTTAGTAGTCACTACAAGGCTTAGGTTACAAGTCATGCATCAATACCCATTCATGGATAACATTCTAATCATTGTTCTGTGCCCAGACCCACTTGCCAGCTCCTGGAAGGGATTCATATCCACCAGTTCTTCAAAATCAAGAACCTTTTAAAATCACTGTAGAAAATTCCTTACTTGGGTCAGAATAGGCTGGGCTCTGGCCATAATTTTACAACCACAGTAAAGATTTTTAAAGATCCAAAACTTCACAGCATCAGCCATTTTCTGGCACTGATCATCTGTAGCTGGTTACTTCCAACACCCAAGACTGTTGGTGCCGCTCACTGTGTAAATCCCTGAATGGGATTTTTAACAATGCACCTCCAGAAATCCTTTGGAAAACATGGAACCACTCACTGAACACAATGGAAAATTAGGTATCATTTGCGGATCACATTTAAATGTCCCTTGTGGGCAGGTAAGTACAAATAACATGCTGACAGTCAACACATTTTTTCCTTTGTAGACCCTTGTATACACACTGTGGAAACAAGCTTCGGAATAGAGGGTGCATGCCTGGAAAACAAAACTCCCAAACCTCAGAGTACATATCCTTTAAGTTCACTTCAATAGCTCTATCAGTGGTCTGAACAAAAACATAGACATGGCCATACAGCTGCAGAACAGTAGTGCGTCATGTCATGTCTGTGACAATGGCCAGTGCCAACTACTTCAGAAGAAAGTGCAAGAAAACCTGTAGTGAGCTGTTATAGTGCTCATACAGAAAGCTTTTTCTTACCTCCCATTAGAAGAAAGCAAGAATATTGCTTATGATTGATTACATGTGTTGAAATCTCTTCCAAAACCAGGGAGTAAGCAGAGGTCAGAGCTTCTCTGTGGCAATAAAAGTATTGATGTCCTGGGCAGATAAGAATATGCTGCATTTCAAGACAGTTCACATAAAGGAGGTAGAAAAGAGGAAAAGGAAGTGCTAAAGACCTTCTCTAGTCTGCAACTGGCCCAGAAGGCCCTTTGGACTTGATAGATGATGAAGGAACTTACATTACACCTACAGAAAACCCCAGACTTTGTAAGGAAGGAATCCTTTTCCATCTGGACCAGGACAACTTGCTGTTAACAGCCTGAACATTGGAAGAGAAATATAGTTCAGCAGGGTTACTCCATTTGACTCATCAATACTTTTTGATATTCTAACAGAATTCAACCAGCATGTTGCATTTATTGATCTAGTCAAATTACATTTCTGGTTTGTGGGGAAACAGAAAGCTCTCTGGGGCAAGGACTATCTTTCTAGTTGTACTGGTCTCTTGATGCCACGATAGTAGAAGTAATCACCACCACCACAAAGTTCTGGTGATCTCAACTACACTTGGTTTCTCCAGGATTGATTGGAGTCCTACAACTAAGCAGTATAGAAAAGTAGGAATAGCCAGCCTTAGCTGGGTCCTTTAGGCAGGTACAGCTGACTTCCCATTTAAGTATCACCATGTGTCAAGTTTAATCAGACTGACAGATTAGATAAGTCTGTGGCTGACCTTTCTAGCTTCCATTATGTCCAAGAGACAGACTTTCTAATTAGTTCCTCTGTCCATACAAGAATCATACTTTTTTGTCGTAAAGAAAAGGTTATTCATGTAGATCAAGAAACCCTTTTGTTAAAATAAGTTTTTCTTTCCACAGTTAGTAGAAATAGTTCTTACATTGTTTTGTTCCAAATCTCAACACTCCTTTGGATGCTTGTGGCAGAAATGGATATGCCTAGAACTCTGAAGCTGTATCTCAAGTATATGGAGTATATGCACCAGTTGTACCCTGTTCATCTTATTTTATCCAAAATGCCAAAGTTGGGCCTGAAAGTTGCTGCCGACAAGATGTTAACATCCTGCACCAATTGGCATTCTAGGCCCTTGTGAAACTATTTACAAACAAATCATGGTTCCCTCTACAATGTGTCTTAGTGGCATTGTGGAGGGAAAAGTGTATGAACCTCATTAGAGAAAGATTTGCAAAGCAAGTTTCCATTTCTTTGTAGAGGCATTCATTGGGAGAAATAAGTTGCTGGGTTGGTTCCCAAAATAATTCCTTAAATTATAAAGTTCTTGCTCTCTTTTGGGAGGAATTCCTATTTCTTCCTGTTATTCTATTATAATTAAAACTGCTTCCCCTCTCCCAGTACTTTGTGATTCATTGCTCACTTCTTCTCCTTAATGATGAATAAGGAAAGAACCTGTGTAGCAGAATAAGAAATTTCTTGCCAGATAATTTTCTTTCTGTTAGCAGCTTCTCTCCTCATTCAACCCTCTCTGGTAGTCTGGTAAATTACCAGAGTACAATTTATAACAAATTGAGATTTTTGTCCAAAGGGAGACTTGGACATATGATTGCCTTAAGGTTATTTGTATATTAAGTTGTCTTAATGTTAATTGTTGGTTGCTGATGAATTTCTGCAGCTTTAGAAGAACTCTTCTGTTGGACTGAGGCAACAGGCAGGGCTTAGTCCTGGAGCCTCCAGCAGCAACATTGGACCTCCTCCGAATTCCACGGATGGGATGTATTACTACATTAGTGATGAATGAGGAGGGAAGCTGCTAATAGAAAATGATTAGGTAAGGAATTTCTCATTCATAATGTTGAGAGTGGGCCCCAAAATGCAAACAATAACTAATATTGATCAGTTTACATATAAACAAAGTTCTGCCTTATTTGTTCTTACAATCTTTACATGTGTCCTAGTTATTGTTTCTTTTGTATGTGAATGTGATTGCACTTTTTTACATTGGTATATTCTAAATCATCACTTATGACTCCCTTTCTCTTTGGTTTTGTACATTTTTCTTTAGCATTTGTACTTGCAGTTCTAATTGGTCACTCTCACTTCCTGTTAATAAAGAAAATATTACATTCTTCCGTCACGTCTGAGAAGTGTTAAGCTTTACTGAGATTACTAAGGAAGTCCAGGCTACAGCTGTCAATTTTTGTTATTATTAGCTGGCACATTTTGAAGAGTTCCATTGGTTCTAAAATGGTACATGGAATTTTTACGCTTTCATTTATGATTGTTTCCAATATACTTAAATAGTGCCAAAAGAGGAAGACTGTACATGTGATCATTGACGTATTATCAGGCTCAAAGTGCAGAAAATAGATTTCCATAGCTTGTTAATATCTTGTAATTATTTGTCTTGTCCCAGATTGCTTTTATGATTTGCCCTGAAGGACCCGTGGAAATACTCATTCACCCGCCTTTTTATAACAACACATAAATTCACAGTGAATTGGCTAAGTGATTCACTGGATAATGTTAATCAACTGTATTGATTCAAGTTCATGTGACATCTGAAACATTTATTTAAAGTCCTCTGACAGCAACCACTGGTATTTTTTTAATTTTAGCAGATGAAACCGCCTATATTAGATAGCTTTTCCAACATAATTTACAGGTCAAGAGTTACATTTTCTAACACAAATTGTAATGTACAGTGTCCTCTGTTTACCTACAGTGTATAATTCATAGAACAGTCATATAGTGGTAGGCTGAACAGATAGTTTCAAATGTTTAGTGTTACCTTTTAGATATCTATTTGTTACTATATTTAAGTTAAAGGTGATGAAAGGGAATTGCGGCAATGAAGTATCTGTAAGCCAAGGTCTGTATATAATGCCAATGTTTTGTAATCCATAAGAAATCTTTCAAACCTAAGCTTCATGGTCTGGTAGCATTAAATTATTATGGCATTTGAACATAGATCTTAATACTTATTTCCTTAACCAAAACTGTACCACTAGCTCTAATCCATACTAATGTAAATGAAGAAAGTCTGTCTAGAACACATGTTGGATTGAGCCAGTATTTCTTGGCACCAATTTGCTACTTTCTTCTATATATGTATTCTTAGGTACTCAAACAACAGAATAGCAAAAGGTTTGGGGGTGGATGGTTAGTTTTTAAAAAAATCTTCATTGTACTTTGCTCCTCCTTCCCTTCTCACTACTCCTGAGCAAATAAGTAGAGCAGTGAGAGGAGAAGGAAAAGTGCAATGGTTTTCACTCTTTGAAATGGAGTAGTGCATAGGCTTCAGGGAGAGGGTTGTTTATGCTGTAATTGTTATAGTGGCTCAGCACTGTGCACCATAATTCAAAAGCAAGTGCTGAAAGCATTTCAGCTTACTAGGCCTTGTTAGCACTAGCCCTTGTGGGTCATAGTAACCACTCAGGGTATGGCTATACTTGGAATTTCAAAGCGCTGCCGCGGCAGCACTTTGAAGTGTGAGTGTGGTCAGAGCGGCAGCGCTGGGAGAGAGCTCTCCCAGTGCTGCATGTAAACCACATCCTTTACGGGTGTAGCGTGCAGTGCTGGGAGCCGCGCTCTCTGTGCTGCTGCCCTGATTACACTGACGCTTTACAGCGCTGTATCTTGCAGCGCTCAGGGGTGTATTTTTTTGCACTCCTGAGCGCGAAACTTGCAGCGCTGTAAAGTGTGAGTGTAGCCAAGGCCTCAGACACTTGGCTAAAGTGAAAGGGTTTTACTAGACCTGGCAAGAAAGGGAAGGTTGCAAATACTCTGGGGTACAATGGCTTAAATAGTTACAAGTTAAAGTGATCAACAGCAGTTCTTGTATGGGCCCCTGAGGGCAGTCTGTCTGAGGGTTCGAGATTTTTAAAGGACTAGTTCCTGGAGTGGCCTCTCCAGTCCAGGCTGTTCTCAAAGCAAATATGAATCTATTCCTCTTCGAGTGCTTGCTCATATAGATTCCAATTAGGTGTGCGCGCCGCATGCATGATCGTCGGAAGATTTTTACCCTAGCAACACTTGGTGAGTTGGCTGAGGCACCCCCTGGAGTGGCGCCTTTATGGCGCCGGATATATGCCCCTGCCGACCCAATGCCCCCTCAGTTCCTTCTTACCGCCTGTGATGGTCATTGAAACTGTGGAGCGCGGCTTAGCTGATCTCCACTTCCCTAGCTCTTAGCTCATTTATACTTGTAGATAGTTTATATAGAGTAGTTGTTAGTAGTTTCCAGTTGTAGTTATTGTTGTTAGTGTACATAGTAATTGTGGGTAAGGGGCTTCTCCCCTTCCCTCCCTCCCGGTACCCGGGCTCATGCCTAGGTCTCCGGGTTTCAAACCGTGCTCGGCCTGCCTTAAACCAATGCCTATGGGAGACCCTCACGACTCCTGTTTGAAGTGCGTGGGGGAATCCCATCAATCAGATAAGTGCCGCATTTGTAAGGCATTCAAGCCTCGGACTAAAAAGGAGCGGGACTTTTGCTTGAAGCAGCTCCTTATGGAAGCGGCACTTAGCCCAATGTTCTTGGCTCTGCATCGAGACCCGGCACCGACCCCATCGGTCCAAAGCATGCCTCCAGCACTGGAAACAACAGCTTCGTGACCCGGTATCAGCAAAGATTCCTGGCACCGGACATCTCCAGCACCGCTACCAGCATGGCACCGCTTGCTGTCTCGGGGACCCAAGAAGCAGCACAAGCAACCTGCTGCTCCTGTGCACTTGCCGGCACCTGTGCCTCCCTCGGAGCAGCGTCCCATGCTGGACTGCCCCACAAAGGCTCCAACTCCAGCACTATCGATTCCGGTGCCAGAAGCGCCATTGAGTCCAGTGCACATAAACTCCCTGGTGCATACCATTGTTGAGCTCAGCCTACCTTCCACCCCGGAGACTTTCTCCATGACACGCGACCTGATTGCGCTCACAGAACCAGGACCGTCACAATCTTCAGTACCACTGGTGCAGGCTGTTCCCTCAAAATGAAAGCCCTCCATGATGTGCCCTCCATCGGCAAGTGAAACGGGATGGCCCCAATCCCGGTCACAGTCCCAATCCAGACGCTGGTCTCGTCCACGGCACCGCTTGCAGTCCCAGAACCGATCACCATCTCGGCACTGGTTGCATCCGCAGTGCCGCTCTGCCTTGTGAAGATCTTCTTCCCGGTACGGTTGGTACCAGTCCAGCTCCTGGCAACGATCCCGGTGCCAACCTACTCAGAGTCGATCCTGGCACTGCTCCACCCAGAGATCTTTGGTGAGATCCAGATCTGCCTCCCAGCACCAATACGACTGTCAGTTCCGATCCAGGTTGAGGTACCGCTCAAGACCGTGGCGCCAATCTCCATCTCCGCGATGCAGGGCGACAATGCAGGACACTGCCACCGAGCATGAGCAATCGGCTCCACCTCGGCCGTTCCGCCCCAAGCAGAAAGTGGCTACCATGTCCATGACCAGGACGCGGACGGTGCTAGCCAATGGCATGACAAGGGGCAGGATCCTGCTCAGGGACCCCCACAATGGTCCTTTTGGACCACTTGGGCATACCATCAGGCCCAAGGTGTCTCCTTGGGGGCTTCTCGCTCTGCCCACTCAGAACCTGGGTCCCGGAGGCCACTGTCAGTTGCCCTCCCCCAGGGGGCTCGGAGGCGACGGACCCACCCTCAGTTCAGGCCCATGCCCCTAGCATGGTGGATCTACAGCAGCCGGACACCCCCACCCTCCCAGCAAGAATTGCCCCAGGGCCCGTTAGTCCCTGGCATATCCTCTTTGTCTTCACGTGATGAGGTGGTGGCGGATACGTCCTCCTCTGGCCCCCCACCTATAGACCTCCGTGCATGCCAAGACTTGCTTCACAGGGTGGCACAAAACGTGGACCTCCAGGTGGAGGGGGTGGTGGAGGTCGAGCATCCGGTAGTGGACATTTTATCTGCCGATATACCAACACATATAGCCTTGCAGTTTATTCGGACCATTCAGGCTAATGCCAATACAATCTGGCAGTCTCCGGTGTCTGTTCCTCCCACTTTCAAGGGAGTGGAGAGGAAGCACTTGGTCCACTCCAAAGACTATGAGTACTTGTATATTCACCCCCAACCATGTTCCCTCATTGTACAGTCAGTTAATGAGAGTGAAAGACACGGCCAACAAGCTCCCACTCCTAAATCCAAGGACGCTAGATGCCTGGATTTATTCAGGCGCAAGATCTATTCTACTGGCGGCCTACAACTCAGAGTGGCTAACCAGCAGGCCCTCTTGAGTCGCTATAATTATAATACCTGGAACTCAATGGGAAAGTTCAAAGAGCTTATTCCTCAGGAGTCCATGGAGAAGTTCAGGGCCTTACTAGAGGAGGACAAGAAAGTAGCCAGGACATCTTTGCAGCCTCAATAAATGTGGCAGACTCAGCGGCTAGGACTCTAGCTTCAGGCATAGCTATGCGCCGCATTTCATGGCTTCAGCAAACTATTCAGAACCTGCCCTTTGATGGCCATGGTCTATTTTCAGACAAAACTGCTCCAGAGTCTGAAGGAAAACTGGACCATCATGCGTTCATTGGGCATGCATACCCCGGTGATGCAACACAGGCCCTTCTGACCCCAACCAGAGCGCACCTACCTTAACCCCCAGCCGAGACAGGACTTCTCTAGAAGACACGGCCAGGGTGGTAGGAGGAGACAGTCTGGTCCTCAGATGAGTCAGAACCAGGCCACCTGCAGACCATCGGTGGGGCCCAAACAAAATTTTTAAAGGTGCGCCTGAGGGTGGAGTACCAGTCTCCTTACAGCATCCTTCCCCATCTTTCACCAACTGCCTCTCCTATTTCCTCCCGGCATGGTCCCACATAACATCAGACCACTGGGTCCTAAGTACGGTGGAAAGCGGATATCACCTTCAGTTTGTTTTGTCTTCCCCTTCCCACCCGTCCCTCTTCAGGGACCCCTCTCGCGAGCAACTCCTCCTCCTACAGGAGGTGCAAACGCTCCTAACTATGGAGCTATAGAGGAAGTTCCAAAGGAACTGAGGGGCAAGGGGTTTTACTCCCTCTACTTTCTAATCCCCAAAGCAATGTGGGGGCTACGGCCCATTCTGGACCTGGGCAGACTCAACAAATTCATGGTAAAGTTGAAGTTCCGCATGGTTTCCCTGGGGACCATTATTCCTTTCCTGGAGACGGGTACGCCACCCTCAACATGAAGGACTCATACTTCCACATAACGATTTACCTGCCGTACAGGCACTTCCTTCGCTTTGTGGTCAACCAACAGCACTTCCAATTTACCATCCTTCCCTTCGGCCTATCCATGACACCAAGAGTCTTTACAAATTGTATGGCCATCGTGGCTGCCTCACTCCATCGACATTGGATCCAAGTGTTTCCGTACGTCGACGACTGGCTCAGTCAGGGTCGCACCAAGGTCCAGGTGCAATCTCATGTTCAGTTCACCATGAGCTTGTTCAGACAGCTGGGCCTGCTGCTCAATGTCAAAAAGTCCACTTTGCAGCCAACCCAAAGAATAGACCTCATCAGAGCAGTCCTGGATTCAAATCTCGCCTGTGCATGCCTCCCGCATGCCCACTTCCAGTCCATGGGGAGCATTATCCACAGCCTCCAAAGCTTCCTGACCTCAACAGCACGCATGTGCCTCTGTCTACTGGGACACATGGCATCTTGCACCTTCGTGACCAGACATACCAGACTGCGCCTCCGTCCACTTCAGGCCTGGCTCTCATCCATGTACCGCCCAGGCTGGAACAATATAGACACAGTGCTCACGGTACCGACGGAAATCTTCACCTCCCTGGTCTGGTGGCTGAACCCCAACTCGGTATGTGAAGGGATGCTATTCCATGGCCCGCAGCCCTCCCTGGTCTTAACCACGGATGCATCATCTCTGGGCTGGGGCACTCACCTTGCGGACCTTCACACACAGGACCTTTGGTCCACACGAGAGATCCCTGCACATCAGCATACGGGAACTGAGAGCAGTACACCTGGCATGTCAGGTGTTCTGCAAACACCTTCAGGGCCATTGTGTTGCAGTTTTCACAGACAACACAATAGCAATGTTTTATATCAACAAACAAGGGGGAGCGCGATCATCCCCCCTCTGTCAGGAAGCCATTCACTTGTTGGAATTCTTCATAGCCCACTGGATCGACCTAGTGGTGTCGTTTCTCCCAGCAGTCCAAAACACCTTGGCAGATTGCCTCAGCAGATTCTTTCTGGCTCACGAGTGGTCAATTCGCCTGAATGTTATCCATTCTGTTTTCTGGAAGTGGGGGTCTCCCTACATAGACCTTTTCGCCTCTCGCAAGAATCGGAAGTGCCAGGTGTTCTGCTCTCTCCAGGGGCTCTCCCTGGGTTCCCTATAGGATGCCTTCCTGATACCGTGGAAAGACCACCTGTACTATGCCTTTCCTCCATTCCCGTTAGTCCACAAGGTCCTTCTCAAGCTGCACAGAGACAAGGCCTGCTTAATCTTGATCGCCCCAGCATGGCCCAGGCAGCATTGGTATACCACTTTCCTCAATCTGTCAGTGACCACTCCAATTCCACTTCTGTTGTGGCCGGACCTCATCACTTAGGAACATGGCCAACCGTGTCATCCAGACCTGCAATCCCCCTATCTCACAGCATGGATCCTGCATGGCTAACTCAATCTGAGCTACGTTGCTCCCACTCGGTGCAGCACGTACTTTTGGGTAGCAGGATGCCCTCTACTAGGTCCATGGTTTTGGCCAAGTGGAAGCGTTTCTCCTGCTGATGTGTCCTAAGCAATACCACCCCTCTGGAGGTGCCAGTACCTACCATTTTAGACTCTCTCTTGTCCTTGAAACAGCAGGGCCTATCGGTTTCATCCATCAGAATACACCTAGCAGCGATTTTGGCCTTCCACCCAGGCAAAAATGGGCACTCAATCTTCTCCAATCCCATGGTCAGCAGGTTTCTCAAGGGATTGGAACATCTGTACCCACAAATTCAGCATCCAGCCCCTACATGGGACCTCAACCTGGTCCTATCCAGACTCATGAGTGCCCCGTTCGAGCTGAAGGCCACCTGCTCACTCCTGTACCTTTCCTGGAAAACAGCTTTCCCCATCACTATCACTTCGGCGAGACGTGTGTCGGAGCTTCGAGCCTTCACGTCGGCCCCACGGTGTTTCATAAGGACATGGTACAGCTGTGACCACACCCCGCCTTCCTTCCTAAGGTGGTGTCTGCCTTCCATGTCAACCAAGACATCTTCCTTCCGGTCTTCTATCCGAAGCCGCACACTTCTCGACGAGAACAACAGCTGCACTCCCTAGACGTTCACAGGGCCCTCGCCTTTTATATCAAACGAACAAAACCTCTTAGGAGGACGACCCAGCTGTTCATAGCTGTGGCAGACCGGATGAAGGGCCTTCCAGTCTCCACCCAGCGCATCTTGTCCTGGATCATATCATGCATCCGTGCATACTATGACTTGGCTGGTATCCCAACTATGTACCTTACCGCCCACTCCCTCAGGCTCAAGCTTTGTCCTCCGCCTTCCTGGCTCATGTACCTATACAGGAGATCTGTAGGGCAGCAATTTGGTCATCGGTACATACTTTTGCTTCCCACTATGTGATAGTGCAGTAGTCCGGGGTGATGCTGCATTTGGTTCAGCAGTCCTTCACTCCGCAACATCTCAGTCCGACCCCACTCCCTAGGTAAGGCATGGGAGTCACCTAATTGGAATCGATATGCGCAAGCACTCAAAGAAGAAAAGACAGTTACTCACCTTTGTAACGGTTGTTCTTCGAGATGTGTTGCTCATATCTATTCCAAACCCGCCCTCCTTGCTCTTTGTCGGAGTAGCTGGCAAGAAGGAACTGAGGGGGCGTTGGGTTGGCAGGGGCATATATCCAGCGCCATAAGGGCGCCATTCCAGGGGGTGCCTCAGCCGACCCACCGAGTGTTGCTAGGGTAAAAATCTTCTGACAATCGTGCACGCAGCGCACGTACACCTAATTGGAATGGATATGAGCAACACATCTCGAACAACAGTTACAAAGGTGAGTAACCATCTTTTTCTAGGCCAGGATCAGTTAGTGGGTTAGCTCTCATTGCGGTCCCTCACTGGCTTCCTGTCTAACCTCTGCTTCTCCCCATAAGTCCCACACCAACCTGGTCCCATCTGCATGTCTGACAGACGCATCCTACTCCACAGCAGTTCCCTGGCTTCTGCAGCAACCTGCTTCGTATGCAGTTCCCTCTGGGTTTCTCCCTGCATCTCTCTTCCCTGCAGCTTCTGGCTAGCCATGCCACTGCTTCTTCTTAAAAGTGTACGGTCACTTCCTGGTTCAGTGTCTTTGTGAAGTTTCTGCCCTCTGCCTGGCCAGGAGGAAGATATGTGCGGTGGAGAGGAGATTGATAAGAATCATAGGGTCCTGCTTAGCAGAGCGATCACAGTACTTTTCATGCCACTGAATTTTATCCTTCCCTACTACTGTAAGTGGATGCAGAGCAGAGCAGTTCGGAGGAAGCAACAAGGGATTAGGAGTAGAGTGCAGCTAGGAGGGCAAGGACGCAACCAGGAAATGGTCTGGGGAAGGAATCAGGAGTGAGCAGGAGAGGAAGTGGAAAAAAAAAACTTTAAAAAGAAGAGAGAGAGATGGGGAAAAGACAGAGAATACAAAAGAGAAAAAGAATGGTAGGAAGAGGAAAAAGAGGAAAGCAATAAAAAAGACAGCAAAAAAGAGAGTCTGAGAAACATGCTGATCATTGTGTGTATCGATGGATAGAGATGAGTGAACAGTACTGAAACACAAGACATAGATGGTTAATTTTTTTTAAAGGTAATTATTAATTATGATATCTAGCATTTTTACAAGTGTTCTGGCTTTGCTTAGAAGTAGAAGCTGTAATATGAATTTTAATTATAATTTTAATAATTACAAATGATCATTTAAAACTATAAATGATGAAATTTTATTACAATTAAATATCAATCTTTTAAATGCTTATTAGCGTCCTCATTTGATAGTGATAATGTTTAATCTAAATTTCATGTCATACTATATGTAAGAAAGGTGGGAAGACCTGATGTACTTGGTGTGGCTGTGGAATGCTGAAGTAATGGGTTTGGTGAGTGGTGAATGCAGGAAATAACGCTTGAAAACTGAAAAGAAAATAGAGGGAGTTGAAAAGAATAATACTACTTATTTTCCAATGCAGCCCTTGATCTAGAAAGAATTTGTTCTCTTTCTGTGACTGTTCATTTACACATTGTTTAAAAAAAAAACAGGCTGTTTTTAAAAGCTCTGAAGCCAACCTCAAAAATCGAAGTATACACACCAGCATTTTGCATATGTCTCCATAAAAGATGTTACTTTCTGCTGTGAGTCTTAAATATTCAGCCTAGGGTTGCCAACTTTCTAATCACACAAAACTGATCCCCCGTCCCCTGCCCTGCCCCTTCTCTGAGGCCCCATCCCTCCTCTCCCTGTCATTCGGTCTCCCTCACCCTTGCTTACTTTCACCGGGGTGGGGTAGAGGGTTGGGGTACTCGAGGGGTGAGGGCTCTGGCTGGTGGTGTGAGCTCCGGGGTGGGGCCAGAAATGAGGGGTTCAGGGTGCAGGAGGGGGGTCCAGGCTGGAGCCGAGGGGTTTGGAGAGTGTGGGAAGGGGATCAGGGCTTGGGTGCAGGATGGGGTGCAGGCTCTGGAAGGGAGTTTGGATACCTGAGGGGATTCTGACCTGGGGCAGAGGGTTGGGGTGCGGGAGTGGGTTCCAACCTGGGGTAGGGAGTTTTGAGCTGGGGCAGGGGGTTAAGGTGTGGGAGGAGGTGCAAGGTGTGGGCTCTGGGAGGGAGTTAGGATGCAGGAGGGGGTTCTGACCTGGGGCAGGGGTTTGGGATGTGGGAGGGGGTTAGGGTGCAGGCTCCGGCCAGGCAGCGCTTACCTCAGGTGGCTCCCAGAAGCAGCCAGCATGTCAGTGGGAACTGTGGAGCTGGCACTTGGGGTGAGGAACCCCTTGTCTGCCCTTGTGCCTAGGAGCCAGACATGCCAGTTGCTTCCAGGAGCTGCACGGAGACAGGGCAGGCAGGAAGCGTGAACTTTAAACAGCCCGATCAGTGGTGCTGACCCAAGCCTTGTGGGTCCCTTTTCGACTGGGCGTTCTGGTCGAAAACCGGACTCCTGGCAACCCTAATTCAGCCTGTTCTTCATGTTACACAGTCACTTAAAAAATGCAAACCCATTTGATGCGGGACAGTAGCTGTTAAAAATCTTTAACTATCCATAACACTGTCTTCCCTAGAACATAATTTCACAAGATGCTAAAACTTTGCAAAATAGTGGCTGGTGCTAGACAGAGAGAGCATAGTGGCAGTGCAGAAATAGCACTGAAAGAGGCACATCAAGTAACAGTATTTGTATCTAGGGCATTTCATTACTGCGCTTTGCCTTATTCAAGTAACTAACACAAGTGCTTTATAGTTCTAGAAAGATTCAGGCAGACAGGAGCTTTACAAATATAAATAAAACACTAAATCCTTTCACTTGCATAGCTTCCAAACAAAAGAAGCTAGAAGCCTATTGCAAAAGAGGTTTCCCTCACACCATTTTATTGGAAAACATGCACAAAATGTTTTGTCCTAATATAACCTTGTAAACAGGGTGAAATTCTGGCTGGATTGATGTCAATGGGAGTTTTGCCATTGACTTTAATGGGGCCAGGATTTCACCCTTAGACTGGTCATTTTAAATTATATTTAAAAATTACATGCTATTAATTTCATACATATTTATCATACTATAGTTTAGAACTATGTTAGCATCCGTAATTTTTGCCATTTAAAAGAAACCATTTTAAACTGCAAAGTTCACATATTTTACCTTATTTTTAAAATTGCTCAGCAGGCCAATTCAAAGTTTGTTCTCTCTCTCTCATACATTCTTTTTAGTCACCATGTTATATTCCTCTAAGAATACCATTCATATCTGACTGTATGTTTTACATGAAAAGGGGAAGTTTGGTAACCCCAGATGTGCCCCTTGTGTATATGCAGACCACATCATAAAGACACCACAGCCAATTTGAATAAACTGACTGTATCTGATTAGGACTGAGTACTGCAGCATTTAGTTGAGAGGGACTAAATGACCTCTTATCTGTTGAGGGAGTAGTCTTTCCAAGTTGAGGATTAGAATTCTCTTGGCAGTGTGGGAACCACCTTGTAGAAGGTGTTTTGGTTGAAATGGAGGAATGGTGTTTGATGTGCTGTTGTTGGTTTGTAAACAGTTGCAGCCAAGCCCTGGCTGTATTTTATAAATTTTAAGATAGGTTTCTTCCAAAAATTTGCAAAATATCTAAGAACTAGAAATAGCCAAAGTTTTCCTAACTGAGAGCTATAAGATTGTTCAGGGCTGCCCAGAGGATTCAGGGGGCCTGGGGTCTTGGGTGGCAGGGGGCCCCCACTTCGGCGGTAATTCAGCGGCGGCGGGGTCCTTCCGCTCCGGGACCCGCCACCGAAGTGCCACGAAGACTCACGGCGGCAGGAGGGGGGCGGTCCTTCTGCCCCGGAGCGGAAGAAGCTCCAGGGGCCTGAGCCCCGCGAGAGTTTTCTGGGGCCCCCGGAGTGAGTGAAGGACCCCGCTCCAGGGCCCCCGAAAAACTCCTGTGGGGGCCCCTGCGGGACCCGGGGCCTGGGGCAAATTGCCCCACTTGCCCCCCTTCTCTGGGTGGCCCTGAGATTGTTGAATAGTCCCTTTAGAGGCAAAAAAAGAAAAACAGACTGCAGAAAGTTCTAAAAATTATGCTTTAGGGAAAATATAGTATGGGAAACAAGCTTGCACAGGGAAGGGGAAAGGACTGCATGACCTAATAGATTTTTTCCTTTGCTAATTTATGATTCCTTGCCTGTTGTAACTTTTAGATGGATATGATGCTATTTCTTGTTCACCAGATAATTTAAAACAAATGTTATTAAAATACATATCTTCTACTTTATTATGATAAAACTTTATATTGAAAATACTACGGGGTAATAGAAATTTTAAATTAAAACCACTTTTATTAGTAACATGGCTTTTATAAAATGTCACGCTCTCAAAGGTAAAAGGAGAGAGTTAGGCTGTTGTTTTTGTTATAGATTTGCTTAGCACTGACGATATTAAATAATACTTTTAAAATGTGCTCACCTATGAATGTCTCAGATTATTAAAATAGAATATTCTAAAACTTTATTTTACTTTTTTCTATTTATACTGTTTAATGTTTTCATTTCCCTAAAGATACCATCTGACATGGTGGTTCTCATTCTTGAGAACCACCTAGGGCAAGACAGGTGGAAATCCCTGAGCTCTTCACATTTTTTTGGTCTTCTGAGCAATAGTGGCAGGACAGAGCACATACCAGTTTAGGTTGTGCCCAGCCTCTGAGCTTACATGATTGTTGCATCATATTTCTTTTCCGGGACCAAATTTTTAAAAAATAGGAGCCTATAGTTAGGCTCTTAATTCCATATATAGGTCCTGAACAGATATCCTGATTTTCAAAAGTGCTAAGCGCCCAATAACTCCTATTAACTCCAGTAGAGCAAGAGGACTTTTCTGATGTCACATATATTTCCGCCATAGAAATGCATCATGATAGTAACTCCACAGGCGAGTATCTGACATTTCCCCTGTGTTTTTTAGAAATTAGCTAAGACACTGGGTTTTGACTTGGTGTACTGGTCTAGGAATCTACAAATGTCACCTTTGCAGGGCTGGCCCCCAACATTTTGGCACCTGAGGTGAGGAGCTCAAATGACGCCCCCACGACCCCTCACTTGGGCCAAAACTTTGAAAGGTCTCGATTCTGCCTTCTTTCTGTTCTACTCCTCTCATGGTACTGCTCTGCTACCTACCCAATAAAGGAGAACTAACGATTTAAAATGCCTTGTTCAGAAATTTTAAGTAACACAACTTTCAAACACCTGAACAACAAATGTAACTTTTCTTGTCTGCATAGTAAACGCTGGACATTTTTATCTGTTTGAATAATCAAAGTGGTGCTTTCCATGCCTTCTTGGTTGCAAAAATTTGAACTGCTTTCTGAAGGTCCACAGTTTGGGCCAGCTCATACTCTACTGAGATGGTTGCAAAGCCGACCAGCCTCTCCTGTGTCATTGTGAAACATAGATTTGTTTTTATTAACTTCAGCTTGAAGAAGCTGTGTTCTCCACTTGCAACTGTTAGAGGAAGTGTTAGAAGTATGCGCAGAGCAACGAAAGCATTTGGAAAGAGGGTGGTCATCTTATTTGTGCACATATATTCTAGAACAGCCTTTGGAGTTGATCCTGCTGAAATGTATCTTGAAAGGGCTTTCAGTTCAATCACCTAAATCACTCGCATCAATATCGCGCATGTCGTCATGTGTCAACACTGTCTCTAGTGCCTTGCATTGCTGTTGTAGGTCTTCTTCAGGTATAGTGAGGAGTTTTGGAATATGATATGTTGGGATTTTGTGGTTCCCAATGAGGCAGAATCAAGGGTCTTCGATTCAGTTCAATTCAATTCGATTCAGTTTAACAAGGCTTTATTCAATGTGCACAAAAGGAGAGCCCCTGGTACAAAAATCAGGCAGAGTCCCTGCAGCAAGGAGCTTTTCCCATTGCTACTTTATAGCACATGGCACTGACATAACAAATTACATAACACAAGCCTTTAACCAATCATATTTAACCTTTCTGTATATGGATTTGTTCATCACGTGCTTATACTTCTCCACTCCACGTGTTGACCTCACCTCCCTCGCCTTGGCCTTTTCTAGAATGTTCCTAGGGTGATGAGCCCATAGCATGCTTCTTTGTGCATAAGTACCTTGTAAATCACATTTTATCCAAAATGAACACAAGCATACCCTTCAGCTACAACATCCCAAATATACTGCTGCATTCCTTGAGGTGCATGAAACGTTCTTCAACTGACTATTACACAATCTAGCACCTGGTTAAAGAATTCAACTTTGAATTGTTGTTTGGGGTCTCTTATGGGATTATCCCATACCTCGTAATCAAAATGTCATCTTCTTCGGTGACTCTTGTATTCTTGAATGGGTGGGAAAATAGCTTCAGTGTGAAGTTCCTCTGCCAGCTTCTGTGCATTCTTCAGAACGTTTTGAAATCCCTCATCTGACCGGTAAGACTGTAGATATGACTTTGCTTTGTCCAGTTGTTCCATTGCTCCAGATACATCAAGGTCAACACCTTGGAGTCTTGCTTACAACATATTTATTTCAAACAGTATGTCATGCCACAACACTAAGCCACACAGAAATTTGAAGTGATGTATGTTTCTGGTGATTCCCTTTCCCTTGCCACTGTTCTCCCACGAACAGTTCCTGTCATAGCATTATCCTTCTTAATGTCAACTATGACATCATCTATCTTCCCAATTTGGTGTTTGATAGGCTTTGTCGCCTCCACTCGACTTTCCCATCATGTGGCACTCAGTGGTTTTGGTGTCAGAGAGGATGTTCCCAGATGTTGCTTCAAAATTTGCCATCAATGAGATGATGCAGACAAAAATACATAGATGCTTTGAATTACATTTAAAAAATTCAGCAGCCTCACTAGAAGCTGATGCTGTATCACTGACCACCAAGTTTAATGAATGGGAACTGCGAGGGACAAAAAAAGCTTGAGGGTTTGACTCTCGGACCTGTGTCTGCACTCCTCGTTCTTTCCTTTCATGTTGGCACCATTATCATAGCCCTGATCTCTCATGTCAGCTATCGCAATCCCCATATCTTCCAGCTTTTTAAGAAGCATATTTGTCATACCAGCTTCTGTAGTATCATCAACGTTAATGAATTCCAGAAAATACTCTCTGCCAGTCACCATTGCAGGGACATTTTCACTAGGTTTTGTTGTTGTTACAAAACACACCATTAAAGTCATTTGTATATGTGGTTTTATGTTGAAAAATATTTACTTGGTGCATCAATGAAGTCTAGTTTCAGCTCAGCAGTTTGATTTTCTTCTTTCTAGCTATTTCAGGTAATTTTATCTTCTGCTGAACTGTTGTAGGGGGCCCCTTTTTCTCTGTTTAAATGTGCAAGACCCGGTAGCAATAACTGTAGGAAATCTGACTACAGTATAAGTTATGAACATAAGAGCGAAAAGAAGATTGGAAAATGTAATGTTACTATGAGGCATAACATAGTTATGGCATAGAGCTCAACAAGTGCACAAGGGCAATATCATTATGTGCAAGTGGAAAAAAGAAGTAATACATACAAAATGCATCTGAACATTCTGAAGAAAATTGCAGCTTTGGTTTGTAAAACCACACAGAAACATTGAGAATGGTTTATCAGAACATACTCATTGTGTGAAAAATGTATAGTGTGAACATTGACAAAAATAGAAGCCCATTATACAAAGGTCACAGATTTCCTGTATTTGTAATGCAGAGTTAGTCAAAGTATAGCACAGAGAGCTCTGTAGTGGTGGTCTAATGAGACTACAGATCCCATTGTATTCCATCTTGATCAGAATATGCTGCTTTATAGCATGATCCGGAGTTTGCACATTGGGACCTGTTGTTTCTAGTATCTATTTGATATAAAAGATAAAGATGGCGGCAATCCATTCATAACATGCAAATTAAAGGTAGGTTTCGAATGAAGCCTTTAGTGGGTAAAGACTGGACACTGCTGTAATAAAATGCCCTGCAGCTCAATTTTTTTCCTTTAATCCAGGTTTATAATGTAATTGTGCCTTTCTTTATATTTGCTTATATCTGTAACTGTCTCTCTTTTGCCAACTTACTGTATTGTTCGTAGTATTAAATTACACAATTTAAAAGCCCCTTCTTTCAGAGTCAGCTATAATCAAATAAAATTGGCACCTTTGCCTAAAAGCATCAATATTTTTATGTCCGTATGATGATGATTGCAAATAGATATTGGAAGTATGCTGATCTCCTCACTTTCACACTTTTTTGAGGGGGAAAATGGTTAATTCAAGTTTGCAAGATTATTAGTGAGTCAATTAGTGACCCTGGAGGAGAGAAGGATTTTTTTAGTACAAAAATAATCTTGCAAGCCAATCAATTCCCCTCCCCCAAGCCTTTTCAGTTGGCCTAAAGAAAAAATTGATTTGTGGCTAGAGGAAAATTCAACATTACAACATTATTTAAAACTCCAGACTGTTTGTGTACCATGTCAGCATTTCTGTCTGTAATTTAATTAAATACAATTTTTAAAGTTTTTGGATTTAGCCACAAAGTTCTTGGATCTTTGCTGAGTAGAGAAGGAAGGGAAAGATTATACAGCAGAGCATCGCACCTTCAGTGATGGTTCCATGGAGTGATAAACTTGGTCTGTTTATATGTTTTCCTTTAAAATGTTCATGGAAATGTAATGCTTGAGAAATGTCCCAAATGTGCAGTCTCCAGGACTTAAGTACTTTCTTTATCCATACAACAGTTACAGTACAGGCTGAAGTACTGCAAACTTCCTCTCTCACCCTTCCCGGAAGGACTATGTCTATGATTGAGAGGAAAGTTGGGCCTTCACACTGATCACTGGCTTCTCTGTTGAGACTGCCAACAAAGCTGAGAGAGAGGGACGAGGTAGATGAAGTAGTATTTTTTATTGGGCCAACTTGAAAGTTGCTCCAATAAAAGATTTTATCTCACCTACCTTGACTTTCTTATATCCTGGAACCAGCATGGCTGCAACGCTGCAAACAACAAAGCTAAGATGGGCTGTGGTTTTGGGGCTGTAATTATGTGTCAGGATCACAGAACTGAAATTGAAAACCATCAAGGTATTTCAGATAATCCATTCAACAGCCATCAGATTAGCAGCTATTAACTATTTGAGCAGAGTTACATTTTAAAAGCTCATGATTTTTAAGTTATCAAGCATGATGTGATTTTCTCAATCATAGGAATCTGCTATTTAGTCAGATTTGAAACTGCTGGATTTTTCCATGTTTTCCAAGTCTCAGAAATGGGCAAGAAGTTCCTCCCCATTCACCTCCTGTGCAGTCTGCCTGCCTGTGCTCTCTGCAGGTGAACTCAGTGAACTTTATTGACATTGCCCCCCTGTCTCCTGTGCCCATGCTCAGAGGCAGAGGTTTCCTCAGGAGCTCCTTGAGGGCTCTTTTCCTCTGGATTTTTTCCATGTCTGCCTCTGTTGCAGGTTGATCTCCATCTGGCAGGGAGAGGGTGTTTGGGGAACACTTGGAGGAAACCCATGAGAGTCAAAAGGCTCCTTTTCTTGCATCCATCACCTTGCCTCCCCCAAGCACTTTCTGCAGTTTTGTTTGGGGGGCTTATATTCAATAGATACCTGAATTAATTTTCCCCCAGCATAGTTCTTGCGCTGTCTCAGTTCCTTCTTCAGTAGCATGTCTCAGGTCAGTCAGCAGGGGAACAAATATGTGCCATGTAGGACTCCCGGCAAGCTGCCACAGTGGCCAGTTCCTGGTGCCCACAGTGTATCTGCGAGAGCCTTAGTTCCTAGTACCTTTTCTCTGCCTTATTCCCCCAGCCAGTCAACATCAGCTAAGAGGTCTCTCTGGCTTTACCAGAGCATCACTGAACTTAACTCTCTTCAATGTGCCCTCAGCCATCTCCGTATCAATCCACAGGAAGTATTGGAATTGAAGTTAAGCAGTCCTGATATCTATGGAATATATAAAGAGCTGGTGGCAGAGGTGGTACTGTATCTTAGATCAGAAGAGCTGAAGTCCCCATTTTGAAATTAGTTTTGCATTCAGCTAAGTTTAGGATGTACAGGTCCAGAACTGCACAAAGACTTCTGGATATTTTTTTTCATCAGAGAAACTAGAGTCAATAATGCTGAGAATTTAAGAAAATCACTCCAGTGTAAGTGAATTAGTTTTGAGTTTGGTGCGTCATGAATTGAGTAGAATTGCTGTTCTCTGTTTCTTTCTGATGCTTTTACATTAGAAGTAGAAGTCACTTTAATTAAGTTGCCTTTAGTTTTAATCAGGCATTTATTTCAATAAATGAATCAGCAAGGATACAGAAGGGGACTTTGAATCCCATCATTCAGCTATGATCTTTCTTTCATTGTTGCTAGGGAAAAACAAATACATATTTGTACAGCAAACTAATTTTATTTTACTTACAGGTTGGATGGAAATGCAGATAGAAATTTAAAAAAATACATTTTCTGTAGTTAGCTTATATCATGCTAAGCATATTTGGACCGCAGGCAGGCAAAGAGAAGAGGCAAAGTTTGAAAGTTCTTCTGTATTAAATAAATCCTGGCATCCCAATTTCATTGGATAGAATGTGAACTAAAATTTCAGTGGCATAGAGTTTAAGGCCAGACGGGACCATCTAATCTAACCTCCTGTATATCACAGGCTACTAAACACCCCCACCAGCACACACACACACTAAACTCAGCAACCGAAATTAGAACAAAGTATTACAGCCCTGTGGAGACTTATTGGGTGGCACAGGCAAAGCGGGAGAGACTGAGATGTACCAGTGCCCGAGGACCCTGCACTGCAGACATTGATTTCATGAGCTGTATCCAGATGATCCTAGCAAGTGATCTATGCCCCATGTTGTGCAAAGGAAGGTGGAAAAAACCCAAGATACCTGTCAATCTGACATGGGGGGAAATTCCTTCTGGATCGCGAATATGGCGATCATGATCAGTTAGGTTCCAAGCACACGAGCAAGAAGCACCAGCCAAGCATCTGAGACAGAGAATACTCAGTGCGACCTCAGAGCACCAGGCCACCCTGTCCAGTGTCCCAGGGCACAGTGGCCATCTCTAAAGCTTCAGAGAAAGAAGACCAAAAAAAAAATTCTGAATGCCTCAGGGGTTCCCTTCCTGAGCCCTAGAGTTGATGGGCTGAAGCCCTGAAGAATGAGATTTTAGGAACATAATACATGAACCAGAAGGAAGCTCCAGGGCCAGCCCAGCCCTCTACCACTGTAGACAAATCCATCATACAATACCTTATAAATTTATCAAGCTCTGTTTTAAGATTAAGTAAATTGTTTCCATCCCACCCGTGATCACAATCAGTTGTTCTTGTGCCAACATAGTTGTTTAGTTTAAATAGTTCTTCTCCCTCCATGGTATTTACCCCCCTCCCTCCCCCATATGTATTTACAGAGAGCAATCATATCTCCTCTCAGCCTTTGTTTTGCTAGGTTAAACAAACAAGTTGGTTTAGTCTCAGCTCGTAATCAGACTCTCCATTCCCCTGATCATCGTGCACCTGAATTCCTCTCTGCTGAACATGGATAACCACAACTGTATGTAATATTCCAGATTAGGTCTTATCAGTGCCCTGTACTGTGGCACTAGCATTTCCCTATCTCTACTGGAAATAGCCTGCCTTCTACATCCAAGGATTGCATTTCCTTTTTCACAATCATATCACATTGATGGCTTATAGTTATCTTGTCATCAACTAACACACCTAGGTCTCTTCTCTCCTCTTTCATTTTCAACTGATGCCCCCACAGCTTTGAGCAGAAATTTTTTCATTGTGCTTTTTATAGACACATTGTAGTTTATTCATTTCCAGTTTTTGTGACAGTACTGTAATACACTTAGTTACATGTTCACCTGCCTTTATACCACTCTATACATATTTGATAAAATCAAACACTATTTTTTAAAAAAAAATAGGAAAGCAGCTTAAACTTTAGGACACTGGCATTTTCAAAACACTCATTGAACGATTAGGGAAGTGCATGGCTAGGTAATCTTTTAGAGATTGTATAAAAGTTACTTTCTCGTGGGATTGCTTTCCATATTTTAACGTTCGGGTCTCTTTCTCTTTCCCTGTATGTAGAATTGTCTAGAATTAAGTCATGCTGAGTTCAAGGCTGTGAACTCTTGAATTCTGAAAATGCCACTCAGTACAACTAGTTTCTCCCCTCCCCTTCCTCCTCACGTTTAGGTCCATCACAATCTGTTCTCTTTGCTTTGGCTATATCTTTTAATCCCCTTTCTCTCCAAAGAATAACTAGTTATTTCTTACTTGTTTCAGTGTATCTTTATGGAATTTATTCTCAATATTCACAGCCTTAGTATACGTGCACAAATTCTAATTTTTCTAATATTGTGAGACCTTTACCTGTTAACTGCAGGTGGTACTTGAACAGTTCCTTTGGCTCAGCTTCATCCAGTCTCCTGCTTCCACAGACCCTTGATTGACCATACAGTCTTGTTACTGAGAAGCTTCACATAATGACTTCAACTTCCCTCAGCAGATATTTTTGATGCCTGTCATCCTTGCTTCACGTTGAGCCCTCTCTGGTAATGGAGACAAAACCTTAATCGTAGCTTCAGGAATAACACAAATCACCATCACTGCCCTCTTTCCAGATTTTATTTTTACAAGGGAGTAGGTTCATCTATTTTAGCAGCAGATTGCCTGGCAAAGAAAAGGAACTGAATAAAATGAAGTTAAACTATCTCTTCCAAGGGACATTGGGAGCCCTCCAGTGATAGTGATGCATTGAGCACTAGGGTCTCTCAAAAGCCTGTCACTAGAAATAATTTTTTTTAAAAGATTAACTTCAGTAATTTTACAAGAAAAACGTACAGTACAATATTCAGAACACTTCAGTACAGTAAAATTTATATCCAGTGAGGCTTGCTATTTCCTCTTTAACACCTACAGACTCCCTGGCCAGGAGTCAGATGCTCAGTCTACAGGCAAATTCCATTCACATTTTTCAAATGGAGCATGTAATGACAAAGAATATATGAATATGTTCCAAGAATTTAATTTTTCCATCCTACCTTAGATTACTTTGTTACAATTCTTCTTCATGGTCACCATTTTACGTACCTGAAAATGTGGCCCAGGAAGAAGCATCATATAACTATAAAAATAAAAGGAAAAGAAATAAGTTTTTGACCCTGTGCTACGAAGGCTTCATGTTTGGTTTCCTAAATGTAAGAGATTTCTTCATGAATTATGTAGGTCCAAAGCTACCCCTCTGGTTACAACCCTGATATCAGCATGCTCTCTGGCCTCTGTTCATAGGATATGATGGCTACATAAACACAAACAACACAATCATCAGCTATAACGCACGCAGGCAGAAGTAGAGGTAGAACTAAGGGACTTCCGATAACAGCGATCGAAATGCCAGGCTACATAGGTTAGTTGTGTGCACATTCAGATTGTATCTGGTCATACCATTAAAATATTAATATAAATAAAATATCCATAATCTCTATTGGCCTCTGCCTAGCCATTATTAGTTGAAAGATCCCTGTAGTCAAGTAGAAGTGAGTATTGACGAGGAGTTCAAAGCAGGATGGGGGGTGGTTTTAGGGTTAGTTTAGGGAGGGTGGTTCCATGGGGCAGAGGTTACATGAGAGAAAGAAGAAAGGCATCTGTGGGAGAAGTTAACGAATAGGCAATCAAAGCCAGCATAGACTCAGGATGCAAGAGCCAGGCTTGTTCATGGAAGGAGGAGAACTGGGAGCACAGTTAGGTCTTGTTAGCAACAGCCCTGCTGGTAGTTTAGTGTATGGGTTCCCAGGGTTCTGAGCTATCAGCAGGCAGAGGTGCTAGCCTGGCAATTTCCTGAAAATAGTGACTTTAGTCAATTAAACTGATAAGCTTTCAAGCAACACAATCTCTTTACCATACTACAGAAAACAGAACACTCATGAGTTGTACAATGGGCAACAAGTGTTGAAATGTAGGTACACTTGCAGTGCCTAGTTACTGTGTTATTCCTCATTTTAACTATACAGAATGCCAGAAATACTGTGAGTGGAGTAAATATTATGGTGTGGTACATAACAAGGTTTTACTATTATTTATTATAGATATGTGAGCAGGTTGAAACCTTGTTATTAAATATAGGAACACAATAGATCTAAGATCTACTTTCCAAAAAAGGTAGGTGCAGTTGAGAGACAGCTTTTTTTAAATTAATTAGTTTAAATGGAAAGAGGTTCTATTAGACAGCTTCGCTTTCTATTTTAATTTTGCAAAAAAAGGCCATAAATTGACACCCTAAAAAGATAATGCATTCTCCAAGAATAAAAACTTCTAAAATTAAAAAATATATAGTTTTATAGATGTGTAATTTATCAATACATCCATGAAATATTTTTTCATAGACTTTATAGCAATGAGAAGTTAATCTGCAATGCTAGTTCAAAACATCAGTGAAATTATAAATGGCAGGTAAATATTAAAGTTATATTTAACTCCTCACACAGTCCTTTTGAAAACATGGCCAGTTATTAAAATAATAGATTTAATTTGATATACTCTTCCAGTGTTGCAACTTGCTACCTTACTAATCTTCCACATGCGGTACCTCTAGGTCTCAGTAACTCCATTTGAAGGAGTTTGCTTATGTCTATAGACCTGTATAAGTATTGTTCACCATGCAAACAATTAACATATAAGCTGAACTGTCAGTCTCTACGTCTTTTGGTGAGAAAAGCAAGGTGGATGGTATAGTATCTTTTATTGGACCAACATCTCTTGGTGAGAGAAGACACACTTTCAGCCTTACAGAGCAATTGTTCAGATCTGGTAAGACAGGCAGTTACCAAATAAAAACTGTATTTTCCAGTCTCTCACTTGTAAAATTCAGGCATGCTGTAAGCTCAGTGTGTTTTAAATTTTTTTACAAAGGAATGTTTTAATTAATTTAAAATTATTTCTTGTCATTTTAAACATTATTTAATTAGATTCAAAGTGATACTTTTTTCAGTTCGGATTCCGTTGTTTTGTTCGCTTCATTTAAACTATGCTGCAACAGGTGACACCATTTTTTTTTCCTCACAGCAAATGAAACTTGCAGCCGAGTCACTGAAGGAGGAAACACATGGAGAAGAGAATATGAATTGAGCATTAGCGCGTGAACATGCTTTTAAAGTATTTAAAATCTTACTGTGTTTGCATTCTACAATGTATTACTCAATAGATAGTATCTATTATCTGTACTTGGTCATCAACACTGATTGCTTGACACAATGAAAAATTGTTTCCCCTTTCCTTTTCCTCTTCATTTCATATGGAATATTCAACAGTTGTCTGGTGAGACAGCATACAGAGCATCACTCCAGTTTATGCTAGATCTGGTTGAAATATAACCAGCTGGACAGTATATCAAAATTATATGAAACAGATCTTTTAAGTGTGTAGATATCCTCATACTAAATGTAGTCTTGATCTGCAGCTTTTCAAGAGAAGGTGTGCCTGGTATATTAGTATGCTTAATTCTTAGTGTACCATTCCTTATGCTTGTTAACATTTTTGTCCTTGTAGTAGAATAGTTAATCATTTCCAAAGGCATATCATTTTTTCAAAGACAGCTTATTATACACTGTTCACAGCATTTACTAGGAAATTAATCTAAATTTTGTTTATTATATAGTGTGATTTTTTATTTTTTTTTTCCATAGGACCAATCACAAAGCTAGTTATTTGGAAATGTATACTATAAAATGAGATTACAACATGTTCATTTTATAAAGAATCTCAATTAAATTATTTTCAGACTCTGGTAAGAAAGCATTTGGCATGAAACTGGCATTACTGATTAGTAGTTTATAAAGATGAACGATGATTGTGTTTTCTTTTCATTTAGCATTAACTCTGATTACCATTTGGTGGTTCTTCAGAACAATAGTCCTGTATTAATGGATCTTTTTGTTAACTGAAATGATAGTAACAGAGCTATTAAAATGAACACTCCATAGTTGTATGTCTGATACTTTCACACATGTACTGAGATATTTGACTCTTCCTTGCATATCATGAAAATGTAATTCTCCTAATTTTAAATGGTTTTCTGACAGTAATAAGATCAAAATCTGCACTTCTAGATCATGTGGCCTCAAGTCAACTTGTTTTCTACTGATATACAACTTTCATCTCTGTCAGAGTCAACTTCCCTGGATGTGAAATACTTTTATGTTAGCTACGCAATCATATTTGGATAGCTCTGATGAAGATAATTGCACTGACTTGGATGTATTTCAGAATTCTACCACAAGAGAGTCTGTCACCTGAATACTTCATTACACAGCAAACTTTTACATTTGTAAGTGATAGATACTTGTGACAAAGGTTACTCATCACAGAATAACACAATTAAGCTAACATAGAACCTTCTGTGTGTGGTTTAAGGTTTTGATTTTTGGATCTGTAAAGTGCTAAATGACCTGAGATTACTCTTCTTTCCCTCTGTTTTACTGCCACAGCTGTGATGAGTGGAAGCTGGGGCTCCCTTGGCATATAAGAGAGGGAACTGCTGGCAGGGTGTTCTCCATGAAGACCCTTCAGCTATTTAATTTATTCCCCACTTTGGACTAAAATAGCCCAGATCTTTTAAGGTTTTTGGTATGTGCAAAGTCAAGGTCTTTGAACGGACATTTGGGGGAGAGTTGAAGATCTAAGGGATAGATCTCTTTTGTAATGTTAGTAATGCATAATTTTGTTTTGGAATATGTTCCTGTGAGTGGTGGTTTGTTGGTGATTTGTGGTTGATTTAAGAAGAGATATGATAGAGGTCTATAAAATCATGAGTGGTGTGGAGAAAGTGAATAACCCTTTCACATAACACAAGAACCTGGGGTCACCCTATGAAATTAATAGTCAGCAGGTTTAAAACCAGCAAAGGAAACAACACACAGTCAACCTGTGGAACTCATTGCCAGAGTATGTTGTGAAGGCCAAAAACATAATTGGATTCACAAAAGAATTACATAAGTTCAGTGAGGCTAGATCTATCAATGGCTCCTAGTCAAGATGGTCAGAGGTGCAGCCATCTCTCTGCATGTCCCAAAGCCTCTGGCTGCCAGATGCTGGGACTGGATGATGGGATGGATCACTTGATAATTCCCCCATTCTATTCATTCCCTTTGAAGCATCTGGCACATTGGCCATTCTCAGAAGACAGGATACTGGGTTAGATGAACCATTGGTTTGACCCAGTATGGCCGTTCTTGTGTTCTTATTTATATTACCTTGTTTGCATAGGGATAGCATTTTTCATTGATGGCAAGGGTGCCTAGAGTGTGGCATAGGCACTTTTATGGTAGTTAAATGCATGTAGAGGGAAAAGATATATAGTAAATACCATCAGAAACATGCAATCTACAGCCTGTGTTACCAAGAAACTGACCAGATGGAGACTAAGCTCCTCCGTTGCTATTAGAGAAAGGGAGAAGAGGAACAAGGAAACTATGAGTTTGAGGCTCTGACATGAAACATTAATGTACTTCTTTCAAATAGCTTCTAAGTCGGAATTGGGTGAAGTACTGAGTGTCTTGTGAAATTACTGCAACAATAAAATTAGTGTTTTGATCAGAGACTGGTGCACTCCATGGCACATAATGGAACCAAACTCTACAGCAAGAACCCTTAAATTCCATTACAGTGGTTAACTACTACTTGAGGAAATACAGACATGTATTCCACTTAGGTGTGTGCATGCCCAGCATGGTGGAGCTGGAGACTTTTGCCTTGCAGTATCCATAGATGGGCGGCACTCATGCCTCATAGTTGTGGCCCCTTCCCTGGCCCTGAATCCGCTCTGTTCCTTTTCACCACCCATGCCTGGAGTCGGAGCTCTGTGTGGTTGTAGTCTCACAAACTCGCATTTAGTCTCAGCGTAGTTCATTGTATATAATTAGTGTGTGTTAGTAGTCAGTAGATAGTGTTCCTGAATGTATGCCCTCACCGGGATTTAAATATTGTCCTTTGTGTGAAAGAGCGATACTGAAGACTGATCGCCCTCACATGGTGCTTGCTTTCTCTTGGTGAGGCCCACCTCAAAGAGCGTTGTTCAATCTGTAAATCATTCAAGAAGCGGACTTAGTTGAGGTGGAACTTTCATCTCAGACAGCACCTGCTGGAACAGGCCACATGGCCTGATCTGGTACTGAGGCCATCCTTGGGCCAAAGATGACCCTCAGGCTCAGAGAGTGCTGTCACTTTTTGTTCCGGGACAGGCATGTCTCCAAAGAGGCAAAGGAGCCATTCTCTGTCTTCAGCACCAAGGAAGAGGCCTCATAAGTCCAATCAGGACTATTCCAGGGCGCAGGGCGACTCCTCTTCCTCCCCCAGGGAAAGGGTGGACTTGACTGGGACTGGTTCTGGTACACGGGACAGCATGTGTTCCTCTGACCCTTCCATGGTATTGAGGAGGAAGGGCAGGAACTCCATGCTGTTGACTTTACTTCTGGTTTTCAGGCGTCCGCTGAGTCTAGCTGAGCTAGGGCTAGGCATCAGCAGACTAAGCAATTGCTTAAGGTCCCAAGCAGCTCAAAGGGGTCCCCTATTAATTATTAGTATGTATTAGGGGGCAAAAATGTTCCTGCTTAGGGCCCTCAATGGGCTAGCATCGGCACTAGAGTCCAGTATTGACGAGGGCGATGCCAATACTGACTGTGTCCACTGTGTCAACATACCATGCCGCAGCAGACCTGTTCTGCTTTTTTTTTTCCATCCTTGCTGCTGGTCCAGGACTTTCCAAGACTCGTGCCTTCTGCAGTCCCTCCAATGGAGGATGCCACTGAATCTTTGTGCCCCTCAGCACTGCACCCAGATGCTCCCCTCTCTGTGGTGGGGAAGGAGCTAGTACCAGAATCAATATGGGGGACCTCAGCACCAGGACCCTCTTTAGCCCTGCTGTATTCAACACTGCAGATGCTCCCATTGCAGCTTTCACTGCCCTCAATGTTGATGCACTTGGATGCTCTGGTACAACTGTTTGCACTGGAACCAATACTGCCTGTAGCACTGACATGCTTGGTACTGATGGTACCACCTTCATTGGGGGCAATGAATGAATTGGGTCACCTATTGGCTCCCGAGGGCATCGCTCCACCCATGTCGCCGAGATCCTGGGGCTTTTCTGAGTTAGGGTTGTCATCTTCCCACTCGATATCATCTGGTGAGCTCCGAGAGCCACCAATGGACCAGTATGGCTCCCAGGGTTGGCATGCACCTCATGGCTGGGATGGAGGTCCTTGCCCTGGCCCCTGCTGGCCACCAATGTGCTACAGGTATCTGTGGCCTTCTTGGACTCAGTAGAATGCTCCACGCTTGTGGAGATCCTCTCCTCGTCCCATTCAAAGCTGGAGTCACCCACCATGTTGATTGTGGTGATTGTGGGTCAGCCGCAAGCCCAGGCACAGGTGGTCTTCCTCCCTGCAGAGCCGATAGAGCATGACCTTCCAGGTTCATCCTCCGGAGAGCAAGAGCCAATTGTGGCTCAAACGAGAGCCACATCCTCATCGCCGGACAATGCCATGCTGCCTGGTTTGTCCTCCCCATCTGTTCCAGAGTACTTTAAGGCATACTGGGATGTTTTACGCCATGTAGCCACATTTCTCTGCATCCAGGAGAACACCCACAAACTGGTAGACGTTCTACAGTTCACCATCCCTGGGAGAGTGGCCCTCCCAATTAGTTATGTGTTCCTTGAGCTGGCTAGAGCCCTGTTGAGTACACCGGCCTCAGTAACACTGGTGGATAAGTGAAATGGTACTTCGTTCACATGCAGAGATTTGAAGAGTTCTATTCATATCCAGCCCTGAATTCCCTGGTTGTAATGATGGTGAATGACAGGCCTGGTAGGGTAGGTTCAAGTCTTCCTCCAAGGACAGAGACTTCAAGTGGTTGGATGTTCTGGGCAGAAAGAGCTATACCTCATCATAGCTACAGATGAGGATCGTGAATCAGCAAGCTTTGCTGTCCAAGTATGATTTTCTGAATTGGTCAGCCATGTCTAAATTCATGGACCAGTTGCCTGAGGCCTCGCATGAGGAGTTTCAGGCATTTGTTGCAGAAGGCTGCTTGGAGGCCAAAACATCTCTGCAGTCCACCCTTGGCATTGTGGACACAACAGCAGGGGTGATGGCCTCGTGTTAATTATGAGGAGGGCTTCTTGGTTGCAAAAGTCTAGGATAGGTTTGGACATCCAGCAAGCCACTGAGGACTTGTCCTTTGACAGATGGATGTTCTTGGACAAGACATGATATTTTGCACTACTTTAAGGATTCCAGAGCTACCTTAAGCTCCTTGGGCATGTACATGCCATCCACAGAAAGACACCACTATGGGGCTCAGCAGCAGCAATATCGCCCACAGCATTCCTTGTGCAGCCTTTCCCCCCAACCCCACAAAGCAATGGGACTACCCTAGAAAAAGGGATAGATCCCACAAGAGGAAGCAGTTGGGCTCAGGCTTTGGGCACCCTCACCCAGCACCTGCTAAGCACCCATTTTAACTTCTTAGTTCAGACCATTGGTCCAGTCATTTTTCCACCATCTTTGTCCCCGTCCCTCTTCAGGGACTGCTCTCACGAGATGGTACTCATTGAGCAGGTCAGGTCTCTGCTGACATCAGGAATGGCGGCCACAGCTTCTCCTCCCAGTATTTCCTGATACCAAAAATCAAGGGCGGGGTAAGATCCATCCTCAACCTTTGTGCCATCAATGAGTTCATCAAATACATGAGGTTCTGCATGATCCACTCTTATCAGTTGTCCTCCCCATGCTGTCTCATAATGACTGGTTTGCTGCTCTGGACCTCTAGGTGATTCTACCAACCCACAAGAAGTTTCTTTGTTTCATAGTGGGAGAACATCACTTTCAGTATATGCTTCTCCCGTTCGGCCTCTCTTCTGCCCCCTGAGTCTCCACCAAATGCATGGCTGTGGTCGTGGCATATCTCAGGAGGAAAGGAATTCACAACTTCCTTGATGATTGGTTACTGGGGGGGTGGCTCCAGAGAGGAGGTTCTTGCCCACATCAACATCATGTTGTATTTGCTCGACCGTCCCAAAGTTTTTATCCAAGGTGGTCTCTCAGTTTCATCTGAGTCAGGAAATGTATTTACCTGTGTTTTCCCCTAAATCACACTCTTCCTCGGAAGAACAGTGCCTCCATCTAGCCAGGACTAAACTGTTTTGTGCTTCACTTCATTTGTTTGTGTCATATGCAGACTGCATGAAGGGGCAAGTGGTCTCTGCACAGACCATCTCTAGATGGATAAGATCCTGAATCAAGACTGCATATGTAATAGCTTTGGCTACACCTTCTCAGCGAATACGGCTCACTTCATGAGGACTCAAGCAACAGCGGTAGCATTCCTCAGTGACATTTCCATACTGGATGTTTGCAGGCCAGCCATGTGGTCATCCATGCATATATTTACAGACCATTAAGCTATTACCACATCTTGCAAAGCAGACAAAGGTCTCAAAAGGGCAGTCCTGTGATCCCTGTTTCAGTAGACTCCAAGATCCGCCTCTGGATTGGGATGCTGCTTGTGAGTCACCTAAGTAGAATACACATCTGCATCTACTCGAAGAGGAAGAAAGAGTTACTTAGTGCAACTGTCATTCTTCGAGATGTTATGCAAATGTATATTCTCTCTTCACTGGAGTCTCATCTTACCAGCGTTTGATGCGAAGGAACTGAGGTGAGGTGGGGAGGGAATCAGGGCAGCACTGCCTCACATAACCAGGGGAGGGGCCACAGCCATGAGGCATGAGCACTGCCCCTCTACGGTAGTAGTTCGCAACCTTTCCAGATTTTACTGTCTCCCTTTGAGGAGTCTGATTTGTCTTGTGTACCCCAAGTTTCACTTCACTTAAGAACCATTTGCTTACAAAATCAGACATAAAAATACGGAAGTGTCAGCGCATACTATTGCTGAAAAATTGCTTACTTTCTCATGTTTCCCATATAATTATAAAATAAATCGATTGGAATATAAATATTGTGCTTACATTTCTGTGTGATACTTCAGCCTGTTTTTCAATCAGCCTTGTCTGAAGCCCTGCCATCGGGGGCTGAAGCGTGTAACTTAGCTTCATGGGCGCCCCCTGTAGTGTTGGGCTCTGGGCAATTGTCCTTGCTACCCCCTAACACCTGCGCTGCACTTGTGAATCCCCTGGGGACTGCAAGCCCCAGGTTGAAAAACATCGATCTAGATGAGTTGAGTACCCCCCAGAACATCTCTGCATACCCCCAGGAGTACACATACACCTGGTTGAGAACCACTGCTCTAAGGGAATTGCTAGGCAAAAGTGTCTGGTTCTGGCACACTGGGCACATGCACACCTAAGTGGAATACATGCCTGCATCACATCTTAAAGAACCACGGTTACAATAAATAACCATTTTGACTTTATTGCCAAGAAGTGTCCTCCATTCCCATCCCTCTACACCTCCACGCAAACACAAGCCTACTTCTGCTGGGTTTGAGTCATGTAAACTAGTGCGGTAATGGGAGAGAAACCAGAAATCTGGGTGAGTGAGCTGGGCTTCCTGGAGAAGACTACCTTGGATGATGAGCCACTGGAGCGGGCTATGAGCTTCCAGATTTTCTGGCATACATGGGTGGGAAGGAGGTTCTGACTCTGGCCACCAGGAGAACATAACAAAAATATTCACTGATGAATTTTATATCAAGGAGTATTTTTGACTATTGCTCACTTGCCATTCTGGTCTTTAAAATCCTCCTGTTTACTCGAGCCCACCAGGGAGAGGCATAGTCCAGCGTTTAAGTACATGTTGGTTATAAATCTTGAGGTTCTAACACGGATTCTCCTGCTGACCTTGGCAAATCCTGTCACTTCTGCCTCAGTTTCCCCATCTATAAATGGGGTTAATATCTATCTCTTGGTTTCTCAACCTGGGAGTCATGAGCAGGTATCAAGGGGTTGTGACTTCCCTGCTCTTCCCTTATCAGAAAGCTTGAGAAACAATGACCTATCTCATAGGGATTATTAATATTTATTATTTATATTAGAGTACCACAGAGGGTCCCCAGACAGACATCTAGGTGCCATACAAATGTGGGAAAGAGCTTTAAATTTAGTTGCTGTGAACTATTAGTTACCCTAGAAAATGCTAATTTATGTTTTGTTTGCCATGTTGGTCTCAGGCTATGAGAGAGACAATGTGGGTGAGGTACTATCTTGTATTGGACCAACACAGACCTGTGTAGCTCCAAAGTTGTCTCTTTCACCAACAGAAGTTGGTCCAACAAAAGATAGTACCTCACCCACCTTGTCTCTCAAATAGTATTTTGCAACATTTGGCACCTGAGGTGGGGGGCTCAAATGACGCCCCCACGACCCCTCGCTTGGGCCAAAACTTTGAAAGGTCTCAATTCTGCCTTCTTCCTATTCTTCTCCTCTTGTGGTACTGTTCAGCTACCTACCCCAATAAAGGAGAACCAAACTTAAAATTCCTTGTTCAAAAATTTTAAGTAACACTTAACTTTCAAACACCTTAACAGCAAATGTAACTTTTCTTGTCTGCATAGTAAGCACGGGACATTTTTATCTGTTTGAATAATCAAAGTGGTGCTTTCTGTGCCTTCTTGGGTGCAAAGATTTGAACTGCTTCCTGAAGGTCCACAGTCTGGGCCAGCTCATGCTCTGTTGAGATGGTTGCAAGGCCGACCAGCCTCTCCTGTGTCATTGTGGAGCATAGATGTGTTTTTATTAACTTCAGCTTGGAGAAGCTGCGTTCTCCACTGGCAGCTGTTACAGGAAGTGTTAGAAGTATGCACAGAGCAACAAAAGCATTTGGACAGAGGGTGGTCATCTTACTTGTGCACATATATTCCAGAACAGCCTTTGGAGTGATCCTACTGAAATGTATCTTAAAAGGGCTTCCAGTTCATCACCTAAATCAATATCATGCATGTCATCATGTGTCAGCACTGTCTCTAGTGCCCTGCATTGCTGGTGTAGGTCTTCATCAGATATAGTGAGGAGTTTTGGAATATGATACAATAGGGGTAGGCAACCTATGGCACACATGCCAAAGGGGCACACGAGCTGATTTTCAGTGGCATTAATACTGCCCGGGTCCTGACCACTGGTCAGGGGAACTTCGCATTTTAATTTAATTTTACATGTAGCTTCTTAAACATTTTAAAAACTTTATTTACTTTACATACAACAATAGTTTGGTTATATATTATAGACTTATAGAAAGAAACTATTTAAAAACATTAAAATGTATTACTGGCATGCGGAACCTTAAATTAGAGTGAATAAATGAAGACTCAGCACACCACTTCTGAAAGGTTGCCGATCCCTGTGATACAACATCCCAAATACACTGCTGTGTTCCTTGAGTTGCATGAAACTTTCTTCAGTTGACTGTATTGCACAATCTAGCACCTGGTTAAAGAATGCAACTTTGAATTGTTGTTTGGGGTCTCTTATGGGATTATCCCATGCCTTGTAATCAAAATGTCGTCTTCTTCGGTGACTTCTATTCTTGAATGGGTGGGAAAATAGCTTCAGTGTGAAATTCCTCTGTCAACTTCTGAGCACGCTTCAGAACATTTTGAAATCCCTCATCTGACCGGTAAGACTGTAGGGATGACTTTGCTTTGTCCAGTTGTTCCATTGCTCCAGATATATCAAGGTCAACAGCTTGGAGTCTCTTGTTTATAATATTTATTTCAAACAGCATGTCATGGCACAACACTAAGCCACACAGAAATTTGACATTATGTATTCCATTTCCCTCTGCCACCGTTCTTCCACGAACAGTTCCTGTCATAGCATTATCCTCCTTAATGGCAACTATGACATCATCTAGGTTCCCAATCTGGTGTTTGATAGGCTTTATCGCCTCCACTCGACTTTCCCATCATGTGGCACTCAGTGGTTTCAGTGTCAGAGAGCATGTTCCCCGATGTTGCTTCAAAATTCGCTATCGATGAGGTGATGCAGAAAAAAATACATAGATGCTTTGAATTACATTTAAAAAATTCAGGAGCCTTACTAGAAGCTGATGCTATATCACTGACCACTAAGTTCAATGAATGAGAGAACTGCATGGGACAAAAAAAGCTTGAGGGTTTAACTCTCGGACTGTTTCTGCACTCCTTTGTTCTTTCCTTTCATTTTGGCACCATTATCATAACCCTTACCTCTCATGTCAGCTATCGCAATTCCTGTATCTTCCAGCTTTTTAAGAAGCACCTTTGATGATACTACAAGAGCTGGTATGACAATATCAATAAATTCCAGAAAATGCTCTCTGACAGTCACCATTGCAGGGACATTTTCACTAGGTTCTATTCTTGTTGCAAAACGCACCATGAAAATCATTCGTTCCAGATGGCTGATGTCAGGTGTGCAGTCCAGAATAACAGAGTAACAGCTTGCTGACTTCAGATCTGCCACAATCTTCTATTTGACTTTTGTTGTCAGTAACTGTATGATCTCATTTTTCCAAGGTAGTGGTGTGTGTACATTTCTTGGGTGGTGACTCTTTGTAAATGCTCCTGGAGTACAGTATCAAATTCAGTCAGCTCCACAATTTTAAGGAAGTTTTCCATTGTTTGGCACATACAGCTGATTTGAAGTGCCACGCAGTGCTAGGGTTTGGGTAGCTAGCATTCTCACAATGGCAATGAGCCTTTCAGAACATTTTGCCCGTAAGAGACTGATGCAGTCTTCTCTTGATGCTGATCGTCTATATAGTGACCTATAACCTTAGTCTCATCTCAAGCTCTTTCCACCTCTGGAATGCTCTCTGGTAATTTGCTGCCTTCTCATGACATGCCACATTTCTAGCCAGATTTTTCCAGTCCTTTGTTCCTGTAGAACCCAGTGTGGCTGGAATATTAGACTGGAAGAGTTTGCAACAAAAACAAGTACGCAACATTCTGGGTTTTTGAGTACATAAGTCATGCCTCTCCACTTTGTCACCATTGAGGATTTCATGCCAGTAATGTGTTGGATGGAAACTTCTATTTTCATTGTCTTTGGGGAACCTGAAGTTTTTCACTTGCTGTGGCCCATGCAGTACAAGGAAGTCCCTCAGGCTACTGTTCAAGTGGGTCCATAGTCCTGGATCACCTAGACTTAAGGAACTAAACTCAGCAGCAGCTTTTCTTGCACCTTCACCCACTCTTCTTTGATCTACACTTTTCTTCAGGAATATGCATGGTGACATCCATTTGAGATGGAGATATGGATGCTGCAGTAGCTGCCAGGTCACCTGCACTCTGACTAACTGGAAGATCAGGCATCTCCTCACCTCTCACATCCTCACTGGGGCCGGATGGCTCACTGTGAACATTTGTGTCTATGTATCTCAGGAGAGCTCCTTCCTGCTTAGATAGAAAAGCTTCCTTTGCTTTTTTTTTCTTTTTCTGAATGCTGTCCCAGAGGGGCATTTTCTTCTTTCACTCATGACTGCTGTTCTGTGCCAGCTATAGTAGCCCTCAACATTCAATTGAAGGGGACAAAGAAGCAGGCTGGTAGCAGGGCCTGAGTAAGGGAAGATATCAGTGTCTTAAGGGCCTAATTGGCTCCTCCTACTTCAGTTGACTGCCTGTTCTCCTCAAGTGGGTTCAGGGAAGCAGCAGGAAACAGGAAGCTCCCTGAGAAGCTAGTGTTAATCAGTCCAGGCTCCTGGGGGTGCAAGAGAGGTACATAAGAGGCTGCTCCTCCTCTCTCTCCCTGCAGCTCCTGCTGCTTTCTGTTATTCCCTCTCTCCTTTTCTCCTGCCTGCCTGTTATGTCTCTTGTGCCTCCTTCCTCCAGCACAGCACTCCACCATCTCTGTGCATCTAGAGCAGAGAGAATACATATGCACCAGCATCTAGAGCAGAGAGAATACAATTTTCTACACTCTGGGCCCTACTGGCGCCTCCCCCTCTACCCATCAGTCAGGCACCTGAGGCGGCCGCCTCAGTTTGCCTCATGGTAAGGCCAGCCCTGTATAGACCTCTTTCCATTCCCTTCCTCTCCTCTCCTAGCAGTCTGCAGTCTGTCCTTTTATCCTGTCTCATTCCCTTTGGTGTAGGACTTCTCTCCATCTCAAACTCTGGAACTGTATCTTTTTTGCCTCATTGACTTCATCCATACCTCACCTGGTGGAAAAAGAATATTTTCTACCTATATGTCTTAATATCTCTCTTGTTCTGTTGTTTTTATTTCTCTCTTATAACAGTCATGTAATTTTGTAAGCAGTTTGGGAAGACAGTTTGTATGAAAATTCCTAACAAAATAAAGTTGTATTGCCAGCTAAAAATATTAGGATGAATATTTATTTTTTAATCCAATGTATTAAGAGGGAAGCTAGATGAAGGTTACCATATGATCACTGAAAAGTGTTGCTAGGGAGACTTTGTCAAAAGATATGACAGGCTAGAGCACTAGAGTGGTAAATCCATTCAAAAAATTCCAATATAAATATGCATGGAGATAAAGGATGAAGATGAGTACTGTGCTTGAAAAAAATAAAATGTAAGTAAACCACAGAGCCCAGTCATCATTATCACATCTATTTTTTGTAAATGTCTTAGAAGCCCACTTAGTAATTTCTCTGAGTACGTAGGACAGAGAAATGGAGGTTCTTCTTCGAGTGATTGCTCATATCCATTCCAGTAGGTGTATGCGCCACGCGTGCACGTTCGTCGGAAGACTTTTACCCTAGCAACTCCAGCGGGCTGGCAGGTCGCCCCCTAGAGTGGCGCCGCCATGGCGGGTGATATTATACCCCTGCCGGCCGCCCGCTCCTCAGTTCCTGTCTTACCGCGTGTCGGTCGTTGTGAACTGGTGGAGGCGCGGTATAGCTATCTCCTCCCCTTGCCTTCTTCTTCGGTTCTACTGTTGTTTTTAGTGTTGAGTTACCTAGTTTAGTATAGTTTAGTTCGAGTTTTTAGTGTATATAGGTTCGCGCTTCGGGGCGCTGCCTCTCCCGTACCGGCGCCGGGCTCATGCCTGTGCGCCGTGTTCAAACACCTCTCGGCCTGTCAGGGAAAAGAAGAAAAACACATGCCCACCACGCATCCCCACGACGCCTGCTGAAGTGCCTGGGAATCGCACATTTCGCGAGAAGTGCCACATTGCTAAGGCTTCCGTCTGAGGACCAAGAAGGATGAGACCAGCGCCTCAAGACGCTCCTCTGGAACAGCACGTCATCTCTGCGTCCTCGGCACCGAGCTCGCTCGCGTCACCGATCTCTCTGACATGCGAGCGCCTCTGGCACCGTTCTCCGGCACCGGGTCACGGGAAGAGCCCTCACGTCCTCTACCCCGGCTAAGAGCCCCGAAGAGCTCCCGCCCGACACGGCCGTCCTTAGCCGTGCCAGGACTTCGTTGGACCGCGCCCAGCGGGTTCCGTCGAGTCCGATCCCTCCACTCCCGCCAAGATCTGGTAGAGCTCGATAGTTCCGTCCACAACCCGAGACCTTCTCGTCGGCCAGGACCTTCATTGCCTTGACGGAGCCTGTGCTGCCCCAACCCCGGCACGTCGGCCGTGGTTTGCATAAGGAAGCCCTACTCCCATGTGAGCACCGTCCCCGATCCCGACTTGGCACCGATCAAGATCCCGGCACCGATCCCGGTCCGAGGGAGTATCGCTCCGCGGCCACTCGCAGTTCCCGGCACCCTCTCCACGGCGGCGCCAGTCGTACTCGCGGCGAAGTCTCTTCGCGCCGGCGTACTCCCGGCACCGTTCCAGCTCCAGCCACCAGTCGCGCCCCGGACTCGCGGATCATTCCCGCCATCGACATCAGATACCAGTCGACCTCCCGGCACCGAGCTGTGGCAGTCCCGTCTCGATCGCGGCACCGTATGGCTCACTGCACCGATCGCCGGCCGAGAGTTTTGCCGTCCGCGACGCGGGACCCGTACCACTCCCGTTCGGCTCCACCATGGCCCTCTCGAGAAGGCTCTGTTTCTTCGCGGGTGGACAGCATGTACCTGGAGCCTGAAGGTCCCGCCACCCTATTTCCCCAGAGTCAGCAGGAGCATGGTCCGCAACAGTGGGGCTTCTGGACCCCCTGGGCTTATCATCAGGCCCAGGGCCCTCAGCAAATTCCCCCACGTTCCTCTGTTTCGGAGCACAGGGCTCCGGAGGCTACGTGTGCACGACCTCCTCCATCCCCTGCGGAAGAGCGGTCGTCCCATGCTCCGGATGCTGAACTCCCGCAGGAGGCTGAAGCGGTACTCCAGTCTGAGCCGCCACCAGACCCGCTCCTGCCAGGTCTCTCCTCGTCCTCCTCCCCAGATGAGGCGGTGGCGGGGACAACGTCCACCAGTCCCTCCTCCCCCCAGACCTCAGGGTGCACCAAGATCTCCTCAGGTGGGTGGCACAAAATATGAACATCCAGGCCGAGGAGGTCTCCGAAATTGAGGACCCGGTCGTGAGCATACTCTCAGCTGATGCGCCCACTCGTGTCGCCCTGCCCTTCATAAGGACCATACAAGCCAATGCCAACACCATCTGGCAGTCGCCGGCTTCCGATCCCCCCGCTGCTCGGGGGGTGGAACGTAAATACATGGTCCCATCGAAGGGCTATAAGTACCTCTATGTCCACCCGCGCCCGTGTTCCCTCGTCGTTCAATCTGTGAATGAGAGGGAACGCCATGGACAAGAAGCTCCGGCCCCCAAGTCCAAGGACGCGAGACGTATGGACCTGCTAGACTGCAAGGTCTATTCTGCAGGAGCATTGCAGCTGCGGGTCTCGAACCAGCAAGCTCTGCTCAGCCGCTACTCGTTTAACACCTGGGCAGCGGCTGATAAATTTAAGGAGCTCCGCCCTCCTGGACGAGGGGAAAAAGGTCGCACGCACTTCCTTACAGGCGGCTTTGGACGCAGCAGACTCTGCCGCCAGAACTCTGGCCTCCAGAGTCACTATGCGACGTATCTCCTGGCTTCAGGTCTCTGGCCTTCCTCCGGAACTCCAACATACCATCCAGGATCTTCCGTTTGAGGGCCAGGGCCTGTTTTCAGATAAGACCGACCCTCGGCTGCAAAGCCTCAAGGATAACAGGGTCATTATACGTGCCCTTGGGATGCATACGCCGGTAACCCAGCATAGACCATTCAGGCCTCAGCAACAACACAGGCCTTACCGCCAACCCAGACAAAGACAGGACTTTGCCAGGCGCCGAAATAGAAACGGCAGGCGCAAGCAATCGGGTAACCAAGGGGGTCAATCCCAAGGTCCCACCAAGCCTTCCTCTGGACCGAAGCCCTCATTTTGAAGGTGCGCCCGAGGGCGCTGTACCAGTTTCTTCCACGGATCCATCTCCTCCCTTCTCCAACCGTCTTTCGTTCTTCCTCCCGGCGTGGCGCCAGCTCACTTCAGATCGCTGGGTCCTCCGCACGCTGCGGCTTGGATACCACCTGCAGTTTGCTTCGTCCCTGCCCTCCCGCCCCCTCCCTCGTCCCTCTTCAGGGACCCCTCTCACGAGCACATCCTCCTCCAGGAGGTGCAAACTCTCTTCGACAAAGGGGCTATAGAGGAGGTTCCGCAGAACGAGACGGGCAGGGGATTCTACTCCCGCTACTTTCTGATCCCCAAGGCCAAGGGAGGTCTCCGACCCATCCTCGACCTGCGCGAGCTCAACAAATACTTACTGAAGTTGAAGTTCCGCATGGTTTCCTTGGGGACCATTATTCCGTCCTTGGATCCCGGAGACTGGTACGCCGCCCTCGATATGCAGGACGCATATTTTCATATAGCCATCTTCCCGCCCCATCGGAGGTTCCTGCGTTTCGTGGTCGGCGGCTGACACTATCAATTCACGGTCCTTCCATTCGGCCTCTCGACGGCCCCGAGAGTGTTTACCAAATGCATGGCCGTAGTCGTTGCCTTTCTTCGTCGCAGTCGGGTGCACGTGTTTCCCTACCTCGACGACTGGCTTATCCGGGGACCATCAGAGGACCGAGTCCTCGCCCACGTCCGCATGGTCAGCCACCTTTTCTCAGTCTAAGGCCGATCTCAGACGCGGAGAAGTCCATTCATCCCCTTTCCCAGAGGATAGATGTATCGGCGGCCGTCTAGACTCCACCATGGCCAGGGCCTTTCCCCTCGTCACGGTCAGTTTGACAGCCATCATCCGCAGGCTGCAGGCAGCATCACCCTCTAACTTCTCTGCTCCAGCTTGTCCTTACACTTTTCGCCATCAGTGGCCTGCACGTTCGTCACGGCACCATGCCCGACTCCGCCCCGGCCCCTCAGACCTGGCAATCATTCCCTCAGCTCCGCCCAGCCAGACGCAACAGCCATTAAAATACGGATCATTCCACGGTTCCACAGGACGTGCTCCCTTCCTCCAGCGTGGCTAGATCAGTTCCGTCGTCTGTGCGGAGGGCTACCGTCTTCCAATCCGCCGCAGCCCTCACTGCCCTGACGACGGCACGCACGGACTGGGGATATGCGCTGAGCTCACCTGGGGACTCTCGCAGACACAAGGTCGCTGTCTCCTCCCGAACTCACCCTCCACGTCAACGACCGGGAATTGAGGGCGGTCCGACTTGCTTGTCAAGCATTCCACTCGGCAGATCCAGGGCCGTGTGTTTCGTATCGACAACACAACGTGCAGTATACTATGTGAACAAGCAGGGCGGACGAGATCTCCTCTTCGTGTCGGAGCCATGATGTGTGGGACTTTTGCATAGCCCACTCAGTTCACCTAGTCGCTTCCTTTCTCCCCGCCGGGCTCGGAATACCCTAGCGGATCGTCTCATTGTCATCCTTCTCGCCCACGAAATGCCCTTCGCCCAATGCGTTGCCTCCTGCTTTTCCGAAGTGGGGCATCCCCGCATGGACCTCTTCGCACCCACAGGAACAGGAAGTGCCCGATGTCTGCTCTTCCAGGGTCGCGAGCAGCGGGTGCGGACGCCTTTCTATTCCGTGGGACGCACTCTTCTATGCATTTCCTCCGTCCCGTTAATCCCAAGGTCCTTCTGAAGCGCGCAGGGCAGGGCCCGCTTGATTCTCATCGCCCAGCATGGCCCCGTCAGCATTGGTAACTCCTCTGCTGCTGGCCTGTCGTAGCGGACCCTGACCCTGCCCACTTTACCTGGACCTTGACACGCAGGACCACGCTGGCTTTGTCACCCGGACCTCCAGTCGCTGCATCTCTCAAGCGTGGCTCCTGAGTGGCTGACTGAGTCCGAGTTGCGTTGCTCTTCCAGTGAGGCAGTACTTCGGGAAGAGGAAGCCGCTATGAGAGGCGACATTACGTACCAAATGGAAACGTTTTACGTGCTGGATGCGGCGGAGAAGCGTCCTCCCCCACCGGATGTTCCAGTCCCATGTCTTAGATTACCTTTGGTTGCTTAAGCAACAAGGCCTAGCGTGTCCTCGCTCCGAGTTCACTTAGCGGCCCATATTCTCCACTCTTCCACCCAGGATGACGGCCCTCGGTCTTCCCACACCAATGGTGACTATGATTCTCAAAGGGCTGAGCGCCTTTACCCCCAGTTCCGCCACCCAACCCCCTCGTGGGATCTAACCTGGTGTTTGTCCGTCTCAGGTCCCCCCCGTTTGAGCCGCTGGCTACGTGTTCCCTCCCTACTGTCCTGGAAGACAGCATTCCTGGTGGCCATCACTTCTGCTAGGCGCGTGTCAAGCTGCGCGCCCTCGTGGTGGACCCCCGTATACGGTGTTCCATCGGGACAAGGCCAACTGAGGCCGCACCGCCATTTCTTCCCAAAGTCGTCCGGCCTTTCATGTCAACCAGACATATTCCTGCTGTCTTCTTCCGAAACCGCATTTGTCTCGCAATGAGCAACAGTTACATTCCTTAGACGTGCGCAGGGCGCTCGCCTTTTATATAGAGCGATTCCAAACCGTCCGTAAGTCCACCCAGCTCTTTGTCGCCGTAGCTGAGCGAGTTAAGGGTTGCCAGTCTCCTCGCAGAGGCTCTCCTCGTGGTGACGTCCTGCAACACGGGCCTGTTACGACCTGGCCCCATCTCCCTTTGGCGAATTAACTGCGCACCCTACTAGAGCCCATGCATCGTCGATGGCATTCCTTGCACGAGTACCCGTCCAGGAAATCTGCAGGGCACGACCTGGTCCTCCGTCACACATTTGCTACCCACTATGCCCTGGTCCAGCAGTCCAGGGATGATGCACCTTTGCTCTGCCGTGTTGCGCACTGTGACCTCTCCATCCGACCCCACCGCCTAGGTAAGGCTTGGGAATCACCTACGGGAATGGATATGAGCAATCACTCGAGAAAAAAACATGTTCTTACCACCTTTGTAACTGTTGTTCTTCGAGAGTGTGCTCATATCCATTCCACACCCGCCCTCCTTCCCCACTGTCGAGATAGCCGGCAAGAAGGAACTGAGAGGGCGGGCCGGCAGGGTATAATCACCCGCCATGGCGTGCCACTCTAGAGGGCGACCTGCCGGCCCGCTGGAGTTGCTAGGGTAAAAGTCTTCCGACGAACGTGCACGCGCAGCGCGTACACCTACTGGAATGGATATGAGCAACACATCTCAAAGAACAACAGTTACAAAGGTGAGTAACCGTGTTTTCTGGTTATCGCCATTGACAAAAAAGCAATGATCCATTTGTTCTGATTTCATACCCAACATAATTCTGCTATGATATAAATAGGAACTAACTTGTTTTATTTATTTATTTTATTAAAATCAACTAGAACAGCCTATTTGTTAGAGGACAGTAAGGTTATTGAAGATCCAATGAATACTTAGACTTTTGTGCTTTCTGTAAAGTGCCCCAGGTGTTTGGTTCTTGCATTTTCCACATGGTATAGTTGTTATTTTGTACTTCCCTCTGAAAAAAATTAGCAGGTATAATCTTTTCCCATTGTAGCAGATGGATTTTAATCTGTCAAATAACATAACTGATACAGAATAAAAATAATGGTGAGAGAAAACTATAGGAAAAAAAGGTAGATGGAGCTTGACTCAACCTAACACTCAAAATGACATTTGAAATGCCAGGGCTTTGAGAAAGGAAATTTGGAAGTAGAGCCACACGGCAGGATGTTAGGTGATCAAGGGACTATGGCCTCTGTACAGAGAATAGGCACTATTACACTTCTTCTCCCAGATGGAATACCTGATCAAACAATTTACTGTGGAAGTGCTGATGTAATGCATTCTTGTACTTTTGACATCTGGGCTCCAAGATGGAGGGAGACCAAGACATCCAAAACCAAAAGAGATGTGCCACTGGACAGCCAAATGCACAAAAGGAGAACATGCAATATAGAAAGGTAAGCCTGTAACTTCAGTTAAACATATTGTGAATATGTCTGGCTTAACTAGTCACACAGTGAGTAAAAGCAGTGCAATTCAGACCATTTATTTTGCTTCAATCTGATTTTTTTTTAAATTAAATCTTGTTTAAAGATACTACTTGAAAGTCTTAAACTTCAGGAATTTCATGGAGATCCTTACAGGGAAGATGGAACCTACTTCATTGGGGAATCCTGACTAACAGGGCCTGAACTAAGGGACCCCCTCCCATAAGATATTACAGGGATTCTGTCTGAATGATGTCTAGTGCTCATGGAAAAGAATACAACTTAAGGAGCTAAAGATAACATATGTGAGAAGTTTCTTGTAAGAGCCAGAGGACAGACACTGTGGGGATTTGGTCCCTCCTATTCTACTTTGTTTTTTGTTTTGTTTTGTTTTAATTTAATTTAGTGAAGGCACTGCTGACAGGAGCATTTTGCTGAAGTGCTATGTGTGTTGGCTCTTTACATAAAAATGTAATTCAGAAATAATTGAAACATGTAGCAGCAGCCAAATGATCACTAATTTATGCTGGTAGGTCCAGTTCCAAATATTTGGTTGGAACATTGATGTGATAATACCATCACTGACCAACTTCCGCCAAATATAGAGCTGTTCTGTGAGCCACAGGAAAATCCCACCCACCCCAGGACATAAAGAACAGTGCTCTGCAGAAGCTGTGCAATGGAGATAGCATTGTACCATGAAAAATCCCTACACTGTGTAGAACTGATATTTGGGACAGGAGAGGTGTATTTCATTTTAAAAAAAATATTCACATGTAGCAAACTGCTGTAGGGGCAAGGGCTGTTTCTGTTTTTATGAAAAAGCAGCTTGGTATGGGCCAGTGCTTGGTCCACAAACCCTTTCTGTTAACGTTTGCGAAACTTTTGAGGTTGAACAAAACCTACATAATTACCTCATGTTTATATTATTTCTCCAGAATGATGCCAAAACACCTTAGGCAATATGTAAAGAGAAGGGGCATTTCACCCACCCCAACGCACAGATGACTTTGGATGAGAACAGGGTGGATACTCTGTGCTAGCACTCCTACAAAATGGTTGGGGGGTGGGGCTGGAGGCTATCTGAGAAAAAAACTGATTTAGATGGAACTACAAGGAAAACTTGGGATGGCCCAATGTAGATGCCTCCCTAGGGATTTAGTCATGAAAATGGTGTTAAACCAGTCTCATAAGACAAATGATCAGGACCTCTCTTATATCTCTTCAGCAAGATGCCTGCTCTGCCAGCAGTGTCCCCTTAGCACCATGCTGGGATGCCAGAAGTAGTGTCGGCTTTTGGGCAATGAGCTGAGTTATCCCTGAAAGCTCATCAATATAGTGACTAAATCCCACACGACTTAATTTACAAAAGCAAAGTTCATAGTATTAAAGAAAAATAAATCTGAGCTGATACATTGTAATATAAGCATATTGATTAGATGGTAGTGGAAAGATGCTTTTTTAAACAAGTGAATATACCCATTCCTTAGTGGGGAATTGATTCCCCAAACTGGAAAGGAAAATATTGGTAAAATGTATACAAATAAACAGAGGCAAATGTAGCAGAAAGTCTGAATGCAGTAAACAAGCATTTCTTTGATTTATTTCTGACTGTTCATTTCAGAAGCTCACTGACGCACCTATGGGAGAGTCAATTTATGTTCAAGGCTCTACTCAAAACTGGAAATCACTTTTTAAAAAACAAGCTACATCTCTATATCGTTCCTGCTTGAAAAGCTGTTAATAGATTGATTTCTAATGTGAACAAAGTCAGAGTTTCATTCTGTGCTACACATGTGAAGAGTTATTTGGCCAAATTCCTCCCTGGTGTAATTCAGCGTGATGACACAGTAGGAATAAATGTGACTTGCTGTCATTTAACGAGGATCACAAATACACTTGAAACAGACATTTTAAACCTAAAGCAGATGTCCGGTAAATAAATGAGTTGGTAAATCACAACAATGCATGCAAGTCATCATGGTATTTGATCTTGAGTATTTCAGTTTTTCAATCATCCTCATGGTTCAGTGCTAGTTTACTGTGTTCTAGATTAGCTGTTCCTGAAGAGTTATTCTCCCACATGTCAGGGATACTACACACTGCAGTTTGGGACCCAGCTTCGGGAATTATATGTACTGTGAAGAGGTTCCAGTAGTAAATTGAATCAATTAAACTTTTTACAAAGATTTACCTTGTTAGTAAAAAGCCCCTGGCATCATTCATTAGCTTAACAGTGGAAATCAAAGTATAGTGCACATTAGATAAAAGATTAAATCAGTGATGAAATAAAGCACATATTTAATATATGCTCTAAATTTGAAACTTTCGCATAACTGAATCTTTGACAGAAAAGTTAATGGAAAGGGACTCATATTTCAGGCTACTAAGGAAAAGATGTGACTGAATATAAGAACAGTTACAGGCCTCAGCCTCTTGTTAAACTTAAATTACAAAAGTAAATCCAAGATTTAGGCTTCAGACATAGAAATTGAGACAATTCTGTCAGTCTAAATTACTGATTTATTTTTATATAAGATAGATAATTGCCTACATATCTTGAAATTGGTCATTAGGATTGGCAGTACTTTGGGCTAATTTTACAATGAAATGCTATATTCAAAATCTCTTGAAGGGTGGAGAAATTGACTGATTCCTTCCACTTTTTGGAATCGCATTTGGTCCCTCTTTTTTCCATCTTAGATAAAATCTGTATTCTGTATTTATTTGTAGATGCATTTTAATTTTTGCTAGCGTTATTTCAGAGCTCTTTTCTGCTCTTACTAACTGCTTCCTCTCAGCGTTCAAGTAGGAGGAAGTAACCAGGTGGACAGCCAGTCTTGACTCTGACTAACAGGCAGGAATTGGTTGCAAATATGAAGGTGCCAGGAAGTTTGGATGAAAGTGATCTTGAAATGATGGATTTCACGATTCTAAAGAAAGGAAGGAGAGCAGCAGAATAAGGACAATGGTCTTCAAAAAGGAGATTTAACTAACTCAGAGGACAGGAAGGTAGGAGCCCATGGAAGCTAGCTGAATCAATCTTGGGACCATTAGCAATTTTTTTTTTTTTTTTGAAAACTCATGGAGGATGGGTGTGGACCCAGAGGACTGAAGAAGGGCAAACACAGTACCTGTTGTTAACTAGGGGAAGGAAGACCTGGGTAATCATAGACCAGTCAGCCTAACTTTGATACTTGGAAGGATACTGGAACAAATTATTCAACATCTAGAGGATAATAGCCAACATGACTGGTAAAGAACAAATCACACCAGACCAACCTAATTTCCTTCTTTGAGGGGGTTACTGGCCTTGTGGACAGGGAGGAGCAGTAGACATGATAGATCTTGAGTTTAGTAAGGCTTCTGAGACAGTCCCAGGTTACATTCTCATAAGCAAACTCAGGAAATGTGGTCTAGATGAAATTCCTGTAAGATGGGTGCACAACTGGTTGAAAAAAATATAGTAACTTTCTGTCAAATGGGGAGGGCATATCTAGTGGGGTCCTGTTGGTGTCCGTCCTGGGTCCATTACTATTCAATAGTTTCATTAATGACTTGGATAATGGAGTATAAAATCTGTGGATAACACCAAAGTGGGAGGGATTGTGCAAGCACTTTGGAGAGGACAGGATTAGAATTCAAAATGGCCTTGACAAATTGGAGAATTGGTATGAAATCAGTAAAGACAAGCACAAAGAACTACATTTAGGACGGAAAAATCAAATGCACAAATACAAAATGGAGACTAACTGGCTAGATGGGAGTACTGCTGAAAAGGAGCTGAGGCTTATAGTAGATCACAAATTGAAGATGAAAAAGGCTAATATTCTCAGATATATTAACATGAGTGTTGTATGTAAGATATTGGCAGTAATTTGGTATTTGTGAGGCCTTAGCTGGAGTATTGTGTCCAGTTTTGGGTGCCACACCTTAAAGATGTAGACAAAGGTGACCAAAGGAGAAAAACAAAAATGATAAAAGCTTTAGAAAACTTGACATATAATGAAAGGTTTTTAAAAAAAATCCTGGATATATTTAGTCTTGAGAAAAGAAGAGTGATGAGAGAAGCTGATAAAGTTTTCAAATATGTTACAGGCTGTTACAAAGAGGACAGTTCACAGTGATGAATTGTTCTCCAAAGGCAGGAGAAGAATGAAATGGCTTAATCTGCAGCAAGGGAAATTTTAATTAGATACTTTTAGCTATCAGTATGGTTAAGTACTGGAATACGCTCCAAGGGAGGTTATGGAATCCACCATTGAAGCACTTTGGACAAAACTGTCAGGAATGGTCTTAGTATTCTTGCTCCTGCCTCAGTGTGGGGGTGACTGGACTAGGTGATCTATTGAGGCCCTTTCCAGCCCTACATTTCTATGATTGGCAAGCAAAACAAGGACTAATGCTCAGCTTGTTGGTTTCAGACCATTTCTCCAATTTATCAATAAATTAGCCAGTTTTTGACAAACTTACTCCTGTGGGAGAATACCTGAGACCAGCAATTATGTGCTATATTTTTAAAGTTCAGATGTTTGAGTGTGGTGTGTGACAAAGCTCCTCCTGTACCTTGGTGAGTCCTGCGCTTATTGGCAGATTTGCTCACCTCAGTGATCTTCCCTACAGTCTGGGTCAACTCCTCCTGTGTCTGATCAGGAGTTGGGAGATTTGGGGGGGAACCCGGGCCCACCCTCTACTCTGGGTTCCAGCTCAGGGCCCTGTGGATTGCAGCTGTCTATAACAGCTGCATGACAGCTACAACTCCCTGGGCTACTTCCCCATGGCCTCCTCCAAACACCTTCTTTATCCTGACCACAGGACCTTCCTCCTGGTGTCTGATAATGCTTGTACTCCTCAGTCCTCCAGCAGTACACACACTCACTCTCAGCTCCTTGCTCCCAGCTCCTCACAGACACTTCCTCTCCTCTGGCTCTCCCTCCCCTGACTGGAGTGAGCTCCTTTTTAAACCCAGGTGCCCTGATTTGGCTCTAACAGGTTCCTGATTACTCTAGTGCAGCCCCTGCTGTGGTCACTCAGGGAACAGAAAACTACTCATCTAGTGACCAGTATATTTGCCCTCTACCAGACTCCTGTACCCCACTGGTCTGGGTCTGTCGCAGGTGACACATTACTCCTGCTGGATTTGCCTTCAGCCTCAGATAGCTAAAGTTACCATTCAGTTGTTGGCAACCATAGATATTTTAAGCACAAAAAACAGTGGTCTTGTCTACACACCAGATTTACACCAGTGTAACTAAACTAACACATCTATGTTGGTGGAAGCTCAAAGAGAAAACAAGGAATTTATAACTAACCTTTTATAGCCTTAATGATGGTGTTCCATATTAAGAGTACACAAGTGCAGTGTGCAACTCAAGTGCCCTGCTATGCACTGGAATTCACAGATCCAAGATGAGCATCCAGACTCACTATGCATTGTGTGGGGAGAGGTACATAAGATAGGCAGCTCCCCACTCAGCTTGTGAACACTTAAGTAGCCAATAAGAAATGCCAAGGGGCAGGGCCTAACTCCAAATGGGAGGGAGATGCCTTCTCCTTTGCTCAGAATTCTAACATGAATCCTCAGCTGAAATTAGGCACCTAAGACAGCTCAGCTGCACAGGGAGGACGACGAGAGAATAGAGAATGAAAGCCTATCCCTTTTATAGTCCAGTAGTTAGGGTAGTCTCCTGCAACATGGAAGACCTGTTTTTAAATCCCTGCTCTGCCTGGTTTCAAGTCCCTGTTTCAAATCAGGTCTCCCACATCCCAGGAGAGTGCCCCAACCACCTGGCTACTCTGTATCTCAGTCTCGTCTGAAGCTGTTCCATGCTGTAAAAATAAGTATTTATGGGGCCAGAAAAAAAGTGAGTGATTGATAGTCTAGTAGTTAGGGCATTCACTTTGGAAATGAGAAGAGTGAGGTTCAAGTTCATGCTATAAATCAGGGCTTCAAACTTGGGTTTCCCTCATCACAAGTACCCTAGTCACCAGCCAGACACAAAAATTCCCTGTCTGCTTGTAGCCTGCTGTCTCTTGTGCAGGTTAAGCATGCACTGAGCACTTCTACTGGGACAGGCCCTGCCTAGAGTGACAGTCCTGTCAGGGCTTAAGTAGGAGCTCCACTGCTGAGCAACTAGATGACATTGTGCATACCCAACCAGCAGAAATTTAGGCACCTAGAGGAATAGCGGCAGCTGAGTGATGGTTTTGTAAATGTCAGTAGTGCCTAACTACTTCTTAAGGCTAGATTCACAAAAGTGCCTAATGTTGCAAAATACGTTCCCATCTGTTTCAACCAAACACCACCATCGCTGTTTGATAAGTGATACTAGAGCAGAAGAGATTTTATTTCACCCCCCTAGTGTAGAATGAATAGTCTGATTAGCAGTATATAAAGTTGACATGGAAAACAAAGTTTACGCACCAATCAAGATGTCATTTTTATTAACTGGATTTTCCATTTCTGTCACACATTATGAATATTTATACAATGAAGAAAGCCAAACATTGCTGGAAGCAACCGACAAGATCAGCTGATATTTCTGTACCCTCTTAACACACACATTCTTTCTTGGTGAGAAGTTATTTAATTCTGTTCTATTTTATTTTTACTGCTACTCTTAAAATTCTGTGTCAAGATTGTCACATCTTAAATACAGATAAAGTTGCTAAAGGTACATTTATATATACACACGGAGAAAAATACAAGACTAATTGTTTTTCCACAATATTTAAATTTATACACTACCATAACTATATGCAACTTTTAAAGACAGGTTAAGGGGTACAAGAAACTGTTTACTTGCTCTAAATAGTTTGGTCCAATATTATTTTAATGTAGTGGTTATTCTCGCCCTTCCTTTTACATGACAACATAATATAACATACAACACATGCACAATCATTCACCTATGAACAAATGGATAAAAGGACAACACTCAGACTAACTTTTGTACACCCAGAAGTTCAACCAACCATACACAACTAATAAGGCTATAATACAGCTATGCAGCATAAATGGTCAACACTGCTGTTCTAAAGTGAGCACCATATATACATCTGTATATAAAAACATTGGAAACAAAATACACCTGGGGTTAGTTAAAAGGTGCCATTCCAAGGCTGTACATAATATCAGGAAAGTATTTACAATACGTGGAAAAAAAAGCTGCAATAGTTTATTGCCAATGCCCTTTATAAACTTTTCTCTTACTTTTAATGTAGATGTTATGCTCACTGTCTGTGAACCACACATCTTATTTCTGGCCCTTTATAAGATCCCTGTTCAAAAATATCAAGCAAATGTGTTCTATGGCTTCACCCACACATCTCTTCTTGTAGCTTTCAATTTATAAATATCACACGCACTGAACTGCAACTGTAGCTTAAAACTGAAAAGTTCCATAAAGTAAAATGTTTATCACTTGTTTGTTTAGGGAGCAGAATCTATAAACCCTAGCTACGCTAGGCAGTAAAAGTATCCTGTGCGATGTAGACTGTCCTAATAAAATGTATCATACTAATTAAGAAAAGCCAGTGTGAACTACAGAAATGACGACCAAATGTAATGCAGTTCTTTGGTGCTCTACTCGCTCTACAGTGTACATGAAATGCATTGTATTTGACCATTTTGTAAATGTTACAATATGCTAAACAGTGTAAACTCCTTTCAGACATTCAATGTCTAGCTGGGGTGCTGCTACATAATACCACCAATTTTTACTAGCATTGCTTTGAAGACCCAGTGCACAGCATGAAAAAATAAAACAAACATTCTTGCCCTTCCCAAAATTAGGAATCTGCAATATATTTTATTCTAGATAATAAAATTCCACAAAAGTTAGTTCATCTGGTCAAAAGTAATCTTTTGTACAGAAATATTCTAAAGCACGAATTTGCCATTATTTCAGTGGCAATGGGGACACAAAATGGAAAAGCTAATAGCTTTAAAGAATGCAGAAGGATATTTTCTTATGTGCCAATTTTTAGTTTTTGTAAATATTGGACTTGCTTTTAATAGAAAACAAGATTATTGAGGGAAATTAACAGAACATAGTAAATACAGGAGACTACACAACATATTAAGTCCTGACAAAGGCCAAAAAGTCTAACGATGAGGAAAATTTATATCAGACAATAATACTGATTAATTTAAATCTGCATCCAATTATTTAAACATTTTCCATTCTTTATTGCATTTTGAGATCTAAGAGTCACACTTAGAATAAGAAATGCTAAAATATTTAAGGTAATTGTCATGATAGACTACTAATAATGGAGATAATGTATACAAACTATTTATTTTCAGTTAGAATGTAAAAACTCAGAAGTAAACTTTATAATTTACCTTTGTTATATTAAAAAAGATTGTCTGCGTGTAATAGCAACATATTTCTATGGGAAAAAGCTGCCTTACAAATCTAGTTGCTTTTTAAAAAATCTTGCTTATAGAAAAACAAGATCTTTTCAGTTTGATTTTGAGCCACAACTTTAACCATATAGCTTAAGACAAATAGGTGTGGGTTTAAAATCATAGTTTAAGATCACTAATTTTCAGTGCATCTTTGCTTTGTACAAGCCTTGGAACATGTGAAAGCTCCCTGAGGAGTTTTCAGCATCAAAACATTATTGCTTTGGTTCTGTTTCAGACACACAGAAGTATGCCACATATCACATATTTTAGATATCACAGAAGGTCAGAACAAGAATTAACATTTCACAAGCAAACAAAAGCTTCTCTCTCTCTCTCTCTAGTTTAAGTGCAGAATATGAAATTTCCAAGTGCCAAATTTACACTAGGATCCAGATATACATTAATTTAATCCAGATCTTCCATAGTAAAATTATACATGTAAAAATTACACAATAAAATAGTCTATTATGTTGGGAAAGAAAGATGTATTGGCTAGCAGCATGCACAAAGACCATGCATTGTCATACCATCAAGCAAACACAAAATTAAAATGTAATAAATAACTGCTCATAAAGCCCACTTTAAAATATTAAGACAAAAAATGGGGTTCATTGAAATAAGGTGTTCACAGTTCTGAACAGGAAGAATGGTGTTGTCAAGTAGATTGAGCTATTAAGTCAGGTCATTGTCAAATGACATGACAACAACTAGTTTGACTGGAGGTACACAGCAATCCCTCCTTGGGGTTCCGCTGAATATTCACAGATATAGTCTTTTCGCAGAGAGGTAGCTGTAGCACGTTATTTTTCAAGTTCTTACTCTTTATCCGTTCCAACTCATTTGCTGTGTCTGACATTTGGTCAGAAAAGAATTTTATGCTGCCCAAAGATGAAGCTGGGTTTGCACTCCCACTAGAACTTATGCACATTTTCCACATTGATTTCTCTTGCACTTTCACACTGGAAAATGAAAGATTGTTTTGAGGATCAATAATGTATTTAGTGCTGCCATGAATCTGGGAACCTAAGCAAAGGCTCATCAATTTTAGGCTTTCAACAAGGTCCCCTGCACTTCTAGAAGATAACTGCATTGAGTTTCCAGATCCAGCACATCTACGAGTAGAACCTGAAGTGTTGTTAGTGCTACCGCCGGAGCCCGTGGAGGGACTTCCCCCATTTTTGTTGTTATCACTAGGGCTTGTTTTGTCTATGCCTCCATTTCCATTGCTTGGTTTGCTCTGTCCACCACCATCTCCCTGGTTTCCAGGTGGCCCTTCACTACTATCCCGTCTGTGCCAGGAGTATGTAAACCCACTATCTTTATCTAGCCGTCTCCTACTTTCTGAGTCATCATCACTAGTTTCTGAGCTACTGCAGCTAGACCCCCGACCTTGGCTTTTCCTTCTGTGGTAGCGCTTATGCACTGTGCTAGGTGAAGCAATATTCATTTTTAACCTGCTAAGCTTTGGGGGTAAGTTCTCATCCATGTCAAACTCATCATCTGACTCCCCTTCCTCAAAGATTTGATTGAGGACTGGTGCACTCTTCCTGGAAGTGAGACGATTTGTAACTGAAGGCTTGCGGCGCAAAACAACTTGAGTTGAAAGAGAAATGGGTTTCTTATCTTCTTCATCTTCCTCTTCATCTTCTTCTACTCTAAACAAGCACTTCCGCCCACTAGTAGTGGGTTTTAAGCTCACTGAAGGAACCACTGAAAGTGCTGGCCCAGCTAATTCAGGGATATCCTCTTTCTTTGCTGAATCGCCAAGTGCCTTACTTCTGTGACCATTAAGAATATTTTCAGCAGTGCGAGCTGGAGACTGAGGAACAGTTGCATGGGAGAGAGGAGAAGCTGTAAGGTCATCCTCCAGGTCCTGGGGTACATCGATTTTTGTTGGCCATGATTGCCTAGGTAAGAGATTGTGAAGGAGAAAAAAAAAAAGGAGTAAAATTAGATTTGATTGACAGCTAAAGAATACACAATATCAAATCTTCACAGTATATAGAGATTATAAAGACCACAGCAATTATCCTACTCGGCAAGCCAGTACAATTTATACATATCTATTTTAAAAGAAAACTTAAGAAAAATGATAAGTATAATTTAAGTTGCCAATTTAAAGATCTGAAAAAATCCATGACAGCTCTCAGAAAACAAAAATGGAAAAAAAATCTTTCTTCAAAGTCACAGAAAACACTAAATCAAATGTTTGTGGGAGGTCTAGAATCAGTACGGACTAAGCAGGGAGGGTCCTGTTCCTGGAGCTTTTCAAACACAATCTAAGGTTGATGGTATTGTAGACAAGATTAATCTGGAGCTTTTTTATTCTTCCCAGTTTTCACTCAACAATATAAAAGCCATATTTACTCGGACATGTTGCTAGTTTTACTAAATCAATTTCTGCTAGTCATTTCAATATTCAACCAACAAGTCATATGAGTCCAGGCACCAAATAAAACATGATACTTTCAAAGACATTTTATCTGTAAGTGCATGGAACTTTGAATGTAAAACAAATGTATTCAGCATGAACCTCAAATCAAAGCAGTTATGAAAGAAGTGACACTTTGAAAGGTTGCAGAAGAGTTTTTCAACTAAAGGTTGGGGGAAACCAACAAGTGCAGAGGAGCACATGGTCAGGACAGACACCCCTTTAATAAATACTCCTCTAATGGATGTTACTCCAAATCACAGTAAAGAAGAGAGGATAGAAGTTGATAAAGTACAGGTAGGAACTGAATAGAAACAGTCAACAACGAAAGAAGAGTCCCATTCAATTACATCCCGTGAAGGCAGATAAATATTAAGATGGGTGAATTTAGAATATTGATATAATTGACATCATAGAAACTTGGTGGAACAAAGATAATCAATGAGACACAGTAATAGCAGGGTACAAAATATATAGGAATGACAGAGTAGGTTACAGTGGCAGAGGAGTGACACTATATCTGAAAGAGAACAGAGAGTCAAATATAGTAAAAATCCTAATTTAATCACAATACCATAGAACAGTCACAAGAGTGAAATACCTGCAAACTGCACAGAAATTTTAAAAAGAGGCTCTAACTAAATGTATACCCCAAATAAAAAAACAAAACAGTAAGACCATCAAAAAATGCCATCATGCTAAAAGAGGCAGTTTGAGACAACAAGACATTTTGTAGAAATTGAAAATCAAATCCTACTGAGGAAAATACAGAGAAGCATAAATTCTGTCAAGTGTAAAAGTATAACTAGGCTGGCCAAAAAAGAATCTGAAGCACAACTATAAGACGACACAAAAACTAATAGCAGTTTCTTTTGTTAAGTACTTCAGAAACAGGAAACCTCCCAAACAATCAATGGGGCTACTGAACGATCAAGGAGCATTCAAGGAAGACAACGTCATTGCGGAAAAGCTAAATGAATTCTTTGCATCAGTCCTCACTGCAGAGGATCTGAGGGAGTTTCCTACACCTGAGCCATTCAATTTATTTGACAAAGTTGAGGAAATGTCTCAGATTGTTTCAGTGGTAGCCGTGTTGGTCTGCATCAGCAAAAAAACTGAGGAGTCCTTGTGGCACCTTCAACACTAACAAATTTATTAAGGCATAAGCTTTCGTGGGCTAGAACCCACTTCATCAGATGTATGAAGTGAAAAATATAGGACCGGGTATAAATACATGAAAGGATGGGGGTTGCTTTACCATGTGTGAGGTCAGTCTAACGAGATAAATCAATTAACAGCAGGATACCAAGGGAGGAGAAATAACTTTTGAAGTGGTAAGAGAGTGGCCCATTACAGACAGTTGACAAGAATGTGTGAGTAACAGTAGGGAGAAATTAGTATTGGGGATATTAGGTTTAGGTTTTATAATGACCCAACCACTCCCAGTCTTTATTCAGACCTAATCTGATGGTATCTAGTTTGCAAATTAATTCCAGTTCTGCAGTTTCATGTTGGAGTCTGTTTTTGAAGTTTTTTTGTTGAAGAATTGCCACTTTGAGGTCTCTTATTGAGTGACCAGAGAGACTGAAGTGTTCTCCTACTGGTTTTTGAATGTTATGGTTCCTGATGTCAGATTTGTGTTCATTTATTCTTTTCCATAGAGACTGTCCAGTTTGGGCAATGTACATGGCAGAGGGACATTGCTGGCACATGATGGCATATATCACATTGATAGATGTGCAGGAGGTTTTGGAATAAACTGATAAATGAAACAGTAATAAGTCAGCAGGTCCAGATGTTATTCATTGAAGAGTTCTGAAGGAACTCAAATACGAGTCTGCAGAACTACTAACTGTGTTATGTAAACCATTGCTTAAATCAGCCTCCGTACCAGATGACTGTGCATAGCTAATGTGACACTGCTATTTTAAAAAGACTCCAGACATGATCCTGGCAATTACAGGTAATTAGGCCAAACTTCAGTATCAGACAAATTGGTTGAAACTATTGTCAAGAACACAATTAACATAGATAAAAACAACCTGTGAGGGAAGAGTCAACAAGGTTTTTATAAAAGGAAATCATGCCTCACCAATCTATTAGAATTCTTTGAGGGGGGTCAACAAGCAGATGAACAAGGGAGATGCAGAGAAAGTCTCTGATAAGGTCCCTCACCAAAGGCTCTTAAGCAAAGTAAGGAGTCATGGGATAAGAGGGAAGGTCCTCTCATGGATCATTAACAGATTAAAAGACAGAAAACAAAGGGTAGAAATAAAGGATCAGTTTCAAAGTGGAGAGAGGTAAATAGCGGCTCCCCACACACAAGGATCTGTACTGGGACTTGTGCTATTCAGCATACTCATAAATGATCTAGAAAAGGGGTAAACAGTGAGATGATAAAGTTTGCAGATGATACTAAATTACTCAAATAGTTAGGTCCAAAGCAGACTGTGAAAAGTTACAAAGGGATTTCACCAAACTGGGAGACTGAGCAATAAAGTGACACATGAAATTCAGTGTTGATAAGGGCAAAGTAATGCACATTAGAAATAACAATCCCAACTATACATACAAAATGATAGGGTCTAAATTAGCCGTTACCACTCAAGAAAGATCTTGGAGTCATCATACATAGTTCTCTGAAAACATCTTCTTAGTGTGCAGTGGCAATTCAAAAAGTTCACAGAATATTAGGAACCAGTGGGAAAGGGAAAGATAAGAAGACAGAAAATATAATGCCAGTTTATAAATCCATTGTATCCCCACATCTTTAATACATGCAGTTCTGGTCATCTCATCTGAAAAGAGATGTATCAGAACTGGAAAAAGTACAAAGAAGGGTGACAAAAATTATTAGGGGCATGGAACAGTTTCCACATGAGGATAAATTAAAAAGACGGGGGATTTTTCAGCCTGGAAAAGAGAAAACTGAGGGGAGATATAATAGAGGTCTATAAAATCATGAATGGTGTGGAGAAAGTGAATAAGAAAGTGTTATTTACCCCTTCATACAACACAAGAACCAGAAGTCACCCAAAGAAATTCATAAGCAGATTTAAAATAAAGATGAAGAAGTACTTCTTCAGTCAACCTGTGGAACTCAATGCCAGAGAATGTTGTGAAAGCCAAAAGTATAACTGGGTTCAAAAGAGAATTAGATAAACTCAGGGAGGATAGGTCCATCAATGGCTATTAGCCAAGATGGTCAGGGATGGAACCACACGCACTGGATGTCCCTAAACTCTGCTAGAAACTGGGATTGTTTGACCAGGGGTGGATCACTCAATAAAGTGCACTGTTCTGGTCAATCCCTCTGAAGCATCTGGCACCAGCCACTGGTGAAAGACAGGCTACTGGAAATGGACCATTGGTCTGACCCAGTATGATTCTCAGTACATCAGAGCAGTCCTTGGTTCACCTGAGGATGGGTTACATTTGTGGCTTTCTGACACAAACTGGGAGGTGGGGAGGTAGTGGTATTCTTCTATGCTCCACCTACATCAGACACTGCTCACAGTTGATTAGGCAGATGTTCAAACTATGACCATGTATGCATGTTCTCTGTGCTTAGCTCTATTTAGTGGAGTCCAATGAGCTCTACTAAACTCCTCCTTTATCTGAGTGCAGAAAAAGTGGTGATATCTTCCAAAGCCACTCACTGGGGGTGCCCCTGTGGAAATGTTCAGACTAGAATCTTCTCCTTTCTGATGTACTTTAGTGACTTTGACATTTAAAGTATGATTGGCAACTGAGTTAGCACCCAGTGAGATGAATGGGACAGTTCAGACTTCTCAGAGGTGTTGTTTCAGGCTTTGCAAACTTAGGAAAATGTCACTACACATTAATGATGTTTTCAAGAACAAGGTGGAAGTATGAAAGGGCCATTACATTGTAACAGTTGAATCTGAGCCCTGGGTCCAGCAGTCACAAAGTCCCCCTAAGTTGTGCCAGGTTGTAATAGCACACTGGGGAGCATGCTGCAGCCTTACCTCCGCCCAACCCCTATGTCGGCTTCATGCTATTTAAGAAGTTTCCCTCAACAGAGAACTATTGGAGCTGGCTGGGGAGCTGGCCCTCAATACAATTTGTAGTATTAGTATGTGTTATCAAGGTCTCCCTCTAGCCTGTAACATGCCATTCATGCTGTTAGCAACTTTTAATTAAAGTAAGCACAAGCTAGAGTTCTGATATGTTGCATGCAGGGTATTTTAAAATGCTATTCTACAAACAGCACTAGTTCACAAAATAGAGCTTAAAATATAAACTAGAGACAATGAATATCTAAATAATATCTAGAAAACGAATATCTAAAAAATCTGCAAAAACATACAGTGATTTCAGAATGGACTGTGGTGTCAATGAAATAGGAGCTTTGAGACATTGTGTGTTGTAAGCGATAAAGATAAAAAGGAGAACAATGGAATCTTGATAGTAACATCATCATAACCATCATATAACTAGGCAACATTTTACTGTCATGAATTACAACAGGAAAATAGCTACTGTATAATTTCTACAACAATTTTCTTATTTATTTTCTATGATTTCCAATAGGTTTGAGATGAGAGAAAAGCTCCAGCCTGTGGGTCAGATAAGTTATTTGGAAACATTTTTAAATGCAAAATCTAAGTTATGCAGCAGTCTGTCTTCTTCCCTACAAGGCCTTTATTTTGGTAGATCTTTTGGATCGAGGACAATATCTACACAACTAGTAACGCTCTCAAAACTACTTGGAACTGTAAGAGCCAAATATCCATAAAAGTATGTAGCTCTGCTTGTCACATGGAGCAAAGGAATATTTGCAGGGCAGGCATTAAGCAAACTACTTCAAGCATTTCTACCAACTCACCTCAGTCTTGATATAAAAGAACCTTACTTACTTCAGTTCTTGACATCTCCTAAGCAGACACTACCAGGTATAATGAAATATTAATGTGGACCAAAAAAATATTTCAACTCAGAATTCCAGAACTGCAAACCTCCCAACATTTCAGGTTGGTAAAGCAGGACAGGTCCTGCCTCTGATGAGTGGGGAATTGACTGCAGCCGGGGGAGGAGGGGTTGCACTGCAAATCTATCCTGCACTCACCCCACAGCTGTCCCATTCCATGGGGCTGGCTGGGCTCAATTCCCCTCTCCAGTGGTTGGCCTGGCCCCACTGATTGGGGTGCGGGGGGAGAAAGAGAAATATGGCCAGAGCAAATCTGAGTGAGAGGTACTGCAACTCGATGTGCCACGTCCAGGTTGCAACGCCTGGAGCAGGGAACCAAACCCTATCAGCTCCAGAGGACAACAGCCACTTCAACTGGGACTGGGGTTTTGCAGGACAGTCCTGCAAAAACCAGGACTACTGGGAGGTCTGAAAGTCAGTGCTATGAAACTTAATCTTTTAACAACATTGTCATTTGAAGGCATATTCAGGGTTTTCAGTTTATGATGCTAAGTTTTTTTTGACCGCTCTAACAGTAAACACAGAAAAATTTGAGTATTCTATTTGGATTTATTCTGAAAAATGCACAGATTCTTTCATCTTAGTTCATGTAAAATAAGAACAGGGTATACTGGGAGTGTCAGAATGAAAGGCCATGGTACCACAGTAGGAGAGAAGTAATCTCTTCATCAGCAAAATTAAAATGATTTAGGGGTTTACAGATAAAAATGAACACTTAACTGCATGCAGCAATAAACTGTCAACCAGTGCAGACCATACAGTACAAGCATGTCTCCTGCAGCAAAGACCACTAAGCGAGCTCACTGAAGTTTTCAAACAGGCTTTGGAAGAAGCTGCATACAGCGTGTAGTGCCACCAAAACTGTAAACCTAGATCAGAAACAGCAGGAAAACTCCTCCAGTCAAGGGAACTTAACTAGTTCTTCAAATGTATCCCCCAGTCTACAACAATTTCAGCCTTGTATGGGTTGAGTCTCAGTTAATTAGCCCTCAACTGCACCAGCTGGCTTCAATGAAATGGGGATATAAAATGGAAAGATATCACAATCCACATCTCCCCATTGTTCTTCCTAATGACTCCCTATATATGTTGACAAAATGGAATCCTGCATGACAAAACCCTTGGAACAGAAGAACAATTGCCCAAGATCATCCTTGGAAATAAAAGTATGGAGCCTCTCAGGAGTATTTTCATTTCCACCCACTAGCGTCCAGACCTGGGTTAACAATTCTGAAGGCAGGCAACACATCAAAAAGAATCAGCACAGGCACCTGATTTTCATCCATCACTGGAAGGAGGTTAACTACCACCGCTCTCTACTATACCTCAGCCTTAAAGAGACAGTCACCGGGGACTGGAGGGAACCAAAGATTTAAAGAATACAAATATTGATGGAATTACCTCAGCACAACCTCCGTAATCTTTCCAAAAATGATAATCAAGACAGGGCAATAACTCAAAGATGATTCTCAAAGTCAACAGATCCTTGCTCAGGGAACCTAACAGCAGCAGACTTGCTACCTAAATCTCACCCAATACATTAATGCCACCAAACAAAACCCCTCCCCCGCCCCGCCCCCGGAACATTTTAAATAGCGGAAACTTTCAATTTGGCACATTCACACTTATATCCTCTCTGCTTCTTTCTTCAGCATGAATTTGAACCTAAACTTGAAAATGCAAAAGAATTAAAGGCTTTCAGGTTACTTGAAGGTCTGCAGCAAATGGCAGGCTGGGTGAACAAACTGATACCAGCTATATACACAAAAGCAGAAGCAGATTTCTCCTATCTTTGCCACATGAGATGGAGCTATCACAGATTTCAGGAGCCTTGCTGAAGGTTATTAAATTTTTTACTCCTGAGGGAATTCTCCCCAATAAATTAAGTGTACAATTTTTTCAAATTCTGCAAATTTTTTCAAATTCTATTTGTCAATAAATAAATGTGGCTCCAACATGGCAGTGGAGAGCACAGGCCACTGGCTGCATTGAGGTGGGAGATCACCCTGAAGTCCCCACCTCTGCCAGTACAGGGACTTGGCAGTGAGGCTGCACCTGATCCTGACACAGTGCAAGGGCTGGGCCTGCCCCAGCAACATCCTGGAGTCCTGTCCCTCTGTGCCGGGTGCACCAGGTGTTGCTGGGCAGGCTCAGTCCAGCAGGATCCAAGTGTGGAGGGGCTTAGTGTGGGGGGGATCCAGGTGTGCGGAGAGAGGTTTCTGTGTGGGGCAACCTGGGTGCGGGCAGCTTAGTGGGAGATCTGGATGCACAGGGGCTCATTGGGCGGGTTCTGGGTGCAGGGGAAGTGGGACTCTGCAGGGGATCCAGGTGATAGTGGTTGGGCTCAGTGGAAGTCCACATGCTGGGTGAGTAGGCCTTGTGGGGTGGGAGTCCAGGTGCAGCTGGTTAGGACGTAGTGGGGTGGAGGTCTGGGTGTGAGAGGCTTGTTGGAGGGGTCCAGGTGTAGGGGTTAGGGCTTGTCAGGGGGAGGGTTCGATGGGCCTGCTTAACAGGGGAGCCCAAGCTGTTGGCGAGGGGACGCCACATGCCAGGCTCTCGCTTCTCCCTTTGATTCCCCATCCCCTTTTCTTCTCCATCCTCCTCCCCTCAATGCCACATTCCCCTCCCCTGCCCTATCCCACCCCTCTTCCTTCCCCACTGCCTCTTTCCCTCACCTTTCACCCCCTTATCCAGTCCCACCGCTGGCACCCACTGTTCCACAGAGAACAGGAAGGCTCCCAGCACACAGAAGGAGAGCCCAGCTGGCATTAGGACCCAGGAGGATGTGTTCAGCTGCAGAGTCAGAGGAGCCAGAGAAACAGTCTCCGAGCTGGACAGCTCTGCGTTTGCAGGAAGGGAGGACGTGGCAGTGGCACATAACCCCGTGTGCGCCCCCATGCTTCACCTCTCACACAACCTACCCCCGCTGCCCCCAAAAAACTGCACATGGTCAAGCCCCACGTGGCTTCTCTTTCCCTCCCAGTCGTTTTCTGCAGGGAAAAGAAGGAAATCTGCAGGGGGTGGGGGGACTGTTTTCTGCAAGTTCACCATCCCGCAGAATCCCCCAGGAGTAATTTTAATAGGATTATTTAGATCAGTGTTTCTCAACCTTTTTGATATCAGGGACTGGCTTGCTGCCTTCCTAAACTGTCAGGTAAATCACAGGGACCAGCAACCATCCATGAAACAGTTGTTGAGAAACACTGACAGATAAACGTAGATCAGTAAGTTTAGTTTAAAACATTTTTATTACTAAAAATCAGTTTAGCTAAGTAATAAATCAAGTAGATTAAAGACAGCCATTTCAACATGTTTCCTTAATAAATACATCTAACTTATTTTAAAAATCTCAAAACGGATGTCCTTTTTAAGGGCTTCATCCTGAGAAGTACTTGAATTAACCTAGATTTACCGAAGCCCAGAACACAACCTAACGATTAAACCCTTATGTAAACGTCAGTTCAGCTTTTCCTTTATGACAGATCCCCATCAGCACTGGAGTGCAATTAGGGAATTACACCATCAGAATAGTTTTTACAAAATGGAATTTAATAAAGTATAACCACCACCAACAGAAGGAAATCATACCAAATCATTTCTCTATCAGAACTAATACAGGTATGACACTCTGAACATGACCTTCCCATGGCAGATATGAACATCTCTTCTGAAGCTTGTTTATAGTTCAGCTGCACTTCTCCCAAGACATTGGGAACAAGCAATGAAAGAATATATTTTTTTTTAAAACAAAATTATCTTGGAATTTCAAAACATTCTGATTAAATTGACTAAATCACTGAAGTGTCTAAATTCTCACCTGAACTGAGCTTTGATGTTGCTAGGGCTTGCAGATCTGGTTTGAATTTCTTTCTCCTGTTTCTCTCTCAGAATCCTCTCAGCTAGTAAGAAGTAAGTGGCAGTGATGTGATTGTATTTGTTAGTTTCCAGAGCCCTAAGGGAAACAAATAAAAATGGAACACATCACACACCAATGATTTTCTATAACTGGACACATAGCCGACACAACTTAGAGTGCTTCACACACAAAAAAGTTCCTGAAAATAGAAATTAGTATTTTTGACATCTTGAAACACGGCTTTTGGTTTATTAGAATCTGGGCAACCAAATATGGCAAGTTCAATAATTAGATTTGGATACATTTAGGAAAGCATCCAAAGGCTAAATAAATTTTCCTTTGTTACACATATTTAAGCAATAACAATAATCCAATATGAATGTGTGTTCCAATAATGGCCTCTCCCACTGACAGATAAATGCTGAGGTGAAGTGAAAACATTTAGTTATGAAGCAGTTGGAGCAAACTCTCACATTCCCCCACTGTTTTCATAGTAAACTTGCAACATAATTGAGCTTTTAAGGTTACTAAAGGAGTTTCCTAGATGCTATAATCTACCAGAAGATCTAAAATAATGGGTATAATGGGGTCTGCTGGGGCCCCTGAAAGTTTAAGAGGCCTTTTCGAAGCTACTGCATACATTTAATATTTTTAGAAATAAAACATTTAAAGCTTCTAAATCCTAAATTTGCCTTTTTTAATACCCGGAAAGTCCTTAAGACGTTTAGTTTTTATGAATAAAATTTTATGACTCAGACTCAGACTTGAAGGTCAGAAGACACCATCGTGATCATCTAGTTTGACTTCCTGCACATTGCAGGCCACAGAACCTCACCCATCCACTCCTCCTCCAACAGACCTCTACCCTCTGGCTGAGTTACTGAAGTCCTCAAATCATTGGTTAAAGACTTCAGGTTACAGAGAATTCACCATTTACACTAGTTCAAACCTGTAAGTGACCTATGGCCCATGCTGCAGAGGCAGACAGCCCCCTGCCCAGGTTTCTGCCTATCTGACCTGGGGGGAAATTCCTTCCTGATCCCAATATGGCCATCAGTTAGACCCTGAGCACGTGGGCAAGATCCACCAGCCAGACACCTGGGAAAGAATTCTCTGTAGTAATTCAGAGCCCTCCCCATCTAGTGTCCTGTCTCTGGCCATTGGGAATTTTTGCTACTGGCAGTCGCCACTAGGCAACCTGCCATTGTAGGTGATCTCACCATACCATCCCCTCCATAAACTTATCAAGCTCAGTCTTGAAGCCAGTTAGGTTTTCTGTCCCCCTCTCCCTCCCGCACCCCTTAGAAGGCTGTTAAACATTCATTGTTTTAAAAAAGTTTTACTGGTGCAAAGTAGATAGCTTTCCTGCAATTTGACTGGATAACAAATTTTATGTTTTATAACATATTAATAATTTCTGAAAAAAATAGAAAATTTAAATTTAAAATCATTAGATGAGTAATAGTTTTAGTAACACTGTATAACAAAGCAACGTTTTCAAAAATTACTTGGAAGGAAAGCTATATTTTTTATCCCAAAATAAACTAGTTGTTCAAAAACAGCCTTGCTTTTTAAGGTGACAGATGTAATACAAATCAGAATAAGCATTTTACATTTTAAAGAGATCTAAGAGTTTCTTAAAACCACAGAAATCTTTTATACTGATTTTTTAAAATCTTTATTCTAAGTCTGTGTCTATAGTAACCATTTTCTCTTAAAAAATTTCCCATCATTATAAATACTTGTTAAGCTCCACCAGTAGTAATACTCAGGGGAGTGTTAGTGTAGACAGTACTCTAGGCAGCCATCAGCACACCACGTGATTGAACACTACTCAGATCTAAATGAGATGGTGTTTAAAATGCTGTTCGCTTGTCTATATTAGCACTCCCAAGACTGTTAGCACCAACATAACTACGGACTCAGTTTGAACATTGAGAAATTTCTAATTGTTATTTTTCCCTCAACAAAATATGCCATGATATGATACAGTGGTGGGGAAAAGAGGGATGGAATCTATTCATCCATCCAACATTGAAATGGTGAGCACATAATATATTTAATATTACTAATTATATACAATGTCAACAAACAAACTAAACTGTTTTATAATAAGACATTAAGGTATAAAGTAATATTTTATTATTTTTATAACCAGAGTGTTAAAAATCCACAAAACAGAACTCCAGAGATTAATTATGACAACAAAAAAGTTTTGTGAGGCAGGACTGCCATTTTGATAAAAAATATTAAGATTTAGATAGAAGCATTTCTGTAGAGATCCAGTATATAATTCCTGTGGTGTAACTAAGTTATACTTTATTTTGCTTTTGTGATCAAAATTTGAAATCTTAAATTGGACTTAAGTAGGATTTAAAAGTGTCTACAAAAGTTTTATAGCAGCATCTATCACATAGCTTTAAAACTGAAAAATACCTTAAAACTGTAATACAGTATTAGAAATATCTAATAAAACGTGTATCAAATTTACGCTATTGACCAGTTACATGCATAAATTTCACTTGTCAGAAACTGGTTCATAACACAGCATAATTTTAAAACTTGTCTCTGTTTGGCTGAAAAATGGAAGTAGAACAGATGGTCAATCCTAGACTGAAGAAATGCACCAGACTCCATAGCTAAACTGTGGTTCTACTCCAAAAAGTGACCCAATGGCTTCATTAATGCTTATCAAATCCTCTCAGATGGCAAGCAATTTTAACAACTGTATTTAACTACCAGCCCTGAACATTTACTGTGTGCTCTGGCAGTTAAGTTGTGTTCTTCCTTTCTCACACATCACCATCATCGTCTTTAAAACACATTCTGTAGGCCAAATTTTCCCTTCAGTTAACCTTTGTGCAATCCGTGTTATCTTCAAAGGCCTCAGGAATGCAACAGGAGTCTTGTCTTCCCATTAACTTGGAGTCAGTCTTTTCCATTGACTTCGGTGGGTATTGGATCAGGCTTTAAATGAGGCCTTTAGTTACACTGTACGCTATCAGTCTTCACTGGGGTCTAAGAAATGTAAGAGGACATCCTATGGCCCACAAAATATTTTACTGGCAACGTGTGAGAGGGAAAGAAAAAACGGTTACCTACCTCTCATAATTGTTGTTCTTTGAGATGTGTTACTCATGTCCATTCAAATTGGGTATGTGCATGCCACATGCACAGTCATCAGAAGGTTTTTCCCCTAGCCGTACCCATCAGGTCGCTGTAAGCTCCCTTGAGTTGCGCCTCCATGGTAGCGTATATAGGTCCCTGCCGACCCGCTGCCTCTTCAGTTCCTTCTTGCCAGATACTCTGACAGAGGGGAGGTGGGTGAGTATTGGAATGGACACGAGCAACACATCTCGAACAACAGTTATGAGAGGTAGGTAACTGGTTTTTTCGAGTGCTTGCTCACGTCAGCTCCAAGCAAGTGACTCCCAAGCTTTATCTAGGAGATAGGGTTGGAGTTTATGGGATTGCTGATTATAGCACTGCTCTGCCGAAAGCTGCATCATCTCTGGCCTGCTGTGTAATGGTGTAGTGTGATGTGAAGGTGTGGATCATTGCTATCCTGCCGATGTCCTGGATAGGAACTTGAGCCAGGAACACTGCTGAATATGCCTGTGCCCTTGTGGCGTGTGCTGTCAGCAGGGGGGAAGCTATCTTTGCTAAGTCATAGCACGCCCAGTTACAGGACGTGATCCAAGAAGAGATCCTTTGGAACGAGACTGGAAGCCCCTTCATACACTCCACAATTGCAACGAAGAGTTGTGTTGATTTTCAAAATGGCTTTGTTCTTTCAATGTAGAAGGCTAATGCTCGTCTGACATCCAGGAAGTGGAACATTCGTTCCCTGTTGCTAACGTGGGACTTAGGAAAGAACACAGGAAGAATAATGTCCTGGTTTGTGTGGAATTCTGAAACTACCTTTGGGAGGAAGGCTGCATGTGGTCACAACTGCACCTTGTTTTTATCAAAGACTGCGTATGGGGGCTCTGAGTTAAGGCCTCAAGCTCAGACACTCTTCTGGCTGAAAATATAGCTACCAAGAATGCTACTTTCCAGGAGAAGTAGAGGAGGGAGCATGTTGCCAAGGGCTCAAAAGGAGGTCCCATCAGTCTAGAGAGCACAAGGTTGAGATCCCATGGAGGAGCTGGCTGTTTTACTTGAGGGTACAGTCCCTTGAGGAAGCAGCCCACCATGGGGTTCACAAAAACCAACTGACTGGCCGCACCAGGGTGGAAAGCTGAGATAGTGGCCAGGTGCATTTTTATTGATGATCTTGACAGATCTTGCTGTTTTAGATGCAGCAAAAAGTATAGGATAAAGGGAATTGATGCCTGAGTGTGCTTTCGTAATGTCCAAATGGAGAATCTTTTCCACTTGGCAAGATAGGTGGCCCTCATGGATGGCTTCTTGCTGTTAAGGAGGACCTCTCTAAGAGGATCTGAGCATGTAAGCTCCAAGGGGTTCAGCTATGGAGTTTCCATGCCGTGAGATGGAGCGACTACAGATTGGGATGCTGGAGGCAGTCATGGTCCGGGGTGATCAAATCCAGGACTGGGGCAGAATTATTGGCATGTCCACCGACGGGTCTAGAAGCATGGTAAACCAGCGTTGGCAAGGCCACACTGGTGCTATTAACATCATTGACGCTCTCTCCCTTCTGATTTTCAGCAGTACCTTGTGTACAAGTGGGAAGGGTGGGAAAGCATATAGTAGGTGGTGCTTCCAAGGGAGGAGAAAAGCGTCTGGAAGTGAGCCCGGGCTGTGATTCGGAAAGGAGCAAAACTGGTGACACTTCCTGTTATACTTCATTACAAGCAAATCTATTTGGGGAAACCCCCACCATTGTAAGATGTTGATAACAACATCTGGGCAGAGGGATCACTCGTGATTGTGAAATGACCTGCTGAGATGATCAGCCAGCTCATTCTCGAAATCTGGAAGGTACGATGCCTCTAGATGTAGCAAATGGGCCATGCAGAAGTCCCACAGCTTGAGGACTTCCCAGCACAGGGGAAAGGAGCGAGAACCACCCTGTCTGTTTATATAGAATGTCACTGATGATGTGTTGTTGGACAATACCAATACACATCTGCACTCCAAATGAGCCTGGAACATCTGACAAGCAAGGTGGACCGCACTTATCTTCCTGATGTTGATTTGCAACAAAAGTTCTGCCTGGGACCAAAGGCTTGAGTCTGCCTAAGCGTGCCCCCCAACCCCTGCAAAAAAGCCCTAACTGATACTAAGTTTTTAACTACACAGAAACACTAGAAACAGTCCACTAGGACAGTGTTTCCCAAAGCGTGGTACGCATACCTCTGGTCGTAAGTGAGAGGGTTTCCAGGGGTAAGCAACCCGTTCATCCCGGCTGGCAAGGGGCCGGCAGTGAGCTGAGTGGGGCCGGCGGACAGAACCCCAGACCTGCGGCAGGCTGAGCAGCTCAGCCCGCTGCTGGTCTGGGGTTCCGTCCGCCGACTCCTGCCAGCCGGAGTCCCAGCCTCCAGCCCCGCTCAGCCTGCTGCCGACAGGTGGTCTCATTCAGCCAGGCCAGCAGCAGGCTGAGCGGGGCCAGCAGCCGGGACTCCGGATGGCAAGGGGCCGGCAGCGGGCTGAGCCGGGCCAGCAGCCAGGACCCCGGGTGGCAGCATGCCAGTAAAAATCTGCTGGCGTGCCATCACAAACCACACGTGCACTGTTACCGCATCTCAGGCAATTCACGTGCCTTTGTGGCATGCGCAGAAATCATACTAATGGATAAAAATGAATAACTACTCCTGGCAAGTACATACTTGGTGTGTATTAATATACAAAATTTCTCTTTTTGTTTCACCCATTTACAATGGATCACTGGCTAAAAACGGGAAGTTTGTAATGTACAAAAGAAAATTATGAAGGAAATACGGATGTTAGTGATAATTATGCTTCAAAATGCAGTGTGATATGACAACATCAGATAATTGTGACAACAAAATTAGTGAACCGTTTGAACCATCTGTAAGTTTACTGAATGTATCAGCGGCAAAGAAAACGAAAAAAGCCCGCAAATATTTTGAAAAATATCTTAAACTGGGATTTTCATGGACTGGCGAAGAGGTGGAGCCTGTTCCACTATGTGTGATTTATTACGAGACTCTCACAAATGGAAGTATGAAACCATCCAACCTAAAATGCCATTTCGATAGCAAACAAAGAATATGAGGGAAAACCTGTAGAAGTCTTCGAAAATAGGCGCAAATATCTTCAAAAGTCCCAGTAAACAATTCATAATGTGATGGGAGGTGAAAATATGAAAGCTTTGGAAGCTTCATATAGTGTGGCGTACTTAATTGCAAAGTCCAGAACTGCTGAAGTGATTGGCGAGACTTTAGTAAAACCTGCAGCCAAGGTAATGGTGCAAGTGATGACTGGAGACAAGGCTAGCAAAGCTATAGATCATGTTCCCCTCTCAAATTACACTGTTCATCGTAGAATCACAGATATGGCCAAAAATGTAAAGCAGCAATTATTGTCAAGAGTACAAAAGAGTCGGTACTATGCACTGCAAGTGGATGAATCCACTGATGTTGTGAATTTAGCTAATCTTTTGTTGTTTGTCAGATACGAGCTGAATAAAGAGTCCATGATGATATTTTGTTCTGCCAACTTATGCCAACACACACAACTGGAGAAGCTATTTTTAAAGTTATTGATGACTTTATCAAAAACAGTGACTTGGATTGGAGTAGTTGTGTTGGAATATGCACGGATGGCGCCAGAGCCATGATTGGTTTAAAGAAAGGAGTTGTTGCACGAATTCAAACTGTTGCGCCAGAAGCAAAATCAACTCATTGTTGCATTCACAGGGAAGCACTCGCCACCCAGAACATGCAGGCAGATCTAAGGCAAGTACTGGATGAAACTGTGAAAATAATCAATTTTGTGAAAGGCTGCCCTCTGAATGCCCAGCTGTTTTCTCAGCTTTGTGATGAGATGGGCAGTGATTACACACAACTCCTATTTCACACTGAAGTGCACTGGCTTTCATGTGGAAAAGTTCTGAATCGCCTGCTTGAGCTGTGAGAAGAATTGCAAGGTTTTTTAGATGAAACCTTTAACCTGCGAGATTGCATACATTACTGGAAATGGCTATGCAAACTAGCATATATTGCAAATCTCTTTGCTCATTTAAACAACTTCAGTCTATCCTTGCAAGGGAAACTCATATCCATATTCCATGTTCAAGACAAAGTGAGCACCATGGTCGCAAAATTGAAACTGTGGCATAAACATCTTAGTCATCATGAACTGGATTCCTTTCCATCTCTTCATGACTTAGTAATAAACTCGACTAATGAACTTGATAGTGATGTGTTGCAAACCATGAAGCAGCATTTGGAAAGCTTGCAGAAAGATCTTTGTAAGTATTTCCCTGAACCGGGCGGCACCTTTGAATGGATAAGGAACCCTTTTATCATCAATGTTCAAACATTGCCAAATAACCTCTCTGCTTCAGAAGAACAACTCTTGGAGCTAGCTTCAGATAATTTCCTGAAAACAAAATTTGAGCAAAATACACTGGCATGATTTTGGTTGGGAGTTAGCTCTGAATATCCAGCTCTATTGGACAAAGCTGTCAAGTATCTTCTGCCTTTTCCCATCTCATATTTGTGCGAGACTGGATTCTCTGTGCTGACTGGCATCAACACAAAAAATCAAAATTGTCTTATTGAAGTGGAGCCCCATCTTCATCTTAAGATCACAAACATTGAGCCAGATATCCCTGCAATAGTGTCTGGTCAAAAGCAGTTCCATCTCTCACACTGAATAGTTTGGTTTGTACTGAAAATTTTTCAATACCGAAATTGTAAGTATTAAAACTAGTGCTTTCTTCACTAACCTAACCAAACCAGCGTATTTTAATTTCAGCATGATACGAATTCACCATTATATATATATATATGCACACACACACACTCTGTTCTGCCAGACTGTTGATTCGCTTCTATTATTTTAATTATTTCTAGTACTATTTCTATATGTAACTATTATTTCTATTAAAAGTTTTGTTTAAACTTGTACGTAATATAATTTTGTATTAATTTCTAATGAACATTTAATCCAGAATTAAACGAATTAGGAGGGTGTTATAAAAATGTGACTACCACCCTTCCCCCCCCACCCAGTTATCTTCACTGGATAAGGCGGTACGCCGGTAAGACAAATGTCTCAAAAAGGGGTATGCAAGTGTTGTAAGTTTGGGGAACACTGCACCAGGGGATCACTTGCCATAGCAAGAGAAGAGCTGCTCCAACAACCATCACTGGCAGTCAGAAGGAACTGAAGAGGCAGTGGGTCAGCAGGGACCTATATACACTGCCATGAAGATGCAACTCTAGGGGGCTCCACAGCTGACCTGACGGGTACCACTAGGGGAAAAACCTTCTGATGACTGTGCATTGTACGCACACCCCCACTTGGAATCAACATGAGCAAGCATTCAAAGAGGAACCCAATTTACCTGGCACTAATGATGAATTTGACACTTATTTGTAAACTGAATGGATCTGATAAGGAGTAAGTGAGACATTAAAAACAGAATCCTGCAATACTGTCTTTAAAGAATTATTTTTCAGAGTAGAACTGCACTTAAAATTAATTCATCAGATTAAATCTACACTACTTCAAATAAAGAACTCTATCACAGGCTCAATGTGAGGCTTTGTCTTAGCATTTAGAAAGAAGGAGAAAAACATTTTCCTGTGATTGCATTACATTTTGTAGTTCTCAAGTTAAATATAATGTTAAAAGTGTCAAATTGCATGTAGAAAATTGGTAACTTACTCTACTATTGTATCTCGATCTGCTATATCACCAAGGACCATGCGTTGTATTATACTGTTGTGTTCTTCCTCAGAAAGGTTTTTGTATGAAACCAGAGGAATATTGTACTTAGTTGCAGGTGATGGGTCAACTCCTTGGAGCCATGGATGATTTTCAATCTCTTCCAAAGACGCTCTTCGCTTTGGGTCTCTCTGCAACATCCGTGTAATTAAACTAGGAACAAAAAATAAATCTATAAACAAAACATACTAATATGTTCAGAAAGTAGCCATCACAACAGCAACATTAGGAAGAGGACTGTTTTCCTGTTGTTACTATCAGCTCATAGTAGCCTCTTTAAAGACCTTCCAGTAAAAATAAAGCAAGAACAGTGCGACTGGAAACTGAATCTGCAGTCATGAAAGTATTCTTTTCTAAATGACAATGCAAAACTGAAATGAATAAAACTTAGTCATAAAAACTGCAGACATAGTAAAACTCCACCATTTCCATTTGATTTACTTAAGCTCTTTCACCTCTACACTCCTCTGACTTCCATTTTCTGTTGGTTGGCACAGTACTTTTCACAGTCATGCCCCAAACTAGGTGGCCTCTAGGTGTTGCTCCAATATAAATATTGTTTATTATTATTAATACATTTTTTGCTATTGTCAGAGTAAGGAATTACAAAAAATGTAATAGAGACAAGGTGGGAAAGGTAATATCTTGTATTGGGCCAACTTCTCTTGGTGAAAGAGACAAGCTTTTGAACTTACACAGAGGTCTTCCTCAGATATGGGAAAAGTACTCAGTGTCACAACTAAATACAAGGGTGGAAAAGATAAGGAGTTAACGCATGTTGCAAGAGACCTTTCAAGATGAAATGGCTAGTTAATGCCTCTACAATTATAGGACAAAGGAGGATTAGTGGTTACAGATTGTTGTAATGAGCCATAAATCCAGTGTCTTCATTGAGTCCATGATTTTTGGTATCAAGCAAAGTTCTGCATTTAAGTTCCCAGGCTTGTATTTTGAAGGAGTTGAGCAGGTTTCCTTTGAAGACAAGGACTCGGAAGTCAGATATGGAGTGATCGTTTTGTGAAGAAAGTGTTCACTCACAAGTGATTGGGCATTTTTATCTTTTATTATTTTTCTGTGTGAGTTCACTTGAGAGCATAGTATCAGAGGGGTAGCCGTGTTAGTCTGGATCTGTAAAAGCAGCAGAGAATCCTGTGGCACCTTATAGACTAACAGACGTTTTGGAGCATGAGCTCATGCTCCAAAATGTCTGTTAGTCTATAAGGTGCCACAGGATTCTCTTCTTGAGAGCATAGTGACTGTCTTGTGTCACCCACAGACCAGGACATACCAATTCTAAGCGGCACCAGCCTCTCATAACAACAGATGCAAAACTTGCAGACATAGTCCCACTTCTACAACGATCAATACCCCCACAACAAATCTTTCAAGATTCATGGGTCCTATATGTGCTTATCAAACCATGTGGTGCACCTCATCGAGTACACTAAATGCCCCAATAACAACTGTGTGGATGAAACAAGACCATCACTACGCTCTCAAATGAACTTATCTTTTATTGGACCAATTTCTGTTGGTGAAAAGGACATTACCTCACCCACCATGATGCCTCTAATATCATGGAATCAACACAGCTACAACAAAACTGCAAAGAAAGAAAAGTGTGATTTATATTAAGAACCTAGAGCCTGGTTCCTACATTAAGTATCAGCAAGAGGAAGGGGAGCTGTCCCATCTGTAGAGAGAAAGAGCTGAGGACTCTGCAATGACAAGCTTTTTCTTTGTGGGTAGATGCTAAATCAAGTGATACGTCTCCAACTGCTGGCAGGCAGAAGTGTAACCCAAGCACAAACTGTCACAGAATGTACAGAGAATAGATATTGTATGACTAGCACATTTCTACCTGCGTAATGTATGCAGAACTTTAGTTTATGCCATGGCAAATGACAGCATTTGCCCAAATTACCTGCTTTGCACAGGACATGGTGGTTGAGGACGTTTAGTGTTGATGCTCCATTGGAACCGTAGTAGAAAAGGTAAGGGGTACAGCTATGAAGGAATGCTTGAACTCATGTACCAAGCATGCTAGACAAGACAACAATGGTTAATCTAACTACATGTTATAATGCAATGTATACCACAGGTTTATTTTTTCTAAATATAGGAATATGAGTAGAGAAAAAGATTACAAAGGCAAGAGGGGGTCCTATATTTCCTATACTGTTGACTCCTAAAAACTGCCATGAAGAAGGAGGAATATATACTGAATATCATTCGTCTGTCTTTTCTCTTGTAATTTTTAAATCTCAAAAAGGACAGCTGGGTGGGCTACAGGAAAATAAAGGACAGCTTTCTTCTCCTTTGCCAATATGGTCTCTGTCTCCAAAAGATGTGTTATGCATAGATCGTAGGTTCACAAAGTTTTCACTCTACTTAGTATTGAAGGTACAAAGGGGTTCCGAGCTTATCCATCAATTTTGCTGTGCTTTCTATATTAACTTACTGAGGTTCTTAACGTCTCTTCCCCAAGAAAAACGGGCAGAAGTGGTGAAAAAAAGAAATCACAGTCTTTACTGCACATTTAGAACTGAAACCCACCCATGCAGGACCCAGTATTTCCTGATACTGATTATTGACCAGAGGCTAGTAAATATGGCATACCAAATCCTATCTTTTGGGGGAAGAAAAAGACAGGAGAGGGAGAGGCTGGTGCACAGAATGTTCAGACCTACCAATTCTGGTTTTGGCAGTGACAATTTCACTCAATACATTCATAGGAAGGGTGGAAAAATAGTTATTGGTTTATGGGGTCTCAAGGGATTTCTTCTAGTAGTGCTCAGCTGATTAATTCTTTCTTGTATACCTCTCCTGGATTGTTAACTATCAATACTTCTAAAACATGTAAAACAACAGCTTTTCTGCATTGCTGATTACGCTAAGTCAGTGGAATCAGCAGAGCACAAAAAAATAACTATTGCTCACCTATGACACTGAGTCCAGCACTAAAAAAATGCACTAGACTACACAGGTCATATATGAACACAGGTATGGCTATTACAGCAGGCACCAGAAAGTGGAAGACATTAATCTGGTCCATGCAAAAGATCAGGCTTTGCTTCAGCTCCAGCGTTTGGCATAGAAGGAAGTCTCCTGGAATCTTATAAAGGCACTAGGACAGTGGTCGCCAAAGTGAGGGACGGAGCAGGGCCCAGCCCCGTGCATAGATGTGGGGAGAGAGCACCACCCAGCCTTGCTCTGCCCCAGCCCCAGGTCCCTTCCTGGCCCCAGTTCCCATCCCCCACCTGTGACTCTGTTCCTGGCCTGGAGGGGAGCCAACACATTACATAACTGGTAAGGGGAGACACTAAAGCAAAAGTTTGGGCACCCCTGCACTAGGATATTCAAGACATATGGAGTGATAAAATATTCTGTCATTTACTGAGAACTCTATGCTTGAAGAAAGATTCTAACTCGGAAAGAGGGAATCTCACATCATGGGGATCAACATTTAGGGGCTGAAGCCTCCATGCATCAACCTGACTTCAACATATGGGGAGTACCGAACAATTCAAAATCGTCAAAGAGCTGCAGTGAACACTGCAGAATAAGCATCTCAAAATGAGTCATGATTCCTAAGTGGCATGTGCTATTTGCATAGATATTTTTTCCTTGACACTTGGTATGTTGATTTTGGGATTGCAGTTTTAGGGCTAGTCTACACTGGCAATGCTAAAGCGCTGCCACAGCAGCGCTTTAACATGGCTTGTGCAGTCACAGCTCTCAAAAGCCACCTCCACGAGGGGTGTAGCTACCAGCGCTGGTGCACTGTTTACACTGGTGTTTTACAGTGCTGAAACTTGCTGAGCTCGGGGGGGGGGGGTGTTCTTCACACCCCTTAGTGAGAAAGTTGCAGCGCTGTAAATTGCCATTGTAGACAAGCCATTAGTAGGAGATAAACATAAGCCTGATGCTGTCTTCTTGAGCGTAACAACTAGTGACACTACCCTTGAACAACTATTCAGACAAATAATGGTTTAATTTACCACCGCCCCAACCCAAAGATCTGTGACAACTTTGTGTAATGCAAATGTGTGGAGAGTCTCAGGCTCAAAACATTTCAAAGGAACAAATTCAATCAACTTTGATAAAGACTGAAAGAGGCCACGAGATTAAAGACGTTGTAGTAACACTGGCAAGAAGCTACTTAATCAGTGCTAACAGAAGAATTAACAAGTTAAGGAAACTGCTAGTAACATAGCAGGGAATTTTAACGTTGGAAGCTCTGTAAAAATAATATCAATAAAAACTTCCTGGCACCTGAGAAACCAGATTCTAGATAATATGTTGGTAGTATACAACACTTCTATGAATGCTATCAAATTACTTAATATTTTACTTACTCTTTACATTCTTTGGACACATGCGATGGCACTGTGTATTTGCAGTCCATGATCATAGTCAGTGTTTCACTGTCATTTGCTTCTTGGAATGGTGGTTGTCCACATACCAACATGAATAGGATAACACCCAGGCTCCATATATCTGTAAATTACAATACATGTTTTAAACTTATTGCTTGAGACAGAAAAAATACTGCCAATGTAAAGTGTTTGCTAAATTTCTATTAAGGTTTCTAACTAATTTAAACGTTATCATCAGACTGTCTTTATAGGAATTAACAATTCCTTTTGTAATAAATTTACAATTCCTTTGTAATAAAGTATAAAATAGAGTAGGCTCTACATTTTATTGACAGCTTTATGATTTTGGATAGAAGAACCAAAATTGATTTAAAAGCCATGCAGGAAAATATGGGCGTGCATTACAATCTTAAATACATATCTATTTCCTGACACCTCAGTTTTTGCTGCATTTAATACTGAATTTCAAAAAAAAAAGTTGATTTTTTTACATGGTTAAAGCTTTATGATTGCTCATGATTACAATTAATTGTGAGTAAAACTTCTGAATTTGTTAACAGAATCCCATCTCATTTTGTGGCAAATGTTTATTCAAAGTCAGAGAATATTTTGCCCATTCAAAACTACAGAATTTATAGACTACCTCATAACTGAGTACAGATTACTGAAAACCAAGTTTGTAGCTACTGTGTCTGCCCCTTCCGGAGGTCTAGAATAAACAATTTTCAATATTTACGTGTTACTGGATGAAGCACTGGAACAACCTTCATTTTTAAGATTTTGGGGATAATAAGGAATTACGTTTTTTATTTTACTGGTAAATCCCAAATTACATTTCTCTATTCATTTTATTATAAATATTTTAATCCAGTTCACTACTTGTAATTGGTATTATCATCCCCTTTAAGCAGTTGGGTTTAAATTTTTCTAAATTATTTAGGAACAGCCAAACATATAATGCAGTTAACACATGGATTTCTAGTAAACACCTTCCAGTTACATCTTGTAAGAAAAAACAATATTAAATTTTCTTATTTCCTTATAAGGTGACATACACCAAAAGATTAAAAGTAATCATAGTAGCACATCTGAGCATTATGTCACTTTTTTCTACAACATGCAAATGCTTCAATCTGTTGAGTGAATTTTAAAAAGTTAACTCTCAGAAGGAAGCACGACTAAGAAACTTCACAAGACAAATGATAGTCAGCAAAAATGAATGGGGCAAGCACTATCTCCAGCTCATTTTCTTGCAAATATTCTGAGTACTTGGTACCAGGGTCAAACCTTAACTGCTGAAGAAAGGAGTTGGCTATGACATGGACATCCAGCAATCACCCCTCCATAATGCCAGCTATAATAAACTTCAGAGCTAAGGGTGAACCATTCAAGAAATATGTTTGCTGATGATGTTTTAAAGAAAGTCACACCAGTGAACTTGTGGAAGTCACTTAAGCACTTGGATTCAGAGTCTGTTGAAGTGATAATCTCACTTTTAACAGCAGTAGCTTTTTCTGCCAGTGTAGAAAGAATATTTTCTTCCCAGTTTGGACTAATTCATTCGGGACCTGAAATATCAAGAAAGCTTGTTTTTCTTTTCCAGATTATGAACAAACAGGAAAATGAAGGTGAAGACGACCGAGTTAGCTGCAGAAGCCAATATTTTACATTTCTCATGTTGACCTGCCTGACATAGTTGATTTAATTTTTGTTGGGTTTTTTTAAATTTCATTTAACTATTTTAGTTACAAACAATTTTAACAAAAACAAACCTGATTTTAAAAAACTTGAATGTTTAACAAAATTCAAAAATTGGTATGCTTGTCTTGTTAAAATATTATATGTTTGCTGATGAAGAAAAAAATCCAAAATATGTAACGTTGTTGTTTTAGTTAAATAAAACAATTTAAATGTTGATCTGATGATATTCTCCTCCTAATACAGCATAGCAAGAAAATCCTTCAAATATTAATGATTAATTGATAGATAGTTGATTTGGAGATAGTTCACCTCCCAATGACTTCATAAATATCTGCTTCAATTACCTTTGGTTTGGTTATTTCATTTACATCATTCATTTTCTGATATAGCTGTAAAACTAATCTGAAAAGTTTTCAAAATAAATCACTTAAAAACATATAGTGTGTACCTTCTAAAAAGGGAACCTACATCTATCTCTGAGTTGTGAAGAATATGTATTAAGCTTATAACAACCAACAAGAATGCACTTTTATGCACGAGTCTTCCTGACTAGTAATTTAAATCATGATTTAAATCAATTTGAGCATGACCCCAAGACAGTTGGCCAGGCTCTGGAACTCCTTGCCATGGAGGGTCATAGAAAGGGGGAGGGTTGCAATATAGATGTCAGAGTAGTTAACATATTCAAAAAGAGACAACTACATTTCGCTTAACTGTGTGAAAATCATATACATTTATTCATGTTTAGAACAATTACGCATGCTGCTAGTAATTTATTCTTTGTATAGTTTGGCTAAAAAAATAAATAGGAGCAATTCAGTCAAGTTTTCTTTAGAATTCTAATTTATGGTAAATATTAACCCAGAGAATCATTTGATTTGTGCTAATGATGGCTTGTGAGCTCTATGCTGCAGGCACTGAGCACCGTGGCCTCACTACAGCAATACATGTAAATTCAGTGGAACTATTCATGAATTTATGTGCTTCAGTAATTTGCCAGAGTGGTACCAGAGTGTTGAATACTTTGCAGGCTCAACCCCTACAACATTAACTTCTCTAAAAGTTCTACAGGATATATTTGTAGTGAATGCTTTCCTAGTGTAAGTCTAAAGAAGTGATTCTCTTTCACCATAAAGCTGAGTTGCAATAAATTTGAAGAGGACGTCATGGAGTATTCTCCCCACACACAAATACAGACTGTAAGAACCCATTTCTATTTATGCACAGAGTACATTCAGTTCATGTGTTTCATTAACAGACAACTACTTCATTTTCATGAGCCTTCAATGTACTACTAAAATGTTTTAATTAACCTACCTTGTCTAAAAATCTTGTTTAAACATACCATCTATGATTTTTCTGTATTTCTATATTTTAATTAGCATTTTAAGAGAGCTAAGCAAATAGTACATCTTCCTCCTCCCCACCCAAGTCAAGTGCTGAAGCTATCTTTAGAAATTTCACACTAGTATCTTCTTTGCATTTTGTCAAATTTGCAGCGAAAGTGTTCTTAAAACAAACAACATGTGCTGGGTCATCATCCAAGACAGCTATAACATGAAATATATGGCAGAATGCAGGTAAAACAGAGCAGGGGACATACAATTCTCCCCCAAGGAGTTCAGTCACAAATATAATTAACACATTATATTTTGAATGAGCGTCATCAGCATGGAAGCATGTCCTCTGGAACGATGGCTTAAGCATAAAGAGGCATATGAATCTTTAGCGCATTTGGCATGTAAATATCTTGCGACCCCATGTGAACAGTGCCATGAGAACGCCTGTTCTCACTTTCAGGTGACACTGTAATTAGGAAGTGGGCACCATGATCTCCTGTAATGTAAACAAACTTGTTTGTCTTAGCAATTGGCTGAACAAGAAGTAGGACTAAGTGGACTTGTAGGCTCTAAAGTTTTACATTGTTTTGTTTTTGAGTGCAGTAACGTAACAAAAAAATTCTACATTTGTAAGTTGCACTTTCATGATAAAGAAATTGCACTAAAGTACTTGTATGAGGTGAACTGAAAAATACTATTTCTTTTGTTTCTCATTTTTACAATGCAAATATTTGTAATAAAAATAATATAGATTGAGCACTGTATACTCTGTGTTCTGTGTTGCAATTGAAATAGATATATTTGAAAATGAAGAAAAACACCCAAAAATAGTTAACAAAATTCAATTGGTATTCTATTGTTTAACAGTGCGATTAATCGCAATTTATTTTTTTGAGTTAATCGCGTGAGTTAACTGCAATTGACAGCCCTAATAAAAGCTGCTAGTAATTAAGTTGGAAAAGGTTGGTTTTTAATACCATCAAATGAAAAAAATAAGACAAATTCTTGATCATAGTCAAACTTCAATGAAGTACTGAACTGCCTGCATAATATTTTTAGCATTACATACTTTTATGTTTCTAAGGAAGCCATCACTTTCACATATGGATGAAACAAAGAACAGGTTTAACAAAGATTCAAAAACAGGGCTTGAAGACTTTTTGCATTGCTGAGATACTTTAACACTTTCTCTGAACATGGTAGCTGCAATAATTCTGTGCTGTCAAAGTTCAGAACGATAAACTATTCCAAACTTAATTAACAATGCTGTATTTTGAAATATTCCAGGCAAATGTGATATTATTTCCTCATAACAATCTGTACTTTTTCACTCTGAATTTTGTAACACATTGTGTTCTAATGCAACCAGGAAATCACTGCGGGTAGAAACAAAGATGCAGTTTTCACTCCCACCTCTTTCTCTAAAGAAACTGTGGTTGAAGAGAGAACTTTAAGCTCATTGCTCTTCACATCACAAGCTACAGGCAAAATGACTTAGCCAGGAGTCTCAGGGACACAAATTACTTGCTTGAATTGAACTTTAAGAGTTTTCTGAGAACTAGCAACAGTATCTAAATGGAAATAATATATCTGAAAGGAAGCCTAAGCTTAACTTGTAAAAGGAAACAGACTATTAGAGAAGATACGAGACCACTGAAAAACTTGGCACACTCTCCTCCTTTAATGGCATAGAGAACTGAGGCATGAACTCAGTTTACTGACAAACAAGGCCTATTGTCTACAGCCTTTTGCAGGGAAAGTAATGCATCTGTTGAGGGAGCAGACCTTTCCAAAACTATGGCTTTAGAAGAATGCCTAAAATTCTTACTAGTCTACTGCAAGGACAAGAGAAGCTGGAAGAACTGAGTTGTTACAAAAAAAAAAAAAAAAAAAAATCCCTGGAGGGAATCCCACCCCAAGAGCCATGAGGTTGAAAGCGCCCCTCCAATGCAAGGACATTATTAGAAATCTCTCTTTACTAGGGGAATAGTCAGTCATTGAATGAATTGTGGGCTACATGAAGAGATGTAGCAAAAAAACGATCAAAAAGTACGAACATCTGGCAAAATTTCAATGCTTCCCTCTTAAGGTGGCTAAACCTTCACCTAAGCACTCAACTAGTGATCATGCCACAGAGAGAATGAAAAGAAGTGGTAAGTTGACCCACCAACAAATCCAGAAGACCTTTTCAGTGCCCCATCTGTTTTCTTTTCCAGGAATCTTACAGAGTGGCATACTTTTCATGAAAAAGATACCAATTAGTAGACTTTACAACCAAAAGTTTTGCCTAACAAGAAAAACGAGAGAAGGATAGTCTAGTGGTTAGGGCATGGACTGGAACTCAGGAAACCTGAATTCAATTCCCAGCTTAGCCACAGACTTTCTGTGTGGCTCTGAAAGTCAGTTAATCTACCTTCTGCCTCAGTTCCCCACTTACAAAATGATCACTGAGAATAAAATCCATTAATGACTGTGAGGCACTCAAATACCATGGTAATGAGAGGCAATTAAGTACTTCAAGAGATAGAGGGAGCTTAGCAATATGGATGGGTAGTGCAAACTCTGACTCAGGTGCTGCCACAGGCATACTGATGACATTAGAGAAGTGATGAAGTGAGAGTGGACTGTCCAGTTCCAGTTACTTAACAAAAGGCAAGTTCCCCCTACATCAGTGGCTGAGTTAATCAATCTGATTCTCCGAATTTTGCTTTGGTGATAACTTTACGTAAGAAAATCAAATGGTCTTACATGAATAGCTTAAAGAAATGTAGTTCTTTTAGACTTCGTCTGCACTACGCACCTTTTAGCAACATAGCTGTGTCACTACAGCCATGCCGCTTAAAGGCACGCAGTGCAGCTGCTGTTTGTCGGCAGGAGAGAGCGCTCCTGCCAACAAAGCACTGTTCACACTTTCTGTTGATAAAACTTTTGTCGTTCAGGGCGTGGGGGGTTTAACACCCTTGAATGACAAAAGTTTTGCCGACGAAGTTCCAGTGTAGACAAAGCCTTAGTTACAAAGACTCAGTCTCCTCACTGAACATGGCAGATGACTTTCCCAGTGACAAGAACCACCTTGTACAATAGAAACTGACAGTTATGAGCACCTCGGGAATGGAGGCTGTTCATAACTGAACAAAACATTATGGTTATTCTTTCAAAAGTTTAAAACTGAACCTTGACTTAGTACAGCTTTGAAACTTTACTATGCAGAAGAAAAATTGTGGTTTCCCTTTATTTTTTTAGTAATTTACATTTACCGCACTACTGTACTGTATTTGCTTTTTTTTTTTTTTTCCTTTGAGTCCCTGCTGTGCCTGGCTCTGTACTTCTGGTTCCAAATGAGGTGTGTGATTAACTGGTCAGTTTGTAACTCTCAGATTCTACTGTATTCTGTCTACCAATCTGTTGTTTTCAGTCTAACAGACCTAAAGATTGTGATGTGGTAGGCTGAACAAAAATGAGCTGGAGCCTTAGAAGCTGCAGCCGGCTTACTTATTTTAGGTAGGAGAAACTGTGCAGGAGGGCCTGACTTGAGAACTTGCTCCCAAAGGCTGCTATGATTAGAAAAGCAAGGTCTGTCATAGAAGAGTGTCCATGGTCTATCATACAGAGACAACTTAAGAAGAGAGGAGAGACTCCTACATATTATTAGAGAAATCTATGCTGCTTGTACCAGCTTTTCTAAGCTGCTACTTGAAGTAAACACCCACATTAACAAGTGTGTTTCAGACTATCTTCACTTAACTGTTAAATAGACTGAAAAAATACCCTGAGGGTCTTTTCTCCCTGTCCCATTTCTATTTTTTTCTGGGTTGTGATTCATCTTGAGAGAAAATTTAAGACACACTGGAGCAGGAGCCTGCTGCTACAACTCCAAGCAAGGCAGAGTGGGAGCTGCGATCGGCCGGACCTGAAGACGGGGCAAACACATCGGCCCGACCTGCCAGGGGCTTTCCCTACACAAGCGGCGACCCCTGTTTGAGAAACCCTGGTCTTGTCAACGATGCAGATTCCATTTTACAAGTAAGAAATTAAGGGAGAATGATTCTTACTTATTCATCATACCATAATTCCACTAGGGCTTCTGGTGGCTGACCACAAAAAACTAAGCTTCAGATGTTAATCTAAAATTGTTAATATATACCATCCATCAGTAATTTATTGAAAGTGCTATGTTTTCAGATTCATGTTCACTTTCCATTAAAGGAATAATTTAAACATTAAAAATGGGATCACTGGGACAGTTACACAGATGAAAAACACCAGTTGGGTTACCTTACTTATCTCCAAAAGGAAAGGACTGTTGCACACAATATACTATTGACTGCTTTTAGTTTAGGGTTAAAATAACCATTGAGACTTCCACTACTCTTGCTAGACTATTCAACAGTAACAGACCACACTGAATTTCTTCCTCTCTTGCCCCCAATATAGTATATGGGGCTTCATTAGGAGTTGTCAAGGCTGAATCCCCACTCTGTTACTCCGAGCGCAGAAGTGGGGAGGTGGGACGCGTAAGGATTCTAAAAATTAATACTTGCCACTCCAGGCTTGTATTAAACTCCCAAGGTTACAGCTTTTCTCTGACCTTGGCTTGGTAAACGCTGCCACTACCCAAATGCCAAAAAAAAAAAAAAACCACAAAAAAAACACACCCATACCTTGGACCCAGGAAGGAACACTTAGGAATTCCTCCCTGTGGGGTACCTCAAGCCCTTTCCACACACCCCATTCAGGGAAGAGCTGAGGAAGAAAACAAAGGAAATAGCTGTTGCCACCAGCTAATCGAACAGCAAATGCACAAACCTCTTAGGACACCAAAAATCCAATCCTGTTCTTAAAAAAGGTAAATTTTATTAAAAACAAAAAGGAAGAAAATACATCTGGAAGTTAGGCTTTTGTCTAAGATTTTAAAAGAGCAATTTCAAAAATTAAGCCCCCAAAATAGCTTTCTTGGGGGTTAGCTTAAAGGTTACCAGAAAATAAAAGCATCTGGGGTTAGCACAGAGGAGTCCACCAGCCTTAAAAAATAAAAAATAAATAGACATAATCGCATCTTTCTAAACATTCCTAATTTACTTACATATTTGGGTTGTTAAAAGTAGTTCTAGATATGTTCTGATAATTTTCATATCTGGTTCAAACTTTACACAGCATTCCTGTTTACAACATTGCTGCTCTGTGTCTCCTCCTCCGGAGAACAACATACAAAGGGAAAGTTCCCATTCCCAATTTTAAAAAATTCTACCTTCCCACTGGCTCTTTCGGTCAGGTGCTCACTTCCTTTTCTTTACCTGGGAGTCTTTTAACCCTTTACTGGTAAAGCAAGCAGAGAACAGCTACCAAGAGGGATTTTACAGCTAACTGGCTGAGTGGGTGATCATCAAAAGGGAGCTATCCCCTCCCCCAGTTCATTTATCACAGGAGTGTTTATTTGGCAAAGATAAATGGTGTGAGAGCACAGCAAAAAATAAAAGTTAGGCAATATGAGCCTATAAAGTTCGAAGATTCCATTCAAACCAGGCTAAAACCATGTGTTATAGAAAACAGTTAAACAGATCAAATATTATATTTACTGCTCACACCAAACACCTTGTAAAGGACGATTAGCAGAATGCAAAAGGAAGTGGTAAAAAACTGAAGAAAAACAGGAAATGTTTAACAACTCTTCAAAGTAACTTCATAGACAAAGACACTTTAAAATAGATAATGGAAGAGCCTGTTGCATAGAACTGAGTTAATTTCAATCTATCACAACTAGTCAAAGAGCAATGAATGACCCCAACATCAAACAAAATCCTCTGGTTAAAATGGTATCTTTTCACACACACAACTTAGAAAAATGTCTACACTTTTTTCCATATTGTAAGAAATGTTGGACAAATTACCACTTCTCAGCTGTTCTCAGATAAGATCAAGTGTAGTTCAGAAGGACTTGGGCCCCCGAGAGTGGCACCTGTTTGTTGCCGACGACGGCCAGGCATGGGCCCGACGCTCCAGCGCCATCCATTTTCAGGTAGTTAATAGAGTAAAACTCATGCTGGTCTCTCAACATTTAGAGAGTTTAGGTCTACTTGGTTTTTTTTTGTTTTGTTTTTTCTTTCCTGTTTTTTAGCCATCTATAGCTTGAAATGGGACACACCATTAAACACCTATCCCGAAAAGAGCTGAAACAGACTTTTTCTTACTAGAACTCACAACCCAAAATATTTATAACAGCACAGCTTGCCAGCAATATCAAACCAACAGCCTTTTCTATGCCACGGACAAAATGCACTGCTATGCATTTTCTGGAATCTTCTTACAGATGCCTACCATTCCATATAGCACATTAGCTTACCACACAATCTTGTCATTTCTTTAAATATTTGTTTCTATTATCCTCAAGACTGACAGTTGCTTATTGTACTGTTCTACAGCACAATGATACATTACAGAAAAAACATTGTGTGTTTCAGTAACAGGTTACTGTCTATAAACAGAATTAAAGGTTTCTTTCCCTCCTCCAAAGTAATGAGTACTTTTAGGAATGACTTGGCTCAAGGCTGGATTAAAAAAAAAAAAAGTTTATAAGTGAATAAATGGCCCATCTTTTTCTTCCCCTACTTTTTCAGACAAAGATTTCCAGAATCTACAGATAAGCTCTAGATTTTTAAACTCTTATTTAAACTTTATGCACATGAGTAAATTGTGAGGCTTACTCAATAAAGGTATAGTGTTGGTGCTCGTGCCTTGTGGCCATAGCCACCCCCCTGGCTACATGAGGCAGTGCCACCCTAAGCCTTCCTCAGTTCCTTCTTACCCTTGTAGCTGGAGTCAGAGCTTTGTGTGGTCTTAACCTCATAATCTTTCAACTAGTTTAGTGTTGTCTTGTTGTATATAGTTAGTAGTACCCTTAGTATTAGATAGATTAGTTTTAGTTGTAATAGTTTAAGTTTTCCTCAGTAATGCCCTCATTGGGGTTTAAACATTGTCCTTCATGTGGGGGAGCGTGCTTGCTCTGTCTCGGCAAGGCCCATGTTAAGAAGCGTGCAATCTGCAGATGTTCAAGAAAGACTCAAGTGGCTTGAGACCTTTCTCTGACGCAGCACCAGCTTGAACAGGCCATTGGGTCTGGTTTGGCACCAAGGACCTCGTCGGGTCAGAGGTTGCCCTTCGACTCCAAGAGTGCTGCCGCTTCGTATTCCACAGCAGCTGCCTCTCTGAAGAACTGGAGGAAAAGACCAATATAGACCACTCCAGGTCTCAGGGGGCACTCTTCCACTTGCATGGACAGGCATGGAGTTGGTCCCAGCACACAGAATGGTTCAGGTATCTCTAACACCTCCCCGATACAGAGTAAGGAGGTTAGAAACCCTGTGACACTGACTCTGGTTCCAGCCCCCAGATGTCTGTTGAGTCCGGTACTGATGAGGAAGATGTCGGCATCGATTGTTTTGACATCTGCAGCTTACCAGGTAGCTAGAGACCTTCTATGCCTTTAAGTCCCAACCTCCTTTGGTCCAGGACTTTGCCAGGACTGCGACATCTATAGCCCCATCAACTGAATAAGCTGCTGAACCCCATGGTGTGTCAGCATCGCACCCCAATGTTTCCCTTCCACAGGTTGTGGAAGCAAGGCTAGTACTGGGAGTGGCATGGGGAACCTCAGTACTAGAAATCTCCTTGGCACTCCTGCAGTTGGCACAGCAAATGTTACTATGATGGCTTTCACCACGCTCAATGTTGGTACCGTCAGGTGCTCCAATAATGCAGTTGACTTCAGGGTTGTTCTGGATGATGGACAAGTCCGACTGGATACTCACTCCCTCTGGTCTCACTCTGCCCTTATCTCCAGGATCCCAAAGTTCCTCAGCATCTGACTTGAGTCACCATCCTCCCACTCTCCATCACCCGACCACATCGGGGACCGTTGGCCCATTATGGATACAAGGATTGGCATTTGTCTCATGGTCAGGACAGAGGCTCTTGGCCTGGTGCCTACTGGCCATCAATGCCTTATCCGTGCCAGTGGCCTCCACGAAATCCATGGGATGCTCCTCAATCATGGAGGTCCCTCTCTTTGTCTCGCTCAAAGGTGTGACTGCTGGCCACGTTTGTGGTGGTGAACATCGATCTGCCACAAGCCCAGGTGCTGACGGACCTTCTCTCTGCGAAGCCTCCAGGGCCATCCCACCATGGTCTGTAAGCCCTAAAACAGGAGGCCCTTCATCTCTGAACAATTTCATGCTGCCTGGTTCATCCTTCCCTTTAGTAACAGAAGATTTTGACCAATACCAAGATCTTTTGCAGCAGGTAGCTGCTTCCCTCGGTACCTAGGGAAAGTTGCTGCAGGAGAATACCCACAAATTGAGGGGCTTTATTCCCCTCCAGTCCCAGATTCCCTAGTTGCACTGAATGATGGAGCCCAACAGGGAAGGTTTAAGTCCACCCCTAAGAACAGCAATTCTAAATTAATAGACCTCATGCGCATGAAGATTTACACCACCTCTTCCTTACTGATATGAATTGCTAATGAGCAAGCCTTGCTGTCCAAATACGGTTTTGTTAACTGGACAGCTACATCAAAGTTCATAGACCAGCTGCTGAGGCCTCCTGAGAGGCATTTTGGGCATTTGTCACTGAGGGTTGGTTTGGTGGCTAAGATGTCCTTGAGGTCTGCGCTAGACATCACAGACACCTCGGCCAGGGTAACAGCCTCTGTGCACACCATGAGAAGGGCCTCCTTGCTGTGGAATTCAGGCACTGCCCTGATGTCCAACAAGCCGTTGAGGATTTACCCTTTGATGGCCAACCACTGTTCTCAGACAAAACTGATGAGATGCCATACTTCTTCAAGGATTCCAGGGCTATCCTGCAGTTCTGGTGGAGGGATGTACACACCAGTGATGCAGAGGTGCCACTACAGCATTCAACAGCAATGGCAACAGCAGCAGCTGCGTCCGCAGCGCATTTTCCAGGCTCTCTCTCCTCCAAATCAACGGGACTACCCCAGAAAGGGGAACAGATCCCACTGGAGGAACCAGGTGGACCAGTCTTGCAATCCTTGTTTAGGTGGTCTCTGAACCCCACCTCCTGGGGGCAGTACTATGAGAGTCACTTAAGGGGACTAAATGGCTGCATCTAGACAAAGAACAAGAATGGTTACTTACTGTAATTATGGCTCTTCAAGATGCGATTCAGATGTGTATTTCACGACCCACTTTCTTTCCCCTCTGCATCAGAGTCTTGTTTCCAAGCATTTGGTGTGAAGGAAGTGAGGGAGGACTGGAGAAGTGCCACCTCATGTAGCCAGAGGAGGCACTATGGCCATGAGGTGCAAGTGCTGCCCCTCTATGGGTATTGCTAGGAAAACTTATCCAGCTGCGGTGCACTGGGTGTGCACAAAATTAACTGGAATACACAGCTGCATCTCTTCTCAAAGAACCAAAGTTACAGTAAGTAACCATTTCTTCCTATGGGACACCCACTGTAGGATGCATGTGCACCTGTGCACTCTCAACCGGATATTTGAATTAGTAGCATCCACGGGTCCATACTTGCACATTACACAGCCTTAAATAAATTTTAATTTTATAATACATTTATAATTTTAAATAAGAAAATTAAAAAATATCTGTGATATACAAAAATAGTTAACATCTTAGTGACGAGCCAAAAGAAGGATATATGATGAATACATTTTTCATTTCCAAGTTAACACTAATTTGCCGCCCTCAGAAATGGATGCAAGAGAAGAGGAGTTGAGGGGGGAGGGTAGAGGGAGTAAATTGTGAAATTTAGGATGTACCTTTTGATGCTTACGGCACTAACACAGGGGCTACAGGACTGGAGATATACACTGATTTCAGAAAGGTAGACTGAAGCTAAATCTCTATTAATTCCTGTAAGGTGTACACACAGTCATCAAGTTTTTCTAACGAAAACCACAGTGCAGATTTCAGGGTCGGATTTGACGTTTAGAACCATGGACCACTGACTAAATATTCTCTGTTGAAATTACTAACATAAATATAGAAGTGAGGGGTTCTAATTACTAACCAACTAACAGAATGGGGATTTGGGGGAGGGTTAGCTCAGTGGTTTGAGCACTGGACTGCTAAACCCAGGGTTGAGAGTTCAATCCTTGAGGGAGCCATTTAGGAATCTGAGGCAAAAATCACTACTTGGTCCTGCTAGTGACGGCAGGTGGCTGGACTCAATGACCTTTCAAGGTCCCTTCCAGTTCTTAAAAAACACCTGAAATGCTCCACATACTTTTAATGCTCTTTTAAAAGGTTCATCGGGAAAGGATTGTCCAAGAAAGATTCTCAGAACCATAACAACCAGGGCAGTGTACATTCAACTTCCTTACATAACACAGAGTCACTGCCATGGAAACCAAGCTACGTCACTGGCTGCCTCAGATCAAGTGAGCACCAGAGAGAAGTTGAGCACATCTGTTGTATTTAAGTGCATAGAATCCATAAAGGGTATCCATTTTCATATTGCTTAAAAACAGAACTCCAGGATCTGATTAAAGTTAACTTAAACATTTATTCCATTCTGAGGGCATGATGTAGTCCTCACCATGGCTCTCTGAAAGTAACAATTTATGATTTACAAAGGCTGTCTGTGGCTTCTGTATCAAGAGCTTATCTGCTAGAATTTCTGCCACATTTCAAAAGTTATAGGCCATCACACAGTATTGGTAAATTTGTGATCACAGGTCTCACAAAATGGGCATAGATTAGCCAAAGCAGTCATATTACTCCCATTCAGCCACATGAAATGAGTGAAGCAGGAGTCTGTTTATTAAAGCAATTTATTCCAGACTCTTGTTGGAACAGGCAATGCTCTTTCAACACCTTAGATCGGGGTGGGCAAACTTTTTGGCCCAAGGGCCACATCTGGAAATAGAAATTGTATGGTGGGCCATGAATGCTTACAGAATTGGGGTTAGGGTGCGGTGAGGGCTCTGGCTGGCAGTGCAGGCTCTGGAGTGGGGCTGGGATGACGAGTTTTGGGTGTAGGAGGGTGCTCTGGATAGGGACCATGGGGTTTGGAGGGCAGGAGGGGTATCAGGGCTGGGGCAGGGAGTTGGGGTGCAGGAAGGGGTGCGGGATCTGGGGTGGGGCTGAAGATGAGGTTTGGGGTGAAGGAGGATGCTGGAGGCTAGGATCAAGGGGTTTGGAGGGCTGGAGGGGGATCAGGGCTGGGGCATGGGGAGAGGCTCAGAGGTGCAGGCTCTGGGCAGCACTTACCTCAAGTGGCTCCCAGAAGCAGCAGCATGGCCCACTCCAGCTCCTACCCAGGGGGCTCCACTCTGCACACTGCCCTCTCCCCAAACACCACCCCTGCAGCTCAAGGCCAATGGGAACTGCAGGGGTGGCACTTGGGGAGGACACAGCATGCAGAGTGGAGCCCCCTGGATGCCCTTACATGTAGGAGCTGGAGCGAGGCCATGTCGCTGCTTCTGAGAGCTGCATGGACCGGCCCCCGACCCTGCTCCCCAGCTGCAGCACTGGAGTAGGGCAAGCCCCAGACCCCCTGCTCCCCAGTGGGAGCTCAAGGGCCAGATTAAAACAGCTAGTGGGCTGGATCCGGCCCCCGGGCCATAGTTTGCCCACCCCTGCCTTAAATGTATAGCTGATAGAGGCAATCTTTCAGCTGGGTAAAGCAAAGGCCAATGTATACTACTCAGTAACACTTGGAGTAGCTGTGAACAGAGTCTATAAATAAAGTTCTCATCTATTACAGTAAACATTCAAATTAATTTTAAGTAAGCAAGCAAATACATACCAGTTTTATTAATAGCTATTCTTCATTAAAAACAAAAAAAAACAAAAAAAACAATTCATTTTACTTAATTCAGCTCATGTGAGAAAAGGCAGACCAGAACTTGAGTTTACAAAACTGATGTAAGCTACCAAGGGTTTAATTTGGCACAGAGATCATAGAAATCCCATATTACAGAACTCTTTCCACAGAGAAGAATCACAGCTGTGTTTCTGCTTCTTCACACAGCAGCAGTACTGCAAGAGCTAAGTGAAACTACTGTCAGTCACTACGACACTGCTAGTAGTAGACAATGGCACAAGTACTATTTTCCCCACTGTTCTTTTCTTGGAATGTGGACAAAAGATTGCCTTTTTCCCTTCAATCCCCCCCTTCTCTTGCAGTAGGCCTGCAGCAATGGAGGGCTGCTTTTATGTCAGTACTATTGCTTTCCCAGCAAACTGCCTAGTGCTTTCCCAGCAAACTGGCTAGGACAGACTGCATCACTTCACCACGGTTATAGAAGTAATGGCACTAGCATAGAGGCAATCCTGAGGAAGCAGAGATCCAGAAAGGTAGGAGGGGTTAAGACACACAGGAGAGTGGAGAAAGAACAAAAAAGTGTGAGGACATGAACACACGCTATTGAGACAATAGGAAGTAGAACTGTATAGATAGTCCAATGATAGTTCAAATTAACCAATTTCAATCCCTTCCTTCCAGATGGAGAGAGAGAAGAAACACGGTACAGAAAGCACTTTCTACCTTCAAGGAAGAGGGGGAAAGGCTAGAGGAAGAGAAGATATGACATGAATCACTCCAACAAGCATCTCTGGCTAACTGAAGGAGCACTACTGACTGAAAAATAAAGGCAGGCAGGCAATAGAAACAAAACATCCTAACATTCTGAAAGGAAGTGGGAAGGGGAAATAGAGGCTTCAGCAATAAAATGTAATTCCTCAACACAGTGGTCAAGTACACTGCATATCTCTGTGTTGTATATCATACTTCCATTATATTACTTTACATATTTTGCTATTGACTTAGAAATAGTATAAAAAATGGGAGCAAATATATTCACATTTTCTGGTCATTCCTGGTGTTTAAGATTCTGAAACTGCAGTACGTGTATCACTTGTGGTATATGAGCTTATGGTATGCTGTAATAGGTGGTCTGTCCCCTTTAACAGATAAGGGACCTGGGGCCAGCCAACCCCACTATATGGTCCCTTTAAAGAACAAGATAACCAAGGGAACAGCAGACTAACTGAGGAAGGTACCACCTTTAGATAAAACCCAGCTGTCAAGATGACTTCCAGGAAGATTAAAAAGAGAAAGGGCAAACAGCCTGGAGGGCAGAATTGCAGGACAACATTAAGCCAGAGACACACACCATGGTATGGAAATTAGAAGGGAGACTGGCGTGCTGGGAAAGGCTGCCTGAATCACAACTCAACCCCAGGAAGGAAGGATGTAGGGCCCCAGAATCAAGAGGACAAAATGTGAGAGTCCAAGGACCAAGAGGCTTCATGGAATAGGGCTGGAATCTGGATACTAATGAGCTCGGGAAGGCTTGATTCAGAGCACAGCTCCAGGAAAAAGCCCTGTAGAATCCCTTAACCAACAGGAAGGAGTTGTGAGACCAAGACAGAAGGAGATGTGGAAAAGAATTTCCAGACAGGCCAGAATCCAGGGCAACCACACACAACTCCATGGTTCAGAGGGAACAGGAAGAGAACTGGGAACAAAGCTTACTTGGAATGGAAACTGTTCAATGCCCAGGTAAAACTCCCCACTTCCAGACAAGACTCTCCCACCTCTCTAATCCTCTCTTCACCCCAGCCACAATCCCTACCCTCTGTCCTACCTTGTTGGAGCTGGGCAGGAAACTCTTTTCCTGTCTTGTGAAACGTCTCAATTTCAGGAATTCCCAATCTGCATCAGGATGCAACTGAGACCTTTTGAAGTTTTTCCACAACAAAACAGCAATAGAATGAGAGAGATCCACCCACCCCACAATCGCCAATGGTTTGGTTGTCAGGGTACTCATCTGAATAAGGCAGATCAAGGCCTTGAATTTGGGTCTGGCCCACATTCCAGATGAATGCCCTTACCACCAGGCTTTTCTGGCATTAGTCTCTCTACTTCAACCAAAAATTTCATCCTCCACCTGAGAAAAAACTTTCCTGATGAAAGTTTCATCAAAGCCAGTAGGTTTCTGCAAAATATGAGTTTAGGTAAGTCAGAATTTTCCAACAAAATTTTGTTTTATCAAAAGATCCCTGACCAGCTTTAAATCGCATGCTCTCTAGCCCTTCTACCTGGACTACCCCAACCAAACTCCCATCCCATCTAATTTCTCCCAAGTAGATTTCCACTAGCCAAATTCAAATGCTTGTTTTACTATGAGTCTGTAAATACACAAGGATATTAAGGCATAAAATAAATGTGCACAAAGAAATTTGCATGTGGTACTTCAAACATCATTTTTTTTTTTTAAATAAAGTGGTACATGAACCACTCAAGTTTGGGAACTACTGTTCTAAGCAATTTAGACCTTATAGTTTCAGCTGAAAGTTGTTTAATTCCTTATGTAAATCTAAATCAGTTAGTATACCAGGCCTTGGGCAGTAAAAATAACCAGGTAGTTAGTGCTAGAAAGATCAGCCAGAATTGGACACAGGGATTGGCAACAATGTTCCCTCTAATTTTTCCTATCCACATGCAGAATTAATTTTGCTATGTGCACCAACATGGAGGTGATGTGTGGCAGGGGTAGGGCCGAGCTGTTCGGAGTGTGGGAGGGGCCTCAGGGCTGGGGAAGAGGATTGGGGTGCAGGGTGCGAGGGCTCCAGCTGGGGATGCAGGCTCTGGAGTGGGGCCAGGGAGAGAGGACTCCCCCCACCCCGATCCCTGCCGCAGCAGCTCCAGGGCTGGGGGAGTTAAGTGAATGGCCCTTGGTGGCATACTGAATGGCTGCATAGGCGCACATCTTAGAGCAGCTGTTGAAAACTTATGAAAATGTGGGGGGGGGGGGCCGGCATGGTCGCAGGGGCCGTGGCAACCATTTAGGCGAACTAGCAGTTGCCTAGGGCGCCAAGATTTGGGGGCGCCAAAAAGCAGCGCCCCCTCAAATTTTTTAAATGGTTGCAGTGGCCGCTGAGTAGTCTGAGCTGCCGGCGGCAGCAGCCTGCCGAGCCCGGCAGCTATGGGCGCCGGGGTCAGCGCGCAGCCGCGGCAGCCCGGCAGCTTAGGGCGCCCCCCAGGTCAGGGAAGCCGCGCACGCGGCCCGGCAACCCAGGGCGCTCCCCGGGTCAGGAGGCTGCGGCGGCGGTCCGGCAACCCAGGGCCCCCCGCTCAGGGAGCCGCCACCGGCGGTCCGGGGCGCTCTCTGGGTCAGGAAGCCCGGCCGCCGCGGCGGCTCCAGCAGCCCGGGGCGCCCCCCTCCCCCGGGGTCAGGGAGCCGCGAGACCCGCGCGGGGGGCGGCGAAATGTCCCGGCGCCTAGGGCGTCAGAAATCCTAGCGCCGGCCCTGCCTGGCTGACCCTATTTATAAGGAGTTTAAACAGGCAAATCTTTTTCAAACCAAGGGTTGCAAAAGAGAATGAAGGAAAGGATAGATTTTGGTGCACGTTCAACTGCCCTTAAGGTGTCTGATCAGCCAAAATTTCATGAGTTTTTTTTCTTTAAAGGGGCAGGATTAGATCCTAGCATCCCAATCAGTAGAAAGTGAAAGCTTTCTAACTGAACAGAACATTAAAAAAAATACAGAAAATCTAATATGTGGACAAATGCTGATTAATTTTGAGAACTGAAATATACAAATACTGCTTGGTATATGCTTTTTGTAGTAAGTTTATTCTTCAGAGTAAAATGAAAGCATATTTGCATCATGCGTTGTTCAAAACACATTCCTTTAAAAAAAAAAAAGTTGCATTCCTGGCAGGAAGTATCTGTTAGACTTTTTGAACATCAAGACAATATACTGTAATCCTTTCGTTAATAGTAACAGTAATAGCAGCCACTGTATGCATTGGAAATGCTTTTTCTACTATAACATACACACACAGATAGGATCTCTGAATACTCAGACTTCACGTGTGCTGGCTTATGAACTTTGGGAAGAGGACCAAATTAGTTCAAATGTCATCTTGTTTAACACCACCATTTAAACAACCTCTAATACTGCTGTTTTTGCAAATACACAAATCTTTAGATGGCAGGAATTTTCTTTGTTTAAAAATGCTTCAAACACGCACACACCAAAATATCAATATAATTCAGAGACAGTCTCACGTTTAACTCAGCTGTTTATTTTAGTCCCTGTAAAAAGGCAGGGGTTTAAATTATTTTTTTCCAGCAGATGGAAAGTTAGGTATGTTTTCCACTCTAACACACACTTTCAAAAGGCATCAGTTGCAGGGTTTTCGCCTTTTCTAAAAAGCTACAATTAAAACAATCACTATAAGCTGGATTAGTAGCCAAGAGAACTCAGATACAATCCCTTTGGAAAGAAGCACTGAAGCTCACCAGATTAATATTTTTGGTGATTAGCTTCTCTGTACCCTAGCTAAAATACTTTTTTACTTATTGAAGCACATGACTGAAAATCCAGGTGATCAGTTCCACCTTTATAAGCAGCTCCTGCTTTCGGTACAAACTGACAAACATTACTTGTCTTTGGTGAAAAGATAGATAGATAGATAGATAGATTAAAATAAAAATTGCCATCAAAGAGCCTATATCAAACCATTAGTTTAAAAATGGGGAGAAGTACAGTTCATGTTTTTACTCAAGCACTTTTGACTCATAATCCAATTACATCTATAGCTCACATTCCATAAGGGGCATGTTTACAGAAGACTATCAACAAACATAACTTACTCAAGGGACTTGCCTGCCTTTTTTTTTTTTACCCGATTTAATTTCCAAGCTGTTCGCATTGCAAGACTAAGGTGGTGTTATTTGTTTGTTCCTGTTCATGATGTAGTTCTGCAGTTGAAATTACACTGTTTTCATAGATTTTTATTGCCTAGGCACACAATGTTGAGTTTATTAATAATTAAATAATTTGAAAAGGTGCACATTTTCACCTTATATGATGTTCCAGCTACTTTTATTATTCCAGTACACAAATTAATTTTTCTATGAATATGAATTTTTAAACTAAATGTGGGAGCAGTTTTTCCTTGGAAAAGAGTAGATCCCCAGGCACATTGAGCTCACATAACAAAAGATGTCATGTTACATGAAAAGCTTTGAGCAAACATTTCATTTTGGCTTTTTTTCTTAAGAAATAAACATATATAGCAGATGTTATTTAGTTGAAAGATTCAGATAAGCTTGTTCACAGCAATCATAAGGCAATTTGAAAATTTGTTTGACTTTGTGACAAATATGAAAAGTACTCTTTTCTAAAAATTTAGCATACGGAACAATAATCCTTGAATGTTTGTTTTTGTGATTCTCAACTGCACAACTTTAAACATGTTGAAGGATTAAACAAAGACATTTAAGATTTCTAAATATGAGTATTCAAATTATAAACTCTATACTATCAGACATACATATGCAACATTTTGTCAGCAGTCTTACATAAAATAATAAGAATGTATGTTTGCAAGATACAACTTAATCTGTATTCTCGGTAAGGAATCACTGCTCCACAACAGCAAGAGGATGTATTGTGCTCTTGGAAGAACTCCTTTTTAGTACAAGATAAGCAAGAGGAACGGACTGCCTTGGTGTACTGGCTAAATTTAACTTTGGTAATTAAACATGGCTTTGAAAAGTTTCCTCTAGGGTTTCACTTGAACAAGTTATTCTTCACTTCCCCTGGAGATGATGGCTGAATTTAATAATGCATGGACTGATCTCTATGTACATTTTTTAGTGATTTAAGTTGAGTAAAAGATACTGTATACATCTAAGACACTATTATCTGTTTCCTTAATGGCTCAAGCTGTTCAAAACTGTATAAAGAGTATTGTTAGATCAGTAAAGAAAGTTCAGATAAGGCAGCATGAAAGAAGAGAGTTTTCTGTATTAAGGTGAAATTTAGGTTCCCCCTTCACTCAGACCAACAATTCCATTACTTGTTTATGTACTGAAACTGGTTAAATCTTGACTGTTTTAAAAAAAAAACAAAAAAAAAAAAAAAAAAAAAAAAACTCTATACCAATACTGCCCGTTTTTTTTTTAAACATACTACATGTAAATTATTTCAAAACTGAGACAAAAGCAACGAATGTTTTAGAAGTGCATAATAGCCACTTTTTCAAACATAATCACTGAAATCTTCCCAAAATTCAAAATATTCAAATTATATTTTTATTTTGCATCTGATCATTTGTTATTATTACTTCCCATCACTTTTAGTCAAGCACTGAAATTTACCTTACACTGACTAGTCAGGTTTCAGAGTGGTAGCTGTGTTAGTCTGCATCAGAAAAAACAACGAGGAGTCCTTGTGGCACCTTAGAGAATAACAAAATTTATTTGGGCATAAGAGATATGCTGGACATCCATTCCACTTCCGGTGTGTGCATGGCCACTGCTCTGAAGCCAGAGACCTTTCTCCTCACAGCAGTGCCCATTGAGGTGGTACATGCACCTTCTGCATCCTCGTGCTATCTTACTAGAGAACAATAACTTAGACTCCAATATGGAGTGGAAGGAAGGAAGGTCATGGAATGGACATGTGTAACACATCTTGAAGAACAATAGTTACAGAACAGGTTAACAACAATTTTTGCTTCAAGTGATTGCATGTGTCCAATCCACTTCAGGTGACTCACAAGAAGTTTGGCAAGGAGGGTTTCAGAGTCTACCTGAACAAAGAATGCAACACAGCTCACCCAAATCTGGCATTATCTCTTGATACTCGGGAAATAGCATGTGGCCCTCACCCAAACACTTTAGACAACAAGAGTAAGGGTCATGACTGGCACTGGCTCGTTTAAAGCCTAGGGACTTAGTGTTGTTAATGTTCAGTACTGAGGCATGCCTAAGCGCAAGTCCAAAATCAAACAAAAATAAAAAGTAACAAGTACTCTACCTCTATCTAAACTAACACTAAACTACTAATTTATTGATCAAGTTTTATGAAATTCACTCAGAGAAAAACAGGAAGACTTGTGCAAGGAAGCATATGTGCTCCAACTACCAACCAGAAGCAGTGAGAAGGAACTGAGGGAGGATCAGGGTGGTTCCACCCCTTTATACACCAGCTAACAGCATGAGCTTGCAGTGATCACATGGGCCGGCGCAACAGGCTCCACTGTGGGAAAAATCTCTGGCTTCAATGCACTGGGTGCAAACATACCTGAAGTGGAATAGACAAATGCAACACTCAAAGAAAAACGTGACATTTTTTAACTAAAGTTCTAGCATTTGCATTGTATGCGAAATGGCCTTAAACTTCATATAAATTGGCAAAGAACTTTCACTTACCTTTCCATGACTCAACAGCTCCATAGATTTTGCAAACATGAAAAACACGAAAAGTTTTAGCCCCAGAGAAGTTTTCAGAAAATTTATGAGCAAGTAAAAATCCTGATGTAACCCTACAGAAGGTCTGACTAGTGCTTTCTAATCTTCTAGGTATTTGCAACCTCAGACACCAAAGGGAATGTTATTGGATTCACAGAATCAATACCTTAACAACCTTAACTTGAAAACGTATTGATATCTCTAGGGATCAGTGTATGCACTTTAAAAGAAAGAAAAAAAAAGCCATTACTCAAACTGAGTGTTTCAACTGTTAAGTTATTATAAAGTAGTGATCCGGAGATTATTCTCCACTGGGCTAATTGATTCGGTTTACTTATGCAATCCAAAATTATTATATATTTAATAGTGCAAAAGTAAACATTTTATGTAATGCACAGCTTATTTTTCATATAAGGACAACCTCTTTCTACTCTCAAGAAAAACACTTTGTTCTTGGCGGTGAAAGACTGCACCAAGTATATAATTTTTTCTTTTATTTACTAATTAGTCCCAGCATTGCTTATAAAGTATAGTCAAGTCCTTATATAATCTGAGATAAAGTCTACATAAATTCCTGCTAAATTTGACAGCAACTTCAGGTAAATTCAAAGAGGAAGGCTTTATACTAAAGTATGAAGACAAATACTACCCCCATTTCATTTTCTCTTCTATTTTATTAACTTTACATTCATTTATACTGCCCCCCAATTGTACTGTAGATTCTGAAATGAGAACTCAGTCACACTGTATAAATTGAAGGGGTGGAGAGAATTGAAAGTTTTGGCAGCCAAGTAGGCAACAGTTTGAACTTCTGACATCCAGGAAGGCAAGAAATGAGGTTTGGATTTTCAGCACCAAGGAAACAGTTTAGGTTTTGGGGTGGAGTGCAGCTCCTCTTGCAACCCCATCCTGGGCAGGGGAAGAGGTGGCTTGAAATCCAGGGAAGAGGCTGAACTATTAATACTCCACTGCCCTTAGTCACCACTGTATCCAACATTTGAACTTTCTGCTACACTGATTAGCAGTGAAACAATTAAATATTGATTGCCATTGCATGGGAGCAGTTCATGCTGCTCTGCTATTGTTTCAGGCTCTGTGCAGACTCAGAAAGATAACACTGCATTAGTTCACATTCAGTTCACATTTGGATGTTCTCTTTACACCTATAAAGGCTATAAGTTTTTGTTTTTTTATAAAAATAATCTTCACCAACTCTGTGGTAAATTCTATGGTCACCATACACAGGACGCTGGTCTCATGAAAGTTTATCACCTGCAAAGGCCAAGAATGTTCTCCCCATTTTTTTTTCTCTCTCTCTCACACACTCACACACAGTGTTGCACAATTAAGCAGTTGTATTTTGGGGGTTTATACCTTCCTTTGAAGCACAAGTTAATGGCCAGTGACAGAGGCAAAATACTGGTCTATGCAATCCAAAAATCTGTATGGTAAAATCTACATTTCCTCTCAGGCAACCTAGACTCATTTGCCATACAGGAAAAATCAGAGACAGCATTCTTCATTGTAATGCACTATAAAATCTTTTTTAAAAGTGATGAAAAGTGGGACAAGAACAGTTTTGGTTTTTTTTAAATATAAAATTAGTAATCCTTCTGCAAGGTTAAGAAAAATCCTATTGTCCAGCAGCCCAGACAAGTTAAATATAGTTTGGCAGACAGTAAGTAATATCTGTTGACCTCCATTTAAAACTCCTAGGTCATCAACTGGCTGACATATTAACCTGAAACTAAAAAATGAGAACTAGTTCCCTGCTCAAGTTTTTCTATAGACTTAGTTTTCTTCTGGCCACATCTTCTAGCATACAGAACAATAATCCTTAAAGGTCTGTTTTTGTGGGCTGATCTAGACTACGGGGGAAAATCCATCTTAGATACGCAACTTCAGCTACGTGAATAACGTAGCTGAAGTCGAATATCTAAGATCGGATTACTCACCCGTCCTCACCGCACAGGATCGATGTCCGCGGCTCCCCCTGTCGATTCCGGAACGCGATATATCGATCCCCGAGCAATCGATTGTAACCCGCCAATACGGCGGGTAGTGTAGACGTAGCCTGTGATTCTCAATTGCTCTGGATCAGCTCACCAGTTGCATATCATACCGCCCTTTAGGAATAATGTGCATAGCTAGTTATATAGGCACTTATCTACAATGTACAAGTATAGGACTTCAGTAGTACAGTGGCATTTACAAGATACAAGATGTGAGGTCTATTTTCATCTGAAGGTGGTCATTCAACGCACCTAACATTTTTAAGTGCAGGTCGGATCAGACCACCAATATAAGAATTAAAAAAAACAACTGTATTTTAAAAGTTCCACATTGTACTTCTGAGATGAGAAGAAAAGTCTCTTGCAAAACAACACTGGAACATATTTTCTTCTCTGACAATCAACTTGGAGATACAGGTAGCTCATGAACTACCTTACAGGAGAGCTTAGCCTGCCCTCCTACATAAAGTTTTGAGCAGAGAATGTAAATGTACTGATTTTACAATATCTGCTTCTAAAAAGGGTAATGCCCAGAAATTTAAACCCAATCTGATCCCCTACTTATTCCATGATATTGATCTAGTCCAAAATATAATCCAATAACCCTTCTGAGTCACTTTCTTCTGTTATGTGAACTTTAAGCCAATCATTACAAACCACACTGAACCACATTGCAAATTGTTTGCTCAATGCTGGTCACTACTTCTCTTCCAGTGCACTGTAAAAATACAATAGGCCTACAAAAGAAGACTGATGGTAATGAAACATGAAAGCAATGTAGCATCTAGAAACTACCAATATGGTCAGAAAAGTGGCCATGTAAAAACAGCACCATGCACCCATCTTTTGATTCTATTCTCTCAGGGCTTTGTCCTATTCAGATTGTCAAGCACCCCAAACTCTTCACGTTGATGTCACACTTGCACCCCCAACTTCTTGTCCTTCATCTCTTACCTTCTACCCTTTACCCTTCTCCATGGTCTCTTAACAACCATTTCCTTTCCCTCTGGATTTAAGCATGTTGCTATTTCTAAGTCCTCCTCACATCTCTCATGCCATTTCTTTTGTCCACTTTATCTCCAAAACCTTGAACAAGCTGTACTGCAAGGGCCTCAGGTTTCTCTTTTTCTAATTACCTCCTCAATCATCTGCAGTATGGCTTCTGTTCTCTCCATTCCATATCAGAAAAAAAATAACTAGATTCAAATCAGCTGTCCTGCAATGGACTTTACACAACAGATAAGTTTTTCCTCTATTGTCACAGGCTACTCTGACCACATACTTGCAACCTGTATTTCAAGAAATTCAGATAATTAAAGAGGTGACTTATGCAAGAAAGACCTTAATTGACCATCAACTCTTAGGTGTAACTACCAAAACTGCAAACAGGATTTGTAACTTGAATAACTGGGTCCCAGCTCTAGGATGGAAATCAATAACTACATTACCCTGAAGTCTGAATACGGATATGCTAAATAATCAATAAAATCAGTCCTAAGACCTATAAACTTTACTCTTCAATAATATGCCCATCACACTACAGCAACTGCCCCTTTACCTAGGATAATATGCAAGTTTTACTTATCAGAAAAAAATCACAACATTTCTGAAAGCAAGCAGTGAAGCAGCCTTCAACTTCTTGCCTACAAACATCACAAATTCACCCCTGAAAGAGGTAACTTTGATTATGCTGGGTTATGTATGCAGTTCTACAGCGTACTATTAAAAAAAGTAAAGTAACATATCAGGCATGCAAGGTCAGGAGATATTTAACTATGATTAAATACGTTTCAAAACACCCAAAATATGCCAAACCTTCTTTTTCAGATGTTCTCAATTTCAGAGTAACACGTCAAAAAGAAAAAAGAGCCAGTGTTCATGCTGCATCTGGTGGACATGGACGAGCTATATCTGACCCCAGTGAACCATAGTGGATCTCCTCTTCCAGGGTGTTATACAGCTATAGAAGTTACTTATCTCCCAAAAAGGAAACGCAAGTTCAGCACATTTAGTATCTACTCCTGCAGGGATTCTGCCTGACTGCGCGCCAGCAGAACACGTCCCCTGCCCCTCCAGATTTCCTTCTTTTCCCTGCAGAAAACAGCAGGGAAGCAAAGGGAATCTGTAGAGGGGGAGGGTTGCAGGGGGCGACCACTGGCACAGTTTTTCAGGAGGATTGCCCCTCTCCAAACGAGGCAAGGCACTGAGGGGGCACAGAGATTACATGCCGCTGCCCCCTCTCATTCTGCAAGCACACAGCTGCCCGGCTGAAGGAGGCTGTGTCTGGGCTCCACTGACTCTGCAGCTGAACACTGCCTCCTGAGTCCTCATGCCAGTCGTGTGCCCCTTCTACGTGCTAGGAGCCTTCCTGTTTTCTATTCTGTGCAACAGTGAGTACTCGCTGCAGGGCTGGGTAAGGGAGGGGGCTGGAGAAAATGAGGGAAGGGAGGGTGAGGGGAAGAAGGGGAGGTGAAATAGGGCAGGGAGAGGGGAATGGAGAAGAAGAGGGGAGAGGGGAACCATGGGAGGGAAGCAGGAGCCCGGCATGCAGCATCCCCTTCACAGCAGCTGGTTCCTCCATTATGCAGGCCCACTGAACCTTGACAAGCCCTACCCCCCAACACCTGGACCCTCCGACAAGCCCCACATACCCAGACCCTCACCCCACTGATCCCCACCCAGCTGCATCTGGACCCCCATCCCATCAAGCTCCACTCCCCCAGCACCCGGACCCCCTCACTCAGTCCCCCCCCCGCCCACCAAGCCCCATCTTCTCACACCCAGACTGTCCCACAAGCCCAAACCACCTTCACCTGGATCCCCTGCAGAGTCCCATTCCCCCTGCACCCGGAATCCCCCAAAGATCCTCTGCGTATGCAGATCTCCCACTGAGCCGCCCACATCCAGACTGCCCCACACAGAAACCTCTCACTCCACACCTGGATACCACCACACTGAGCCCCATCCACACTTGGATCTGGGGTGTTTCTGGGGCAGCCCAGCCTTGCACTGTGTCGGAGGCGGTGGGGTTTCAGAGTGATCTCCCACTTCAATGCAGCCAGTGGCTAGGTTCCCCATCGCCATGCTAGAGCCACATTTATTTATTGACAAATAAAATTTGCAGAATTTTGCAATATTGTGCACGTAATTTTTATTTTTTTGGCGCAGAATTCCCACAGGAGTAATATCAGAAGTTGGGTGAGAGAACGCTGACCTTTCTTAATATGTCAGTCCAGATAGCTAGCATGATCCCACCCTTCCAGTAGGAGGAAACAAGAAAACTAGAACTTTGAAGGTAGTAACTAAAACTAACATTTGACACTCTGGCAAGCTCCAGTTATTCCCATCTCCAGCAGGTAGGAGAAACTAATCATCTCCAGAGTTTAGTTTTTAGACATTAGTGCTTTCTCATTGTTATTTTATTTTTCTTTAGTTAATTGTACCTGCACTGCTACTTTTAAAGGTCAGGTCAGCATCTCATCCTTAAACTGCTGGTTCCCAGTTCCCATTAGATCATATAGTCTGGGAGCATGTGTAATTCTGTGGGCAAGTCAATGATATAAATGTAAGGGAGGTGTCATTTGATTTGTAAAAAATTATAAATTTCAATGGCATCACCCTCTGTAGCATGGCGGGCAGCGGGACTTGCTCCCCCTCACCCCCAGGTCTTCTAGTTGGTGGAAATGCTGATATTACTCCAATGTCGTTGGAAATGGATCAAGTTGGATATCATTCGAAAGCCCATTCTCCCACAATCACAATGGTACCAAACAAACACAAACCTAGAACAATTTTGTAGATATATATTTGAGAAAATGTTTAAACATCAACTTTTAATTATACTTTAACACAGGCATGTCAAATATGCAGCTTTCACGAAATTAAATTGTAGTCCTTGATTGACAATACTGTGTTATCAATTAATGCTCAGAACATGATCCACAAACTTTTTAATGTTACAGATTAATATAAATGGAAGGCGTGCTTCAAATTGATTCGCCTTCATGAGCAAAAAAGAAGCAGCTCACTGATATTGATTATCAGCTTTATGATGTAAAAGAGTTGTAATGAGTGATTAAGAAGTCAGTATCCAGGTAGAAATTAGTGGAATACATCTGCAAATGGTATACACAGTTACATAACGTAACAATTAATTACGATTACCAAGTAATTTATTAGAAAATCCTTGGGTTTTTTGGTCTTGATCATTTTTAGGCATCAGTGGGGAGATGAACAGTACGAACTAGTTGCTGAATCTTTGGAGAATACCATCATGGAGGATCTGGTTAAACACAACACTTGGTGGCACCTTACATGATAAGAAGTACACCCATAAACTGCATTTGGCAAGGTTGGAGAGGAAGTACATCAAGCATCAGGAAAGAGTTGAAAGTGCTAGGACAGGTGTCAACTGTGGTGAGACTCACCTTATAGTAGATCCCATGGCATGCATTTTGAGAAGAACCCTACCTTTCTGTGGTAACCCAGTAACCCAACAGCATTCATTAAATATGGTTTCAACGGATGAGAAACTCTGTGAAGCAGTCACTCTTAGCAAAAACATTGCATGAAAAGTAAAATGGGTGCAACTGACCCAAAAGACACCCACACATACCACATTCCATATCATTCTGAGTGCTACACCATAAACATATGTAATGTGATGCATCAAAAGGTAGAAGCAACAGAAACAAATACTGACTTTACTACTGCAAACTGTGTGACTCAGCTGGAGTTCATAAATTCTTGCAGAGGCTCTAAAGGAGTGGCAAAGACTGACACAGAGGCTAAATACATAGAAATATGTGCTTTGATCAGGACTGAAGAGGAACAAACACTTAGCAGAAAGGCACTTAAAATTCTTATTGAAGATGAACTCTGGGATATGGATGTAGTTTATACAACTTCCTCACAAGTAACCAACCACCATCTAGACTCATTAAGTAGTGTTAAATTCTGGGAGTGGAGGTGTGATTTTAAACATACAGGATGAGCTTACTTGCATCAGCAATCCATTCACCTACAGCAGACTGGAGCTCATTAATATCATGATGAAAACAGTCTTCAGTGATGAGACAGCTAAAGATGTCAGTCAAATGAATACTTTGGGCTATGATTTGTATGAAGCCTTCAAAACCCAAAGAATTATCTATGGCTCCATCATTCTATGGGCTCCAATTAAGAAGAACAGAGAAAAGCTGTGCTTGAATGCAAAGAATGTCAGAGTGAAGGTTGCAGTGACCATTACAGGGCTGACTACAGACAGGTCATTGTTGGCTCAGCTCCTGTTATTATCCAGATCTCAGCATGTTGTTCAGCAACATGAGACTCTGGGAAACTATGAGTTATCTGTGACACCAGTATTGACATTTGAATGTGACAAAACATATGTTGCATGCACATGTGACAGGCAAAAAGCAAACTAATGTACAACTTACATGGTCTTCCTAAGCCAGCACTTACTGACAATGTGACCAGTACCTTGTGCTAGCAGAGGACTTAGCAATCATCGATAGTATAGCTGAGGAACAAGCTCTCAACACATCAGAAACTGCTGAGATTTGGCTGAACATTTCATTCTGAGGCTACAGAGAAAATACTGGGCCTACGACAAAGTCTACCTCATAGTTGACATGTATGCAGAGGATTCAAATAAAAACATTACCAGAAAGTAGTGACTCCAGGACATTACACCTGACCAATACAAAAAATCACCGACTCCACAAACTTCTCCAATCTCACAATGAAGAAGCTACTGCCTCATATACCCACAAAGGATGAGTTAACTACACACCATGCAGGAAAAATGCTCTAACATGCAAAGAATTATTCGAAGAATTTCATTGTCACATGGCATAATGAAGCTGCTGCCTCGCAGTAGTCAGTGGAGTTTCCTCTTAGTTCCAATAAGGAGGCTTATGCTAAAATTATTTCACATGCTATCAATGCCACAGAGAAAAGTGCAACTCAACTCCAGATTTTTTGCACAAGACAGATGTTACAGTACTCTCTCTGAGATGCTACCCAAGACTTCCGCAAGATTCTGTTTTTGTGCTTGCTGCTGAGGAACAGAATTCCTGTATATTCCTCAGAGATGTGTTCCTATCACTCAAACTGTTAAAAGCCACCGTACTGCCAGGTTTCCACAACCTTTCAGCATGTGACACTACTGGAAAGTTGCCTGGAAAGACCAAAATTATCTTTCTGAAAGGCATTCAATTCTGCCTCTGAAGACTCCTCACTCTGAGGCTGCTTGGAATGGCTGAGACAGTCACTGATGAGGCCATAAATGCATCTGAAGCATTCACATACCAAGTTTACCATTTAAAAACCAACATTATCACACTGGCAGAGTTGGTGGATGTTTTCCAAGAAGCAGAAAAAAGGAGAAAAATTACCATGGACAAAGGTGCATTTATAGCTGCTAATACGAGGGAAATTTATCAAGCAACAGAATGGCTTGAGGATGACCAAGCGCATCCAAAACTACCCTCCGCTATCGCACATGGATGGGTCTTGGAGGATGGATTAATCACACCAGATATATGTGAAATACTATACACTCCCAAATCAATCTTTCAGTGAATCAAACACTCATATGCAAAGACCAGATGCTCACTATCTTGCAAATGTCTGGCTGGCACCCTGTTTTGTATGAAGATGTGCAAATACGGCTTGGACAAAGACTGGCATGAAAACATGTCTAGCAGTGGTGCCCCAGACAGATGTTACTGATGACTGATGAATAAATATTTTCAGTCCCACATGTCAAGGACAACTTCCCTTGGATTAGGCAAGATCAATCTCCTTTTAATGTAAGCAATGTATACCTGTGTTCAAGTCTAATTTTTAAAAAATTCAATTTTTAAACATTTTCTCCAATATATACTTACGTAACTATTCTAGGTTTGTCATGTTTGGTACCACTGTGATCAGGGGAAAAGGGGTTGGATGATACCCAACTCAACCTATTTCCAAAGACATTGCATTATCAAAATTTCCACCAATGCAACGACCTAGAGCTGGAAGCGAGTCACCCTACCACAGAGACACCACAGAAATTATGATACATTAGTACGAATCCAATGACTCCTTCCTTAACTCTCAATGACTAACTTGACAATAGAATGAGATTTTATTACATTAGGCTCCAAGACAAATCACAACATGTGAAAGACAAATTACTCATCTGTACACAGTAACTGGAGCTTACAGTGTGTTGTCTGTATCAGTGGTTCTCAAACTTTTTTGGACCAGGACCTATTTGTAAACACTGACAGCCAGTTCCAACCCAGTAAATAGCTTAAGTAGAAAACAAACAAGTATTTTGGCCCCAAAATACTTATTACCTACTATTACATTACATTATTTATTATTACATATATATAATAAACAAAACCAATAATCATAACAAGTTAAAGCCACAGCCAGTAGCAGAACAGAAGTAAGGGTGGCAGTATCATGCCATGCCACCCTTCCTTCTACGCTGCTGCTGGTGGTGGCACTGCCTTCAGAGCTGGGCACCGGGCCAGCAGCCGCCACTCTCCGGCAGCCCAGCAATAAAGGTAGCACCACTGCCAGCAGCAGCATAGAAGTAAGGGTGGCAATATCATTGGTATGCACAGCATTAACATACAGTAAGGCACAAGTGGCATCTATTTTTTAAAAGTTGTACGCAAAATATAATCTATTTTTAAATTTGTTCGCAACTCTTTCGTACATTCTTATGGCCCACTTTTGAGTTTCCACCCATGTGTTGAGAAACGCTGGTCCATATTGTGACAAAGTTCCTCCTCTACCTTGGTGGGTCCTGCACTTATTGATGGATTTGCTCACTTCACAGATTCACCCTGTGGGTTAGGAAAAAGCCCAGAGACCTTCCCCTCTGGTAGAAGCCAAAGTCCAGGTCAATTCCTCCTGTGTTTGATCAGGAATTGGGAGGTTTGGGAGGGAACCCAGGCCCGCCCTCTATTCCGGGTTCCAGACCAGGGCCCTGTGGACTGCAGCTGTATAGAGTGCCTCCTGGTACGGTTGCACGACAGCTACAACTCCCTGAGCTACTTCCCCATGACCTCCTTCCAACACCTTCTTTGTCCTCACCATCGGTCCTTCCTCCTGATGTCTGATAACACTTGTACTTCTCAGTCCTCCAGCATTATGCCTACTCACTCAGCTTCTTGCACACCTCTTGCTCCCAGTTCCTCACACGCACCTCCTCTCCTCTGGCTCCCTGGATCTCTCTCGGCCTGACTGGAGTGAGCCCTTTTATAGGGTCAGAGAGGTCTTAATTAGAGTCAGGTGCTTTACACCTCACCTGATTTTTAGCAGGTTAATGGAGTTCTCATTAGCCTGGAGCAGCCCTTGCTCTGGTCACTCAGGGAACAGAAAACTGCTTATCCAGTGACCAGTATATCTCAATTCTACTACTCTGCTGTTCCCAACTGGCCTGGGTATATCACAATATATATATTTTCTACTATTGGTGCATGTGTCCCACACACTCAAGATTGGAGTCTTTGGCCGTAGTGCCCACTGGGTCCACATGTGCGACAAATGTCCCGCTGGTCACAAAGGGCAGTGCAGGGCCAATCCCAGAATCCAGTTTATACCTGGACCCTCTGGCAAAAGGAAAGGAGGTCAGGTTGTGTTGCCCATATATATATTACACATCTCAAAGAATTCTAGTTACTGTGCAGGTAAAGCAACTCTTTGAGTGCTTGTCTATGTACATATTCCATTCTTGGTGACTCCCAAGCAGTAACCTGAACTAAGGTGCTGGGTGCTTAGAGTCTTATCTAGACTCTAAACATCCCTGCCAAAAGCAGCATCTGCTCTGAAGGTATGTATGGAATCCCAGGTGGATGCTTTACAAATGTCCATTATGGGACTACTTCTCAAGGAAGCAGCAAAAGTTGCTTGCATTTAGTGAGATGAGTTCTAATATTAACTGGAGAATCTAATGTTGCTAGTTCACAGCAGAATCCAATAACCCATTTAGATAATGTTTGGAGGTAAACAGTATGGTTTTTCTTCCTCTCTGCAAATGACAATTGCCTTAGGGAGACCCGGAAGGATTTTGTTTTCTGTAAGTAAAAAGCTACATCCCTATGATCATTAAGGGTATGTCGTTTAGAGTCCCTGTGACTAGACTGAGGTCTGAGGAAAATGTAGGTAGGTAGGACAGTCTGATTTAAAACAGAAGTCTGACAATATTTTCAGTAAGAAATTAGGATGTGACCTAAGAAACACCAGTTCAGAACAGAAAACAGGATAGATGGAGTATGCCTTGAGTGCACCTCTCTCCCCAATCCTCTTAACTGATGTGATTGCTAGGAGGAAGCTTTTCATGGACAGATATAGAAGAGAATTTGCCATGGACTCAAACAGGGGTCTCATGAGGACCCCCAGTGCTACATTAAGAATCCATGTGGGGATTGCCTTCCCTTATAAGTAGAAAAACTCTTAAACCCCTGAGAAATCTGAACATTAAAACAGAATACCCCTGTAGATGAATGGTAAGTGTTAATAGCTGAAAGATGCACCCTGACAGAGCTAAGTGAAAGCCCAGAGTTCTTTAGAGAGCAGATAATCTAACATTGCAGGAACATATATCTCAAGAGGCTGTCAGTGATGATGTTCACACCAAGCCAAAAATCTTCTCCATTTAGTAAGTTTGTCTAACGGAGTCTTTCCTATTATTTGTTATAATGTTCTGTACATCAGTTGATCATAACCTCTATTTCTGAGATCCATCCAGAAACCATGTTGTGAGATGTAGCGTGGATAGGTTGGAACAGAGGATAGCTCCTTCATTCTGAGACAGCAGGTCTAGAATTAGTTTCAGAGGACAGAAAAATAATTGCATCACTTCTGTGCAACAGAACTATCACAGCTAGGCAGAAACTATGAGGATAACTTTGCCTTCATCTTGTCTGAACTTTCAAGTACACTTGGGAGCAGTGGAATTAGTGGATAAGCACATCTCACTGCATTGGACCACAAAATGAGAAACACGTGAAAGTGATCCTAAACTCTGTCCACCTCTGGAACAGAAAATTTGACACTTTTTCCTGTTCCTCTCAAGTAAGTCTTATGATGGACGATCACATTCCTTGAAAATTGACTGAAATCACTGAATTGTGAATTCTCTATCCACTTGTGGTCTAACAAAGTGTCTGCTCAAGTCATCCACCGGAATGTTCTATAGACCTGGAAGATGAATTGCAGAGAAAGATAACTAAGGCAACAGTTTCATAACTGAACTGCTTTTTGGCACAGAGGAGATGAACATGGCCCTCACTGACTGTTTATATAAAACATGGCAGTTGTGCTATCTGTCATGATCTGAATGTATGGTCTTTGAATCAGAGGAAAGAAATGTAAGTACGCTTTGCAAACAACTCCAAGTTCCAATATAGTTGTGTGAATGAGTCTCCTCGCAAGTCCATTTGTCTCATGCTTGGTTGGTATTCTAAGCACATTCCCAAACCCAGATGTGAGGCATCTGCTACCACAGTTTCGGCTGGAAGAGTGGAGAGAAGGGAATTCCTCTGCACACCTTGCTAGGGTCCTTCTAACAGCTCAACAAGGAGAACACATCTTACTGAATGTCTGAGGCATGTCCAAGTTGGCCTGCTCAGAATGTAAACTGATTTAGTAAGGCCTGCATGCAGAATACATGTTAGCCTGCAGTGAAGCAAAAGTGCAGGCCGCCATGTGACCCCAGCAGGCTCAGACAAGTTCTTCTCTTGTTTGAGAATTTGTCTGAAGTTATGTGATGTGCATGCACAGTTTCAAACCTATCCTGGGGTAAGTAAGCTCTTCCTGTCTTGGAGTCAAAACGATCCCTATAAAATCTGTTGCATTAGTGTCAAAATGGATTTCTCAGCTGAAGGACATGAAGAGCTGAAGAATGCACTGGATGAAGTTCTGCAGATGATGCTGAGACTTCCCTTTGATAAGCCAGTTGTGGATACCCTTAAGGAGCTAGGGGACAATAGCATATGTCTACCCTGAAATTAGACATCAACAGCTGGCCTGTGCCAGCTGACTCAGGCTCGCAGGGCTCAGGCTAAGGCACTATTTAATTTCATTGTAGATGTTTGGTCTCAGGCTGCAGCCCAAGCTCTGAGACCCTCCCACCTCACAGGGTCCTAGAGCCGAGGCTCCAGCCCAAGCCCAAATGTCCACACTACAATTAAACAGCCCCTTTGCCCAAGACCCATGAGCCCAAGTCAGCAGGCATGGGCCAGCCATAGATTTTTAATCAAAGTACAGACATACCCCATTATGTGCACCTCCTACCACTAGATTCCGTTAAATACCTAAGTGTTACAGAGAGGCAAAAGGGTAGAACTCTGTACTAGAAATGGTTGTGACCTACCAAGAATCTTAAATATGTCTTGTGTACAAGATGTATGGCCATATGAAAGCAAGCACTGTAGAGGGCATGAGCCGCAAACCAATTTTATGGATCTAGAGCAGACATTGTTGAGGCTATGGTGACTATTCTAAACTTTTTCTGGCAGATGTAGGCACTGGGCACACTCAAATCCATAAATGACTTCAATCAAACTGTGTGGGTATGAGGTATTATAGTAGAAACATTTCTCCTGCAATGTCGAGGAACTCTAGTGACTCCACTTCCCAAGGTAAGTCTCTTATGAGAAGGGTTCCTGAATAGGGATGAGGAAATAGATGTAAATAGAACTGTATGGAATAGTCTGTTTAAACACTCTGTCTAACCCAATTGTTCATTGTTACCAAGTTTCATAACAGCTTTCCCCCTTTCCCCCAAAAGAAGAGAGAGTTTCCAAAACGGAAGCAAAGAAGAAAAATCAAAAGCAATTAATCTGCATCTCTCCACAAGTCCATCAAAAGGACTGCTTACTTGATGAAGCCAGCTGGGAGGCAGAAATAGTTGATATAAAAGATTTTCTCTTCTGGAGTCACTGACACTTTCAAGGAAGTTTTAGGACCTTGAATAGTGCTTGGTGCTGTTTTTTGACTAGAGTAAGAATGGGATCTACTCTTATCTCTTCATTGCAGCATACAGATTCCTAAAGAACAAAGTATGGCACAGGAATATCCTTAAAGATGTGAAGGGCATCATCTATCTTTCCGCTGACCAAACTGGAGCCCCATGAACAGAACATCCTCCACGGTAGAATGTACTTCTCTTGAGAGCCCAGAAAAGTGCCTTGTCACTATAGGTGAATCAAATAGTGGTACCCACAGCATTCAGTGCTGTCTGCAGAGATGTACTTGCATCTAACTGACCCACAGCAATCAGGGACCTGAAGTCTGCTCTCTGTGGCAGTTTGTTTCTCCAGCCTAAACTTACTGTAGTTTAACATCAGAGAGCAAGCAGAGCCTGATAGTTTGAAATTCTACCTCTCAGACTTTCCAAAGTAACTCTTACAATTGAACAGATCTAGACACTTCATTTCCATTTCAGATGGAGTCATTTTAGCCTATGCTTTCAATTCACAGCAGCAACAACTAAAAACCCTGGTAGCAGATGTGAAAAAATATTCTGTTCTTACCAACAGTACATACTATCTCTCACCTGCTTTTCTGAAATTGGGACAACAGTTTCCGGTGTCTGCCAGATATTTTAGGAGATTCCAATAGGGCTTTGTTAATGGTACAGAAGTGCGCAAAATGTTCAATAACTTATGAGGGGTCTCCTCCACCTCTTCATATGGAATATGGAATGATTCAGCTACCCTCCTCACCAAATACTGGAAGCCTTTATAGACATCCAGATGAAAGGATTACTGACACATTTGGAAACAAAGAGGAGACAGACACCGGTGCCTGCATGTCCTAATCTTGTCTTGGGGCAGTTCTTCCTCTGCAGGCAGAAAGGGTCATTAGGGGATGTCTGAGGTTACAGTGTTCTCTGCCTCTAAGTAGCTATCTCTCCGAGATGGTGCATAAGAGATACACCAATATTGACCCCATGGGTTCCAGTATGGTCATGCAGGAACAGTACAGGGAAAAGGAGTATAGGCTGAAAGGGAAGGGTACTAGGGCATCACGCTACCCTCATAACTCCTACAGATCTAAACACAGGAGACCCTAAACTCTCTTTCTGATCCACAGAACTTGGGAAAGGAAGTCCTAGGGGAACAGTTGGAGAACCCGCCTCATTTTTTTGAGAGTCAGATGAAAAACACAAAAATTCCATCTCTAAAGATGGGCTGCTGAGGCAGGTGTAATAGGTTGTAACCCAGTAGCGGGTGCTGCTGAAGACAAGATTGGTACTGAAGACATAGTTCGTACCACGGAAGCAGCAGGCATGAGTACCGATGGAACATTAAGCTCAAGGGACAGTAAGAGAGACTCAGGCTCCTCCATAACATAGAGGTTCTTCAGTAATGTGTACCTCATCAGTACCAAGATATATGATGCTGCAAATCTCAAACCTAATGTGCAGCCCAGAAGGTAGCCAGAGTCAATTCACTTAGTATTGACATGCTTGGTACTGATATATTCATCAGTGCTGAAGAGTTAGCAAACAATAAACACACATACAGTGCCGAAATAACCTAAATAGCCATTGTCTTGGTACTACTCAAGGACACTGTAACCTGCAGTGTGCAGTATCAATCCGTCAGTACCTTGTTTCCTTGAATCTCCTCCAGTACTCAGTTCAAGCTGTGGAGACTCCTTAGATTGGGATTGAAGAGGCCATTTTGACCTCTTCTTTACATTAGTAATATGAGAACTGACTGATTTTAGAGGAGGAGCAATATTCCTTTCCCTTAGGAACATTAACAAGGATAGTCCTACCAAAATCTCTGGAATTGAAGCTTGCTTACTGGAGCCAAGCTGACACTGGCACTTTTGGACACAACAGACTGATCACCAGGAATGGGTCAGACCAACCTGGATGTGAGGCAGGGTGCATGGAGTCCTTAAGTGGAAACCTTTTAAGCCTCGCTTCTCGGGCTTCAAAGTCCTCTTGAAAAGGACTTGCACGTGGTGCATTTAAGGGGAAATTTGACTCCCCCAAACAATGAGATCTTGTGTGCCCATCATTAACGGGAACTGCTGCCTCACAATGGGGGGCAAAATTTAATCTAGGAGACTTTGGCTGCAACATCTTTAAGCACTGGTACTGAAAGATCCCAGTTCGGAATATGTACAAGTATTAAAGACTTCTCAGAACTAAGTGAAACCTATCAAAGAGGTGGTGCCAACAGGCAACTAACTAAACCAAGTTTACTGTACTAATATATACACTAAATCTAAATTTTCCTTATTAAGAGAGAAAGTGATCATGGACTCTGGGTGCATCGTGTCAAAGCCACAGGAAGTAAGAAGGAACTGAGTGGCAGTACATCCCATGCTGCATGCCCTTGGTGCGGGAGCACAAAGGCCCTCAGGCTCCATGAGAGCACTCAGACACTGGTGGCCAAGAGACTCGGATTTCAAGCAAATGCTCGCCAAGAATGGAATATACACAGGCAACTACTCAAAAGAAGAACTGCTTGTTCTCAAACTTTACTTCTGTTTGTGAGGTAAGTGATTCTTGTGTGTTTAGATTTGGGGAGTTTTGTTTTTAATTTTACCTTTCTGTTCCCTATGGAAGGAGCTGGATTTTGTTTGAATCACTACATACCAGAAGGCATATTGCACACACTTTACTATTCATATTTTAATCCAGTGCATATATTGCATGGGTTTCCATTTTTATGAGTTTTAAGATAAAAATAAAAGATTTAACAAGCAGTTTGAAAATTCTTCTTAAATAGGCTGAATATTGTCTCCTTCAAATAAAGCTATTGCAATGTTGACTCAGTGATCTGACCTTTACTATACGACTTCTTGTCTTATAAGGATGGCATTATTTTGGAAGGGAAAACATCGAACTGGTAAAATGCTGAGGCACATAAGTTAATATTACTAGTCAAATTTAAGAAGAGTGACTTACCCACTGCTGGTGCATCATACTCATCCCCAAGTAGAATTTCAGGAGCAGAATATGCTAGAGATCCGCAACTGGTAGTGAGCTTCTTTCCGGGCTGAAATTTGTTGCTGAAGCCAAAGTCAGTCAATTTCACAAGTCCTTGTTTTTCAAAGAAGACAACATTTTCTGGTTTTAAGTCTCTGTGAACTACATGTAGTTTATGGCAATAAGATATAGCATGAACTATCTGAGCAAAGTATTTCTTAGCCAGGTCCTCATTAAGTCCCTCTTCATGTTTCATGATGTAATCAAACATATCTCCTCCATCACCAAGCTCCAAGATAAGGTAAAGTTTGGTCTGGGTGTCAATCACTTCATACAGACGAACAATATTAGGATGCTGCACTAGTTTCATGCATCTAACTTCTTGGAAAAGATGCCCAGTGGCCAGAGTGTCCAGTTTGGTCTTGTCAATTACTTTCACTGCTACTTTTTCACCTGTAAAGACATGCCGGGCAAGTTTGACCACAGCAAAGTGGCCTCTGCCCAAGGTTTTATCCAAATCATACAGTCCAGCAATTTTTCCATCATACCCTCGTTTGAAGCCTGCCATACTGTTCCTGAAGAAGGAATAATGTTTAAACTGTTTGGAATTGGGATCTTCTCATATAAGAATATTTGTTCCAAATAAGTAATCCATTTTCACTGCCAAACATATCTAAAACATAGAAAGAGAAACAAGATTACATATATTCACTTGCTCCTTAGTGTAAGCCATTCAAAAATAATTGCAACATGGGCTTTATAGAATACTTCTGAAGTTATTCAGCGAGTTCTTCAAAAAGAATGTTTTGCCAAGACCCTAACTAAAGCAATGCACTGCTGACCAGCATCGGTCAAAAAACCATGCTGTCAATGTGTTTGAAGAAAGTGAGTTTCAAAGGCACAATGGGACAAAGAGTAACGGAATTTCAAGAGAAATTTACTCGAAGGGCATTAGAGGAACCTCACAATACCCAAAAACCTCTCTCGAAAATTGGGTACCCTTGATGTGCCTTGGATTTGGAAAATACAATGTGTGATTAATACTTCATGGAAACTGTAGTTTGGATAAATTAGTTCTTCCGCATGACTACAGTATAAACACGGTCAATTATAGAAGCCCACATGTTCTTGTTAAAACAGGGGGGATAATCATAAGAATTGAAAGTCATGCCAATAGAACTTCAAATCACACAATAACTTATGTGCTGCAACACGTGTTCAAATATGCCAAAAAATGAGATGAAACAGACTCATTTCTTGGATCAATGTTCTATTGCAGAGACTTTGAAACACGTTGGGTAACAATTTTCCATTTACCACAACTTAGAATGAGGCACTAGATTTCACTTTCTACTTCATAAATGTAATGATTGTTTACCAACAGAACAGCAACATGCAAACTATAGCAATTGAAAAATTAAAAGGTTGTGATTAAGTATTTGATATGTTTATGCACTATAAAAAGGACTATTTTTTTAAAAATAATTTTTAGTCTGATATTGTCACTTGGCTCTCAGTTAAAACCTTACAAGTGAAACAACCCACAGGACAAACTTGAAGCTCAAAAGTAGATGTGCCAACTCCATAGGTTAAAAAAAAAAAAGTCTGCTCCCCTCTGATAGCTTTCCTTTAGTCACTGGATTTCAGGCACTTCACCCCAAAGGTAACTCCAACAGTCAGTTCATTTCACTTTTAAAAACCAAGTGTCAAACTTTAGTGCCATTTAAGTCAATAGTAAAATTCCTTTTTATTGCAAAGGAAATCCCTTTTGTATTTAAAAAGTTACTTAGAATTTCAACAAGTGTATCTGGATATTTAAAAAAGCCCAACAAAAACATAGCCATGGGACTGTAAAAGAAACAGAGAAAGTCTTAAAAGGACACAGTCAATAAGGGGACGAGGAGGTTTCTAACCCAGAAAGTCTCCACTCAATTCCAGAACCCAACACCTCCTACTTCAAAGAACAATTAGCCCACTTCTCAAGAAAGTCATCCACAACATGAGGAATCAAACACAAGAAACCGTCTCCAAATTCAGTCTATGCTCACAGACAAACAGGAAGTACCACAAGAAGATTAAGCCACGAGGGACGCTGCAGCCCTAATCCATGCCGTTGTCAGATAGTGAAAGTAATGAGAAAGTCTTTGCCCCCTAACTGAGCTCATTAACACCACCTCTAAAAAGAGACCTAACAGTCTTCCTGAACCACATCACAATCTGACTATTAGTTAAGAAATTACTATCCAGTATCTAGCCTTCTGTCCTTGAGCAAAGTAACTGAGAAGCTTGCAGAGATCACCTCCAACTCCACCTAGATTCTGCCAATATTCTGGGCCCCATCCAATTAAGCTTCAGGGCTGGACATGGAACAGAGAGATGGTGTCACTGATGAATGAGCTCTTCTTGACCAGGAAAAAGAAATATTTGTACTTCTATCAAAAATCCTGCTCCTCATTTCATATGTGGGCATGGTTAGGAGCTCTGGATTTGAGATGGCTTCAACTGCTCATCTCACATCAAACTCTAAACTGTGATGGGCATATGCTCCTCCAACTCAATAGCCTTCAGATGTGGATTCCTCCTCTCTCTTAATATGTTCAACATCTATATGAAGCCATTAAGCACATCTATATGAAGATAGTAAACAGCACAACCAGCAACTGGAAGAAGAACATAAGAACAGCCATACTGGGTCAGACCAAAGGTCCATCTAGCCCAGTATCCTGTCTTCTGACAGTGGCCAATTCCAGGTGTTTCAGAGGGAATGAACAGAACAGATAATCATCAAGTGATCCATGCCCTGTAGCCCATTCCCAGCTTCTGGCAAACAGAGGCTGGGAACACCGTCCCTAACCAATAGCCATTGATGGACCTATCCTCCATGAATTTATCTAGTTCTTTTTTGAACCCTGTTATAGTCTTGGCTTTCACAACATCCTCTGGCAAGGAGTTCCAAAGGTTGACTGTGCTTTGTTTGGAAAAAAAATACTTCCTTTTGTTTGTTTTAAACCTGCTGCCTATTACTTTCATTTGGTGGCCCCTAGTTCTTATGTTAGAGGAGCTATCGGAAGCTAAATCCTAAAAAGACTAAAGCTATGCTTACAAGAAGAATGAAGCATGGTAAAGAACTCACCACCACTGCTTGTGTATATAGCCATAAAAAAAAAAAATGTCATTTCTAAATACAGTTGACAAGCATTGTGTGCCTCCTATTTAATTTGAACCTACCCACAGAGAATGTTTTATTCCTTCATGTCTAGGATTGAAACTGATGACCTTAAATTAAAAAAAAAAAAAAAAAAAAAAAAAAAAGCTAAAATTGGTTCAGAACGTAGCAGCCTAACTGCTCAGCAACACAGCCTGCCAAAGCACATTACTCCAGTGCTCCACTCTTTTTGCTGGCTTCCTATGAAATACAGAAGACTCAAGGTTTTGGTCATCCTCCCGCAAAGCTTCCATGTGACTGGCTCAAATCATCTGACCACCTCACTCAGTGATCATCACCTTAAGCTACATTCCACTAGTAATGTCAAATTCCGGAATGTGCCTCGTGTGCATGGAAAATACATTTCTTGGTGATCGGCCCATAAAACTAGATCTTGGTGCTGCATGAGGTAAAGCTAACCTTGAGGTCAAAAATACAAAATCCATGTTGACCTAACATCGACAAGAAAAATCCAAAGAAAAGTCCATTCTCTGCACACTGGAGGAGAAAGCGAAGTTTATATATACACATTAAACACACACACACACACTTTAATTGTGTGAAATGCTCAGACCACAAAGATAGGGCATGGTAAAAACCTAGGCAGACAGTGAGACAAGACAAGGGTGAGACTTAAATCAACAAGTACTACTGCATTTAAGATTACTATAACTAAAACACTAGGAGAAAATAGGGAAACTGACTATATGCCATGGTTCTGAAAATGTACAAAGTGAACGAACAGGAAGAGAAATTTTCCCCTAATCTCTGTGCATCTCACTAACAGCAACAGAGAAAGAAAAGAGAACGATTGGCAGAAGGGCTCAAGAACAAAAGTAGTACCTGCATCTATTCACTTCTGTAAAATCTGATTACAAGGTGACAGTTTCTCTTTAAAACTACAACCTGTCACAAAAAGCTTTTGATCAAAAGTCAGCTATGCCTTAGCTATTGAGAAATATTCAAAAGACAGCACAATCAATGGGACAAATGTTCACAAAAAGGGAAGGAAAAATAGGGTCAGAGCAAGGAGAAGATAAAAAACAATTACAATAATAATAAGAGATATACCTATCTCCTAGAACTGGAAGGGATCTTGGAAGGCCATCGAGTCCAGCCCCCTGCCTTCACTAGCAGGACCAAGTACTGATTTTTGCCCCAGATCCCTAAGTGGCCCCCTCAAGGACTGAACTCACAACCCTGGGTTTAGCAGGCCAATGCTCAAACCACTGAGCTATCCCTCCCTCAGAACTGTTGTTCTTTGAGAGGTATTGTTCATGTCCATTCCAATCAAGTGTGTGTGCGTGCTTGTGCAAGATGGCCAGAAGATTGTTCCCTTAGCAGCATCTGTCAGGTTGGCTTGGACGTCCCCTGGAGTTGCACCCTCATGGCTCCTAATATATAGCCCTGCCGACCTGCCATTCCTTCAGTTCCTTCTTGCTGGCTACTCTGACAGATGGGTAGGCGGGTGGGTATTGGAATGGACATGAACACCACATCTCAAAGAACAACAATATTCTGGGCCACTCGTGGCTGTGAAAAGATCTGCTGAAGCAATCCGCCAGCTTGTTCTGGACCCCTGGAAGGTACAATACCTTTAGATCAACTGAGTGCTCTATACAAAAGTCCCATAAGTGGAGGGCTTCCTGGCATAGGGGAGAGAAGCGTGGACTCCCGTTTGTTGATATAGAACATTGAGGTCATACCGTCCATCATGACTGATACACATTGGCCTGCTAGATATGGGTGGAATGACTGACATGCTAGGCATACCGCCCTAAGCTCCCTGACTTTGATATGAAGACTGAGATCTGTCTGTGCCCAGAGGCCCTGCGTCCTATGATCCCCCAGATGAGCTCCCCATCCCAAGTCTGACGCGTCCATCACTAGCATCAGGGATGGTTGTGGGGCAGCAAAGGGGACTCCTGAGCACATCTGCTAAGCGTCCGTCCACCACAGGAGCAAGTCGAGGATAGAGCGAGGCAGGGTCACAGTCCTATCCAAGCTGTCCCTGGCAGGTCTGTACCCTGACGCAAGCCACGACTGAAGCGGCCGAAGCCTGAGTCTGGTGTGCCGAACCATGTATGTACAGGCCGCCATGTGGCTGAGAAGTTTGAGACAATTTCTCGTGGTGGGAAAGTGCTTGAGTCCCTGGGTCATGGCGTCAAGGGCCTGGAATCTTGCCTGCAGGAGGAATGCTCTGGCTTCGGCTGAGTCCAGAACCACCCCCTGTGAACTCTATCCGCTGGACCGGGGGACAGAGTCAATTTCGTTTCATTCAGTAGGAGGCCGAGATTCTTGAAAGTGGCTCTGATGAATGCCACTTGAGCTTCCAGCTGAGCCCTCGATCAGCCTCTGATCAGCCAGTCAGCGAGGTATGGGAATACCTGTATCGGATGTTTCCACAGAAAGGTGGTGACAACTGCATGCACTTGGTGAAGACTCGAGGTGACAATGACAGGCCAAAAGGGAGGACAGTAATTGGTAATGGGAAACATTGACCACAAACCTGAGGAATTTTCTGTGGTTGTGCGCAATCATTACATGAAAATACGCATCCTTCAAGCTGAGGGCAGCATACCAGTCTGCTGGATCCAGCGAAGGGATAACGGGGGTCAGGGAGACCATGCGGAACTGTAGCGAGGCGGTGTGGCTCCCCTCCTCCACAGGGAGGGTTGAGCCCCGTCCATCTTCCCCCAGGGCAGAACTTCCGGGCAGAAGCCCCGCCCCTCAAAGGGTCAGGTGGCGACCCGGAAGTATAAAAGCCGGGCGCCGGCCTTCAGTTGGAGCTCAGCAGCCAGCGAGAGCAGACGTTCCGGACGACCCTCGTCGCTGGGTAGGCTGCGAGCTCCGAGACCGGGACCGCCTGCCGGAACCGACCGCAGCAACCACGCCTGAGCTGCGGGAACTACCCCGCTACCAGCCAACACGGCCTGGAGACTGCCGGACCAGATCGCTGGCCCAAGATACCCAAGAGGTACTACCGATCTCCCCTGACGCCGGACTGGAGGAAGCCATGGACGGTCGACGACCCGCGACCGTAGGCCGCGAGGGGAATGAAGTAGCCGGGGGCGGTTGACCACATTCAAGCCGCAGAAAGTCGCCGAGCCGATGACGGTGTGTCGTCAGGAGATCCCACGACCGCTGGCGCTCAGTGTGTTTTCAGTTAGGATCCCCCCGAGCACTCGCGGTGTTCGGGCTGGATCGCCCACTGACTGCCACTAAGCGCGACGGCCGCTACTAAGGGCCCCGGGCTGGAAACGCAGAGGAGGGGGCGCTGTTTCCCCCGCCACCCAGTAGGGGTGGCAGTACCCCTTCGCCCCCCAGCTAACTATTTCGTTGTTGCTCCGCCTTGCCCAAAGCCAGGGCCCCCTAACTGTTTGTTGCTCTGCCCTGCCCCAAAGGGCCAAGCTCTCTGCAACTGTTTGTTGCCTGCCCTGCCCCAAAGGGCCAGAGTCTCTGATGTTGTTGCCCTCCTTCCCAAAGGCCAGGGCCCCGCTGATGGTTTGTCTCTCGCCTTCCCCAAAGGGCCAGGCCCTAACTTTTGGTTGCATCTTGCCCGCCCAAAGGCCCAGGCGCCCCTAACTGTTGTTGCTGCCTCTGCCCCAAAGGGCCAGAGCTCTCTGCAGTTTGTTGCTCTGCCCTGCCCCAAAGGGCCAGAGCTCTCTGACGTGTTGTTCTCTGCCCTGCCCCAAAGGGCAGAGCTCTCTGACTGTTGTGCTCTGCCGCCCCAAAGGGCCAGAGCTCTCTGACTGTGTTTCCTGCCCTGCCCCAAAGGGCCAGAGCTCTCTGACTGTTTGTTGTCTGCCTGCCCCAAAGCCAGAGCCCCTACTGTGTGTTGCCCCCTGCCCAAGGGCCAGAGCTCTCCTGACTGTTTGTTGCTCTGCCTGCCCAAAGGCGAGCTCTCTGAGTTTGTTGCTTGCCCTGCCCCAAAGGGCCAGAGCCCCTAACTGTGTGCTGCCCTGCCCCGCCCCAAAGGGCCAGAGCGCTCTCTGACTGTTTGGTTGCTCTGCCCTGCCCCAAAGGGCCAGAGCTCTCTGACTGTTTGTTGTTCTGCCCTGCCCCACAGCCAGAGCCTAGCACTGTGGTTTGGGGTCCCACCTGCCTCCAAGGCGGGCCCCAACTGACTTTGCTGTGTCCCAGTCCACTCCACAGGGACCGAACGCCCAGACAGTGGACCGCGGACCCGAGGGACAGGACCCGGTGAGAACAGGACGAGGCCGGTGTGGCTCCCCTCCTCCACAGGGAGGGTTGAGCCCCGGCTTCCCTCGTCACAGGAACCTGAGTTTCCTTAGAAACTTGTTGAGGTTGCGCAGGTCGAGGATAGGCCTTAGGCCTTCGGTTTTAAGAAACAGCGGGTATAGAAACTCTCGCCCCTGTGTTCCGGAATCTCCTCCACCGCCCTTAGTGCTAAAAGCGATTGCACCTCCTGAATGAGAAGTTACTCATGAGAAGGGTCCCTGAAGAGGGACGGGGAAATGGGATGGAAGGGCACAGAATTGGATGGAGTATGCCCTCTCTACTGTGCGAAGCACCCAGCGGTCCAAAGTTATATGGGACCATGCATGGTAAAAAGGGGATAGTCAGGAGGAAAAGGTAAGGTGGGGTGAATCCAGTCTCTGGTCTGGTGCGCTGTCCTCGACCACACCTTCAAAAGGTTGGTTTAGGGTCAGAGGGCGGTTTGGGCTGGCCTTGATTAGCAGAGGGATGTTACCTTCTCCTACCGCTCCAGTTCCTCCTTCTAGAATTGTCCTGGTGGTTCTGCTGCAGGAACCTTTGAGGAGGTTGTGGGCGGAAGTGTCTCCGCTGTGTGGCACGGGTATGCAAGCCCAAGGATCTAAGGGTGGCTTGGGAATCTTTTAGGCTGTGGAGCCGTTTGTCCATCTTCTCTGAAAACAGAGTTTCACCCTCAAACAGGAGGTCCTGAATTGTTTGTTGGACTTTGTAGGGTAACTCTGAGACTTGCAACCAGGTCACCCACTGCATAGCCACCCCTGTGGCCACGACTTTTGTGGCAGCATAGGCAGCATCTAAGGCTGCCTGCAGTGAAGCGTGGGAGACTAATTTCCCTTCATCCACCAAGGTGGTGAACTCTGACCGAGAGTCTGAAGAGACGAGCTCTGTGAACTTAGCCATGGAAGCACAGGTATTATAAGAGTACAGAGTACCAGCTGACAATGGCCGCTGATTAGTTGCATCTACAACCAGTGAATCCAGAGACAGATGGGAATACAGATGCTCAAAGCGTCTGGAAGGGACGAAATACCAGCGCTCATTGTGTTTGGCAGTGGGTGATAGGGAGTCTGCCATGGAGTCTTGGTGGTGTCCACCACCATTTTTATGAGGGGTAATGTGAAGGCCACAATGGTGCTAGGATGTCCACCATGGGATCCGTGTCCTCAACCACCTCCTCAGCCTTAATACCCAAACTTTGGGTAGCCCTGCAGAGCAACTGCTGTAGAACTCTATTGTCCTCTAACACAGGAGCTTGGATGTCCCTGCCAACATTTCATCCGGCAACAAGGACAAGGAAGTGTGCGCCGGTGGTGGAAGCTCCCTGCCATCTGCCCCGGACAGGTCACATGACTCCCAGGGCAGCGTTGGAGGAGGTGGTGCCGATGTCGGTGCCAGGGCCGCAGGGGTTGCAGTCAACGTCAGCATCAGTCTCACAGGAGGGAGCTGCATTGGCACGCTCACAGAAGCTGCCGGGGTCCAGGGGCCAGGTACCAACATCGGCACCTGAGTTGTAGATGCCTGCATTGAGGTCGACGTCAACAGTGGTGTAGGTGCGGGAGACGAGTACGTCATCGTTGCGAAGGCCGGTGCTGAAGTCGGAGCCGAGCATGACACCAGAGTCGATAATGGTGCCATAGGGAAAAGCGTCAGGACTGTAGGCACCAGGTGCTTATGCACAGTGGAAGGCGGAACAAAAGTGGCAGAAGCGACTGAAGACGTTGACGAGCGTGGGCCCTGGGTTCCTCCCTGGCCCTAGTGATAAGCCCAGGGAGTCCAGAAGGGCCATTGAGGCGGGTTCTGCCACTGCGGAGGCCACACTTGCTGCTCCCTTCTGTCTCTGTCCAGCCTCGCTCTATGGCTTCTGCTCCTACTTGAGCGGTAGGAGTTGGGCTCCAACTCTGAGCTCTCAGACACTGAAGACCATGGAGGAGCCAATCCTTGATGCCTCAAACGTCAAGAGTTCAGGGAGCGGGAAGGCTCTCTGTTGGAGCGTGTAGGTGCCAATGGACAAGGCGAAGGAGAGTGCCTCAACATCATAGCACACTTTCCCTTAGAATGCACCAGAGGATGGGGCTCCATCAATGCTGAGGGTTCCTCCCTGGCAGGCGAGAATGGTGCCGTCAAGTGGAGGTGGTCTCTGGCGGCCTGGTACGCTTCTGGTGTGCACAGGAGCTGAAGCTGCTGTGTAGGCACCGGAGATCGAGGTGGGTCTAGACTCGACTGCCTCCCCTGTACAGAAGTCGACAGGGCCCTGGAAGGAGATGCTGAGGACTGGCCCACCTGGCGTCGCACTTCTCGAGGCTTAGTCAGAGAACAGTCGTCCGGCTTTTTCTTCTTTTGAGGCACCGGTGAGTGGAAGCAGTGCCTACTATCAGATTGGCCCCATGAGGAGCTGTGTCGGTGCCGAGCATCCCTGGAGGAGTTCTTCCTTGGCGCCTTTGGAACTCCGCGTCGAGGGCAATGACGTAGGGGTCGGTCTCTCGAGCCCGGTCAGAATGGGGAGGGGGGGGGGGCACGCAAGGCTACCTCCATGAGGATCACCTTTAGCTGCTGTTCCCATTCTTTAAATGTTCTCGGGCGGAACCCGCAACAGATCTTGCAATCATCTTTCTGATGGGTCTCCCCCAGATCACTCTTAGGTATGCGCTTGGCATAAGCCACACAGTTCTTAAATCCCAGGGACCACAGCATGCCACAGTGCCGGGGTCGCATTGGGTGGGGGGAAACCCCCTCCCCCAACTACTGTACTGTACTAAACTTTAACTGGAGTACTACCAACAACTAATTAACGATATACACGGAATAACGAAGAAACTTGCCAAGCAAGAGCCCAGAGAAATTCCAGCCACCGTCACTGGCAGTAAGAAGGAACGGAAGGGGTGGTGGGTCAGCAGGGCTATATGTTGGCGCCATGAAGGCGCAACTCCAGGGGGTGCCCAGGCCAACCCAACAGATGCTGCTAAGGGAAAAATCTTCCGGCCATCGATTGGAATCGACATGAACAAGCACTCGAAGAAGAACAAAGACTTTCCATATTAACGTTGCATTTTTGTTTCCCATTTTTACACAACAGGTGAGCTAGAACTGAGTTGCAAATCCAGCAATAGATTACCCCAAAATTGTGAACTTAATCTGAAGTCATGCATTCCTAACTGATGGCAACCTTTTTAATCTATGTTTTTAAAGCAAGTCTTAGAAAATTGAAACATAGGACATCAACTGTAAACTTAACGAGTTTTGATAGGAAACGAAAAGTATTCATTAGTAGCCAACAGGCACACTATTATTTATTATAATACACAAATATCACCACATGTGTGCACTACCAAAATTTCAAATATTCTAAGCTTGAAAAATGCAATTACTATTCTTTCATTAATGCTTTTAAGAGCACTGGAATGAGACTCAGGAGATCTCCGTTCTATTCTCAGCTCTACCACTTGCCTGCTGGGTGACCTTGGCCAAGTCACTTCAGCACTGTATGCCTCAGTTTCTCCATCTGCAAAATGGGGATAATGAGACTTAACTCCTTTGTAAAGTGCTTTGATAATGGAAATGGATAATGCTTTCTATTAGCAGATAAGTCTTATTTTCTGTACTTAACTGGGACAAAAAAAATATATACTTGGTCAAAACATGGGTTTCAAGATAGCTCAAGAGAAAGTATGACTTAGATTTATTTGGTTAAAGTGGCATAAATGCAAAGCTAATGTTTAATTACGAGGGATTTTTTGCTGAACAAAACCCAGTTTTGACTGGAAACAGAGAGGACTGTCAAACATATCATCCAATAGATGTTCCTGATTGCAAGTTTGTTTGAAAAACTGGAGAACCATCCTGCAGGATGAACACTGCTGAGTCCTGTTATGCATTTAGTTTTTATTTCAGTCTAAACGTAACAGCATTAAAAGGTATTTTTCAGTGGGTAAAAGGGATGGAAATAAAGTTCTCTCTGATATAGAGGGTTCAGGAAGATGTGTAGCCCAACATATATCAACAAGGCAAAAAAGGGAAGATTAAATAGAGATTTTTAACCAATTGATTGAAACATTCTTTCACCTTTGGCCATTGCAATGGCCAACTCCACCCCAAAAGTGATTTCTGACAGTACTTGAAGGAAGCAACAGGTGAAATTTGATTCAAAAGTCAACCACAGGGAACTAAATCAGACTAGATGTAACAAGGGAAGTGTCCAACTCTTCATGATCTCACTGATCACCAATATATTTTGAATAGCACATGGAGTCAACAGAGGGAGGGGCACATCAGTTAATATCATTGCTACCCAGCCCTCTTTATACAAATGGTTTGGGAAGAGAATTCCAAGTACCAAAGCTAGGCACGTGAAGTGCTGTAGTCTTATACTTAAACAGCAAAGAATGAATTCTGAGACGTGCAGAATTGTTATGTTCTTTCCTAGACAAGGATCACCACTGTATTTCACTGGTCGCTCAATCTAGAAAACATTAAGGTTTGATATCTTATGGACCACCACAGCTAGAAACAAATGTCATACCACCACTGGAACGCTGGGAATCTCAACTTCCAGCAGTTTATATCCTTCATTTATACGCCCTGTGTGTGGTGAAACAGTTAATCAGAAAATACCCACAATTCCGATCATAATTTGTTCTCCACAGTTCAGTTTTGACAGGTTTATCATAGACTTTTACAGTGAAGGGTTGGAAAGCTTTCCAAAAAGTAAAGTATTAATGGTGTAAACTGCTAACATCTGATACAACCTCTCAAGATAGTAATTGCAAAAGTAACAGAGCAGGGGAGAAAGCAAGATTGTAGTCAGGATGACATAATTATAAAGGTCCATTATTTTGTAAACAGCCAGACCCAAAAATTCTTAGCTATAAAGTTTCTTCAATTATATCAAATCTTAATAGTACCAAAATAAATCCATTTTGACAGTTCACATACTCAAAACGTATTTTGCAGCATGCCATAATACCCACTAGAGCAGCAAACAGCTTCTCCCCCAGCACAACAAACCCACAGTAGACCTCAGCTACCCATAATCCAACCAACAATTAATTGACAACAATTCATCCACAAAGAAAAAGCAAATCTAAGAAGAAGCCCAGAAACCAAGCATTTTGGTCAGTCTTTCCTGAATCCAGAAATAAAACCATATAAACTTCTCAAACCAGATTTGTTTTGAAGATTAACTGGCATTATCCAAGTATTTTTCCCTAAACCCCTCAACATCTTCCCTCTTCATCCTCCCCAGCCATCATTTTATAATAACTGTTTGGAATGATGTATTACTCTGATGAAAGTCTACCCTTCTGCAACATGCATATTCTTTATTATTGTAGGTCTGGTCATGATTGGTGGCACTGATTATTTTTTAAATGAGGAAAACAAACACTTATTTTGAGAAAGTTAATTGTAAGGATTTTGTAACAGAAGGAAACCACTGATCAAAATTGGGTTCCACCAACCTTGACAGTGCGCCTTTCAGAGATATCATCTGGGTTTGTTCTTTGTTCATGAAGTCTCAGACTTTCTTCATCCTTTCCAAATGTCTAATGATGTTTCCATATCAGGTACTGGTGCCAGTTTTGCATTCTTCTTTCCCTCGCTCCTAGGTAAGCAGAGATTTTAAAAAAAAACAAAACAAAAACATTATTTCCCTCCACTGGAAGCCTATTAAATATTTGTTGACTATACAAAGATAAAAGATACTAATACTTGGACTTCAAAACATTTCAACAGATGTTCAGCTGATACTTCACTGTGGACCAATTTAAAAAAAAAAATCAAATGAGATTAAGCCATTATTGTAAGCACACTCAGACAAAGGTAACATTAATAAACAAGCACAAATCAAGATTTTTTTTATCCACACAGACTGAGGTAGAAGTGTCAAATGCTGTCCCATGTCTGACTACAGAGACAAATACACATAAAACCTATTGTAAGCCACATTGTCACCTGTTAAAGAAAGATTTCCACAGTATGCTTGTGAACTAAATCCTGGAGCATCACTGGTTTAACAAATGTCTGATACCATAAGTGTTCAGAATACCAACTTGGCTTGGACACATATGCCTTTATAATACTGGAATCTTCCCACTAAGACCTGTAGCTAAAATCTGCTTTTCCTTAAAGTTCAATAACATTGTTCTTCCCCACCCAGTTACTCAGCTTCTATATTACCGGGGCGGCTCCAGACCCCAGCACGCCAAGTGCATGCTTGGGGCGGAATGCCGCGGGAGGCGCTCTGCCAGTCGCTAGGAGGGCAACAGGTGGCTCCACTGGACCTCCCGCAGGCACGCCTGCGGAGGGTTCACTGGTCCCGCGGCTCCGATGGACCTACCACAGGCGACCAGCAGAGTGCCTCCTGCGGCATGCCACCCTGCTTGGGGCAGTGAAATGTCTAGAGCCGCCTCTGTATATTACCCCTTCATTACTAACATCTGAAGTTACTTAAGAATTGGCAGAAAACTGAAATTTATCATTCCTTAATACATATGAACTGCAGCCATAAAATCCTGAGCTGTAATCTTATATCTCAAGATGAGCTTGGTTATGCCTGGTCACTAATGGGATGCAAGACTGCTGAAGAAAACACAGGATGATGCAGGAGTCATGTTCGTGAATCAATAGAGAGAAACTTTTCCATACAACTTCATATAATACTAATGCTCCATCATGGTAATAGCATTCACTGTGAAGTTGAGAGATGCAGTCTAAGGGTATGTCTACACTACAGGATTATACCGATTTTACAGAAACCGTTTTTTTAAAACAGATTGTATAAAGTCGAGTGCATGCTAACCACATTAATTCGGCGGTGTGCGTCCATGTACCGAGGCTAGAGTCGATTTCCGGAGCGTTGCACTGTGGGTAGCTATCCCATAGCTATCCCATAGTTCCCGCAGTCTCCC